>NW_023500913.1:4200000-4655828 GCF_013390185.1 Colletotrichum aenigma
TCAAGCAAACAGTCTACCCTGCTATCCCTCAAGGCAAAAAAGCCCTCAAACACCAGGACAAGATAACCCTCCATCCTCACAAACGCTCCAAACGTCGAAGCTACCGTACTTGCCATCAAAACACCCCGTCTTCCCGTCAATCTCGGTAGCCTCGTCCAGCACGGCGATGATCGTGTCCGGGTCGCAGTCATCGCTGCTGAAGAAGACGGCCACGAGCGCCGCGTCGCCATCGCCGGCCTTGACGATCATGGACTGGTCCTTGTGGTTGCCGTCGACCGTGCACCCCGTGCCGAGGTGGAAATAGTGCCCGTCGACGAGGAAGTCGCCCGGCGCGCCGCGGCTGCATTTGGATGGGTCGCTGGGCGGGTTGCCCCAGCTTTGGTAGAAGGTGAAGGCGACTGCGGAGTTGGCGAGGCCGAAAATGGCGAGGTGGAAGAGGTGGTTGGAGAGCATCGTGGGAGTGTTAAAGGTTGTGACCGCTGAAGGGCAATTTGGGAGGGTAATTCCAGTCAATTAAATGTACTAGAACAGTGTGAATCACGGTGAAAAGGATGCGATGAATCGATTGAACTGTGGAAGAAGTAGCCTGCCTGCAGAGAACAGAGATCGGAATGGAGGTTCTCCAGCGACACTATATATTGCCAGCCAGTGGAAATTTCAGAAGAGATCTAGAGTCAGCTACTGATCATGCGCATATGGCAGGCCTCACTGGAAGTCAGCCCCAGCTGCAAGTCCGAGTATTACGATCGCTGCCCACCTGGATCATAGTACTGTGTTATTTTAAGAAATGTTCTTCCAAACCGTTCTGGAGGAAAAGATTTGATGTCATCAACCGCCCGCTGGTGAACCAGCCGGGTGAAACATTTCAGTATGGGACATCAATGGACTGGGCGGGCATTATTGTCGAGCGTGCTACAGGAGTGTCTCTAGAAACGTACTTTCAGGAGAACATTTTCGGACCTCTCAACATTACCAGCATCACGTTTCAACCTTCGGAAGAGTCCAAATCACGATTGGCTCATATGCATCAGAGAGACGTTGACGGTGGATTTTACGAGATAGATCACATCTACAGAAAGCTCCTGGTTGTGAAAACGCAGGAGGAAAAGGACAACCTACTTTGCGCTGGGGGGCATGGATGCTTTGGCAAGCCAGCAGAGTTCTCCCGTAAGTCTCTACTTTCAAAATCGTCATGAGAATAGGATATTTTTGGGGAACTTCGTGTTGACTTTGGCCCAGGTATCATCGCACTGCTCCTGAATGATGGCCAAGATGCTAGGACAAAGGCGCAACTGCTGAGGCCCGAAACAATAGACGGTATGCGACCTGAATTATTTCTTAGCCCTTTGGATAATCTAAGTTCTGACGTCGCTTAGAAATGTTTACCGATCAGATTTCTGACAAGCCTCGCTATTCTAACAAATTCATCCCGGTGTCAAAGCCCACTCTGGCAAGGCCCACCCCGTTGACTGCAATTCCAGAGGATCATACTGAAGGCTGGGGTCTTTCCTTCTCAATCAGCCACCACCCGTCATCGACAGGAAGGCCTGCAGGAGCCGCCTCCTGGGAGGGCCTCGCAAATCTCTATTGGTTTGCAGACCGCAAGAACAAGCTTGGCGGAATTATTGCAACACAGATTGCACCTTACGGGGGTAAGCACGAGCAGTACCCAACGTTTTGGTCTTGCCATCACCAAAACGCAGCGCTAACCAGAGTGATTGTCACCAGATCCTCATGTTCTTGAATGTTCAGACAAGGTCGAAGCGGAGATTTACAAGATTATTGCTTCCAGAACTACTGAGTGAAGCCGTAAGATACCTGGCTAGGGCCGGCAATCGGTAACGCCTGTCATTGTCAAAACCTTTCAAGTAAGACTGTTTATAGGCAAAAACATCGTTTGTCAATCAAATCAAATTTTCATGGAAAGCAATTTTTAAAGCATCAATATCAAAATGCGGGGAGTTGCCACCTACCGGCTCTTGCGGCTTGCTTCGGGCTGGTGTGATTCGATCTTCAGAGTTCCGACCCTGTCTTTTCCATGCAACCTAAGTCAAAAAAGGCAATTCAGTGGCCTAGATAGCTTGATCTCTTCAAAAGACGACATCATCCCGCACCCACACTTGAGCAGTTCTTTCAGACTCAAAACTGCACTTCAAATATTCGAGACTTGAAAATCATGCACTCTGCTGCTCATGCTCGTGTTCTCGCGTCAGTCATGGGTTCGTCAACTGTTGCGTCGAGCCCTGCCAAAGAGCGTCAACTTAGGTTCGATGAGCTAGTGAATGCTCTTCTATCCGATCCGCCGTCAAAGTTCGACCCGTTTCGTATTTACCGCAGTCACTATACGTCCAACGATATTGACATAGGGGTTGATATACTTCTTCCAAATACCATGAAGCCCCAAGGCCCAAGGCCTGTGATTGTGCGAATACACGGAGGGTTTCTTGTATGTTCAGACACTCACCTTAGGCTCGAATTGTACCGGGAATTTCGATGAAGACTGATCGTCTTATAGGTCACCGGCTCGAGTCTTTTCCCCGCTTGGTTCACCAAGTGGATTTTGGACTACGCTGAACTTCACGATGCCGTGATTATCAGTCCCAACTATCGTTTGCTCCCAGAAGCCAAAGGAGTTGAAATATTGCAAGACCTGAAAAACTTTTGGTCATGGCTAAGCAACGGTGTCGGGCAATCGTTAGCATGCGTCGGGTTGAGCAACATCAAGCTTGATCTTGATCAATTGCTGGTTGTGGGCGAAAGCGCCGGTGAGTCGAGGCCTCTTGCCCAGAAACAGCGACTGAACTGACATCATTGTCTTTCTGCCGTTATCAGGGGGGTATCTTGCCCTGCAATCGGTTCTCCTCGGTTTCGCAAGTCCCCGTGGTATGATCCTGGCGTATCCCATGATTGATCTTGAATCGCCGCATTACACCAGGAGATTTAGCAAACGAATCGTCGGCGTTCCAAACTTCCCGGATGAGGTCATTCACGAGTTTCGGACTTCTCCATTGTCTGGGAGCAAGAAGCTTTAGACAGCAGCTGATCCCCCAACGCGACTCGACTTGGCCATGGCAATTGTGCAAAATGGAAGGTTTCTTGAGTTCTTGGGTACAGAAGATGAATTGTTTCCTCTCCGACTGTTAACCAGGAAGGGACGCAGAAGCCACCCCATCCTCCCGCAATGCTTCATCTTGCATGCTGAAGAGGACTCCGCAGTACCAGTTGAGGGAACAAGGAAATTTGTGGCACGTCTGAAGACAGTAGACCCATCATCTCGTGTGCATGTGGCGATTCGGCCTGGGGATCACGGTTTTGACTCAACCGCAAAACTTGGTGATGAATGGTTGTCAAAGGGCCTTCATGATGTGACGGACGCTTGGCTCAACTAGGTACAACTAGGTACCTTGGAGGCAAATGGTCCTTTGCCTTCAAGCAGAAATATCGCTACAATGCAATCGCAAACTAAAATTTCCTGTACTGCATTATTATCATTACGCAACGTCTAACAAGTAGTGGTTTTGGCCTTTACAATGGAGAGCCCCGCACGTTGAGATGCATACGGGAATCGCGCCCAAGACGTGGCAAAATCGCGCTTTCTCCGTATTAGGAAATATCTACACTGATTAGAAGACCCTAGTTGACTTGGCACTAGGTGAGATTCAGCCTCAAGGATCCGGATGGAGGCCTTCACAGCGAGACTGCCTCTCTATTTCGGGAAATATTTGCTGTGTTGCACGGCTGTGGGGAACGGGCCTCCGCATCCAGCAGACTGCCTCGCGATGCGTCACTACAGCCACAGTCATAACCTGGGCCATGATAGTTAAGAGATCACAGAATCTGCGTTCGATTAGATCTCAAGGTCAACAGACGAAACTCAAGAACAATAAGCAATCATCAATCATCAACTACCAATTATCTTGTTTTTCGTTTTCATCGTTTATCTCGACCTCTCTTCACGAGCCCGCTGCCGCTTCATCTTCCATTCTCTTTCGCCCTCTGCCACAGGTTGAACGACGATAATCCAAAATAGCCACGATGGACAAGGTTTTTACTGCATACCAGGATCGACAAGCAGTCCTGGAGAAGTCCACCAATCCGTTTGCCAAAGGCATCGCATGGGTAGAGGGACAACTCGTTCCACTCGCAGAAGCACGAATTCCGCTTATGGATCAAGGCTTTATGCACAGCAACTTGACCTACGACGTTCCCTCTGTTTGGGATGGTCGCTTCTTCCGCCTAGACGACCACCTCAGCCGTTTGGAGGCCAGCTGCACCAAGTTGCGTCTCCGACTCCCTCTGCCCCGCGAGGAGGTCAAGAAGATCCTGGTTGACATGGTAGCTAAGAGTGGCATTCGCGACGCCTTTGTGGAGCTCATTGTGACCCGTGGCCTGAAAGGTGTCCGAGGCGCGAAGCCGGAGGATCTACTGAACAACAATCTGTACATGTTCATTCAGCCTTACGTTTGGTGCATGGATCCTGAAGACCAGCCTCACGGGGGCTCCGCAGTTATCGCACGAACTGTCCGCAGGGTTCCTCCAGGGGCCATCGATCCCACCGTCAAAAACCTCCAGTGGGGTGACTTGGTGCGAGGTCTCTTCGAGGCTTCTGACCGAGGCGCTACCTATCCTTTCTTGACTGACGGCGACTCGAACCTTACGGAAGGCTCTGGGTTTAACATCTGCCTCATCAAGGACGGCACTCTTTTCACACCTGATCGTGGCGTCCTTGAGGGTGTGACGAGAAAGAGCGTTCTTGAAGTTGCTGAGGCAAACAAGATTCCTATCCGTAAGGAGGTTGTTCCTGTCGAACTGGCCTACCAGGCGGATGAAATACTGATGTGTACGACGGCTGGGGGCATCATGCCAATTACCAAACTTGACGGCCAGCCCGTCAATGGAACGGGTAAAGTTGGGCCTCTGACGAAGAAGATCTGGGATGGATATTGGGCGCTGCATTACAGCCCTACGCACAGCTTTGAGATAGACTACAGTACTGCTTAGTTTCAATTGGAAGATGACGACTCATTTCCAAAACATTAAACATGTTGCTTTCCATTGAGTTCCTGCCAGAGTGCGTTGGCAACGACATCCATCGCGGGATCATACACGTGAAGTTCACGCATGTATCAGCCAGGAATACAGTAGGTAGTTAGAGACCCGAAGCAAGAAGCAGGAATACTGCAATTTACCACATTGGACGTTTTAACCCGTTCTTGTATATTCGTAAAATCCTGGAATGCTGCCACGTCCTCTTTTGCAGAAGCGACTTTCCGTCTTACATAATGAAAGTGGTAGGTAGGGCCGAAGAGAAAGCACAACCAGGACACCACGACTATAGACGTATTTTGAGCGGACCCTTTACTCATTACGCGTAACAAATGAACTCTAGGCTGCTGCGTATCTATGAACACCCTCACAGGCGTGACTTTAAGCCTGCATGCTGTATATCTTTCAAAGCGGTCGCAGCAGCCTCGACTGCCTCCAACGCCATGCCGTATCCAGCCTGAAACCCAGTACCTCCAGCTCCGTAATTATGTACGATCAAACCCTGCCTCCCACCTACGTCAACCTCAACACCCTCGACGCGAGCACCGCCTTCTCGTGAGGGCCTTAGCCCAGCAACAATCGCAAGTACTTCAGAATCCTTCTCACGAAGCTCGCTACTCAACTTGTGGGTCCGATCCATAATGGAGATGGTCTCATGATAGTATGTAGCACCGTCACTGTGTCATCAAGGGTGAGCTCACGCCAACATGTAGGTTCTCAACGATGAGCTCGCCAGATAATCAACTTACCCACTTCCCTTCTGCATGTATCCTCCCAATATGGCATTCCCGTTTGATCCAGGCCGTGGGATCACGTAGGTCTCGTAGTTCTTGCCGTGCCTCATTACATTTGTTCGGACTTGCGGTGCTCTGACCAACACAACCTGGCCTCTGGTTGGGTAGCAGCGTTGGTCTTCGACGCCGGATAGTGTCTTGGCTGCGTTACCAGTGCAGTTGAACACGACCTTTGTGTCGAGGCTGATGAAGCCGGATTGAATATCGGGAACCTTTTGCCGGATGAAACGTACACCATAACGGTCCTTCAGCGTCCGGTAAAGGTAGAGGAGATATGCAGGCGCATTCACAGTCAAAGTGGTGAAAGACACAGCAAATTTGACGCCTTCTGGAAGTTCCTCTTGAGGCAAAACTTTGAACTGCCATGACCGTGTCAGCGCTTTGGATTTATCACAACAGTGTTTGTGAAAGTTCTTACATCCTCAAGGTAGTCAGACATGTGCTTTATCTTTTCGTGGGGAATCTCTTCATCCCACATTTCGATAGATGGAGTTCTCTCCACGAACGCCTTTTCTTCTGTCTCAGATGCCAGCTTGCAGAGATGGGAGTAACCGACGCGATCCCATCTCAACGCGTTGGCATCGCTGCCGGAGATGGCTGAAAAGTTGCAGCCGGCCCTGATTGAGTCAGCCATGTCTTTGTCTGGATCACTTGACTGGTTCAATGAGTTTGCATCGTCCTAATCAGGGGGATGTGTAAGTGACCGCAGTGTCTCCAGGCAGGTATTCCGCTACGACCGTAGTAGATTTACCGAGGCCTGCCTTTGCCAACACCAGTGCAACGTCCAGGCCGATGATGCCTGCGCTATTTGATAAAGTCAGCGACTCTTTACGTTAACGTCATGTGCTATTTCTCACTTACCCAACAATTACAATGCTTTCAGCGGGCATCGTAACGCTTAGGGAATATCAATCGGGCCAGAGTGAGTCTGACAGACGAGAATGAGCTTGGGTTCAAGAGCTTGATGAAAAGACTTTCATGAAGAGACGTGGTCGCTCTACTTCAGCTCCTATGACTGGGTACAAATTCATAGATTCAATATTTTCGAAGCGTTCTTCTTCGCATGTTCGTTTGTTGGTGCACGCTTCTTGGGGATATTTCCTAAAACGGAGAAATTCCCATGCTTCCTAAGGCAGACGGGTCCCGAGCGTTCACTGTATTCAAAATTAAAGCCTGTTCTGGAACTACATCAAAAATATAATGTGTATGCAGAAAGATGTATGAAAATCTTCTAATTGAAGAGATCTTCTGGGTTTACTATCACGCGACATGCGACGGGGAATGGAGACGCCTAGCCTCCGACTGGGTATAAAATACAATCGTGGCCCGCTATCGCCATCAATCCAGCAACGAGATGACCGATTTTGTGATCCCCGATTCCTTCTTATCTACCTTACTCAGATGATCAAAGACCAAAACTCTTTTCTCTCAAAGTTGGCGACGATAGATTTGGAAGATAAGATTCCTCAGGATAGCAGAAGCTTGACATAAGCAGAGGACTCGCTCACTCGGCTTCTTGACAACAGCGCCATCCCGACCCGATCCCTGCACCCGATCCCTGCTCGGCTTCTCGGCCCCACATGAGGAGGGGCTGCTCCGGATCGAATCGCTACTTTCGGGTAAGACAGACGGTGTGATCTTCGCGTTCAAGATGTGACAACAATCTTCGTTATCTACGTAGCCTTCGTTGAGATAGGAATGGGAGGCGGAGACTAATAGGCCACCGACTCCATGACGTTTTGATCAAACAGATATGCATGTGACAGAGCCCGCCGTGCCTGCAATGTGAAAATTTCCTCATCAAAAAGCCTATCCGCGAGGTCAATGACAGATCTCCGTGTCCCAGGCAAACCCGTTCGAGTCGCTGAGGTATCTTTGATGGCCGTTCATCTGGCGCACACAAGCCTGGATTCTAGTCAGAATATGCGAGTGTTATGTCTTTAAATAGTTAGGAGTAGTTTCCATGGACATACCACATTAGCTAAAGGTGTGTCATAGCGTCCTTCCCCGGATTCTTGCCGTCGTGGGGTCACGAGCTTGTCCGGCACGATTTTGTGTGATTTCGCGGGGTACACGACTCTGTCTCCACTTATCATCCACCCGCTATCAGCGTCTCTGCGCTTCATCGATCGGTAGCATCAATCTTTGATATCGGCCGCGTGCGTTGTTATCAATAATATTTGCTACGAATCCATTTCTACTACCTCATTCCTCGGCGTCAAACAAAGAGCCATTGTCCTGTTTGCTGTCCAACAGGCCTCGTTTTGACCGTGCTTCGAAAATGGACGGTGGTAGAAGGAAGATCAGACGGACTACGAACGCGTAAGACTCACCGCAATCATCCGCAAATCCAGATCTCACATGTATACTTTCCAGATGCATACCGTGTCGGACGAGCAAAATCAAGTGCACTGGTGATGAGCCATGTGCAAACTGTAGACGACGCGTGGTCAGATGCAAGTATGAGGATTCAGGCACGAAGGCATCTTCTTCAGAGAGATCGATTCACATCAGAAGTGAAGATGATAGAGAAAGACGAGCCTCGGACGTGTGTTCGACCGGAAGCAAGAGATCGTGTGATGCTGCTTTCGGTTCCGAGAACGATGACGACGGTGAGTGAATTACCAAGTTAAAGCACGCTCATTCCTTTTCTGACATATTTCCAGTTGCAGTATCGTCACCAAGAAGGGGCTCAAGAAGAGTACAATCTAGCAATGAAACACATTGTGTATACACAAGTCCCTTCACGCTGCCGTCCACGACGATCCGAAACACTCATCAGAACAAAAGAAACTGGAGTAATTCCTCTTTGTTCCAGTCGTATTGCACCTGAGATTAGCTAATGAGGTCTTGAAAGTCTGGCTGGCACCGTCTTCAACATGGTCCTTTACCGCCCGACTTACCCTGATGATGGCGGAGAACCTCCAGCTTGAAACTCCCTTCAGTGCGCCGAGTTTCCTCAACGACGAAATATATACTCTAAAGTGGAGTGCTGCAGGCGCAGATGAGCCACCCGACATCAAAGGTCTTCCTTCCATCGAGCATGCTCTTTATCTATATAACACAGTGAAATTTCACCTTGGCCAGAACTATCAATTTCTCGATGACGAGGTATTCGTCCAAAATGTCAACGAGTTCTACTATGGTAATCCTGTCCAAAAAGTAGCCGAGTCGCGGCTGTGGTTTGTTCAGTTTTTGTTAGTCCTGTCCTTTGGGCAAGCCTTTCTTTCGAGATCAAAAACCCCCAAAGAGCCGCCAGGCTCCAAGTTCTTCATTCGTGCGATGTCACTTTTGCCTGATCCGTCGTTGTTGTGGAAGGACAGCCTTCTTGCAATCGAGGTTCTGGCCCTAGCCGGTCTGTACTTATACTCAATTTATCAAAGAGAGTCAGCACAGCTATATGTATGTAAACAGCTTCCTCGACGAGACTGAGCTGACGTTCATTCCCACATTCGAGGTTGCCCAGGCAATACGGATAGCCCAGTTGGAAGGCCTCCACACCCAGCTGCCTGAAGAAGCCTTGGGATCTGACACAGTAGCCCGCTGTCGAAAGCTGTGGTGGACTCTTTACATCATGGACCGCCACTTTTCATGCTCATTGGGCGTTCCGATGAATACTCAGGATATTGACATTACAACTCTGCTCGATCCGCCCAGCATGGCATCACCTCAGGACACAACTCTGGGTTTGAGAGTAAAGCTATCTCATCTGCTGTCCTCCATCATCAACAGTTAGTCAATATGCAGCCAGTATCATCTGCAGAGTTTTTTCACGGCTAATGGCTTATTTAGCCGTTTACAAATCTGAAAAGACGCCGTTAGGCAAGTTCCTTGAGGAAACAAAGTCAATTCTACACACTCTGGCAGGACATGCCCAGGAGATCGAAAAGATCACTCGTGTCAAATTCCAAAACTCGGTGGACACAATGCCAAAAGGAACGAGAGATATTACTCTTCTATATCATCAAGTGCAGTCGCTCCAATCCCAACCTGGTGGTTTCGCTGCTAACATCCAATTCCCAGTGCGTGGTTATCGCCACACGGCCACTACTTCTGTCAGCGCTCAAACAACAACTCGACCATTTTGGCCGAGGACTACCGGACATGGAGGGCTTCATGGCTCCGCTTATCCCGTTGATGTCAACAGGAATCAAGTCTGCAGTTAAGACACTCCAGATCCTCTCCGGAGAGGACACTCTAATTGGTAAGCGTTTCCAGGCGACTTCTTGAAATCGCATCAGACTTACCAGACAATAGAAGTCTTCCTTCCTTTCGATCTTGAGTACGCATACGGTGCGGCGATTCATCTCACCATTGCAAATGCCTTATTTCCGTCTACAACCGAAATAGACGGGCCAGCACACGGCAGAGAAGCACATGCAATCTTGGATGACATGATCCACAAGGGCAACTCCGTGGCTGAAGTACGCAAAGCTGAGTTGACTCACCTGGAATTTCTTTTCAATGAATTTGCCATGCGGGTTAATCAGCCTGACGTTCAACCCTCGAGGCCGCTTGTACGATCGCTTCAACTGCGGCCATTCCCAAGTATCTGGGAGTCTTCAACCGCGGGACCTGATTTGGCTTCCATTACTACGCTCAGCGAACCTCAGCCCCTAGTCTGCGCACCAGAAACACCAAATAACGCCGAGTTTCTTGATAGTATCGGAATATCATCTGATGACTTCTTGTCCATTGTGGAGCAGATGGGTAATCACGACGATGCGGATCTACCCTTTGCCATGCTGGATCTGTCTCAATTCTGGAAGTAGCCCGGAATAATAGACTTATAGAGGCCTTTTGCCCGATATTTGTGGAAGTTTGCAGCGTAATTCGGATGAAACCATGGCTTGAATGTGACTTGACTCTTGTCCTGACTGCGTTTTGCTCTGGTTTCGGTACATGGTGGCCATGCCCTTGTCCTTCTGGTCGTTTCGATTCTGATCGCGATTTCCGCCATCCAATGCATCCATACATGAAGGACGAAGGACTTTTTACGGCCGACCAAATGTCATCAGCGAGGATCACGAGTAATATGACTGTCTTTAAAGTGTATTTTACTGCCTAGTATTAGCGAACTTCTAGTGTACAAGCAGCTCTCATTTTCTCGTCTATTCATGCTTTCCGTCACATTAGGATCCATGCTTTCGTTTGCAACGTATCGTACATAATGCCATAGTTCCGCCTCTCGTTCCTCTTAGCTGTATTAGAAGCAAGTATGGCTCCTTCGCATAGTTCTCCTACCACCCAGTATGGTAATACGGGTCCCAGCTCTGATGTCTTTGTGCATTTGTTGTGTGTTGCTGTTGAAATGGTTGATAGTTCGGGTCGTGCCATGCCATTTGAGTCGAAGGTGTTGATGCTGGTGGAGAAGCGAGTGTTGTAGCCGATGAGGCATTTGTCGAAGTTTGTTTGAGATCGTACATCGTCGCTTGGCTGTAGACTGAGGCATGTCGCATATCGTAGGTCGAGTCCCTATGAAGTAGAGGTCTCTCCTGACTTGGGTCAACCTGGACAGTGTTTCCGACAAGCGAAGCGTGATAATCTGAGGGCATATGCCCTGACAAACTGTCTTCCAGGCCAACTGCAATAACATCAGCATCCGATGGTTCCTCAAATCAATAGGTGAGTACTTACAAGCTAAGATGTAGAACAGCTCTGCAACGACTGGAACCCAGGCGGCCAAGGCAAGTACCTGACCAAATGTCCACTTATCGTTCTTGTCGAGACCACCCGCCGCATCAATAATCTTCTGTCTGAAGTGCGTGAAGTAGGCTAGAATGCCCCACATGAGAAAGAGGTTGATCCACGCAATCAGAAGGCGCCAAATTGACCTCCATGTCTTGACCCAGGGCTTGTCGACCAAGCCAGGGATCTTGAAACCTGTGGTCAGAAATATGGTGATGATGAGCCAGAGTAGAGGCAGCCCTATGACAAGGAATTGGGTCGCCTTGACAACGTGCCAGTATTGTGAGCCGCGCTGGTCGCAGTCAAAGTTCGCATGGCCACTCTTGCGCTCTGCATAGTCTACCTCGGCTCTCGGCGCCATGTAGACTACAGATGCGCTCAGGCCCCAAAGAATGAACAACACAGCGCGATGAAGCCACTTCCGATGGCCATCATGCTTTACTAAAGCATAGAGTAGCATGACCGGGAATACCGAGAAGTTGGAGGCAATTAGAGAGAGCGCCATCTCATAGACGGCTTCGCCTGAAGGCAGATCCGGATTGACCTTTTCTCTCTCCTCTTTGTTGGTGATGCTGGAATACAGCGCCGCCCCCAGCATGGCGACAGCAATCAGCATAGCGCCGCTAAGGAACATGTCCAAGGAGCCGCGGAAAGAGTCAAGGATTCGCTCGCTGATAGTCTGTGGTTGGCCAGCTTGTCTCTTCTTCTTGTACGTATTTCTGTTGAAGCATCGGATCGACTGATGAACGGTGAAGGCAACAAGATATATCGTCCCGAGAAGAGCTTCGAGGAAGTAGGACACCACTACCTGCAAACACATCAGCCCAAGCTGAATACCAACGCACATTAGAGACACCTACGCCAATGCCACATAGATCCTGGCTTCCTGTGTATCCGACAGCTTTGCAGAACTCGGCCTCGCACTTTTCTTTCGGGCCCCAAAGGATGGTATCGTTGAATCGCTGGCTAAACTGATAATATTTGGGGGAGGTGGCATTGGGAATAGGAGTGTGCATCATGTTGTAGGCGAAGAAAGAAGATACGTCTGCGTACCATGTAGTCAGACTGGTATAGTTACTGGAACTTTCGGGGATGGAGTTGAGAAAGAGTATCATCGAGAGTTCCATGCTCATTCCGCGTGTCGAACTTGGGTCCCAAGGGTCAGGTTGCACCAATGCTCCAAGCCATTGACCCCATGCTATTGTCGTTGTGAGCTACATCACCGCGATGATAGCTTGTAGAGATTAGGTGGATACCTACCAGTGCAGTTGTTATGGAAGTTTAGCTGGTCCCAGGTCAAGTTACCTGGAACCCAAAGGTCTTGATCAATGTTGGCCATGGTGGGGATCCTCTGCACGATGCCCTTCTGGCTGGCCCTCTGCCAAGTTATGGTCGTGTGATCACCCTTGAGATGCAGTCTGCCAGGGTATAAGCTTTCGATTCGAGGGGAAAAGCTGGGCAGGGGCATCTGCCGGGAGGGGGAAGACAGACATGCTTATATCTAAGCTCTCCGCGAGATCGACACCATGTCAGGTCGCAACATTCCGGACGCAAATAATCTCCGGCATACAGCCGCAGACTTTCTGTCCTTTCACAGCTCAGATCATCTGAAAGACCCCTCATAGCTTCCGGCCGGGATGAGGTAGCTGAACAGCTGGGGCTGACAGCTAAGACAAAAAGGGAGCAAAAATCGAGCCTAACTCTCGTGGTGAGATTAGCTAGCGTAAACCACAGTCCCCCAACTGAATTACGAGTTCCGCAGTTGCACAAGGCTGGCCATTCACAGCATTCTGATTCCGCCAAACTCGCTTGGAAATTTTGCGCTGCTCGCGCTAGCGGCTTTGGGCCGCGCAGCTGGCCGTTGGGGCTGGCAATTCGACGGTGCCGGCGGTTAATGGCGCTCGTTCTCCGTGCGGGAAGGTTGGGTGTTGCTGACGGCATGGAGTGGATTCGAGTCACAGTACTTTGGAGGGTCAAAGGTTTATGCCTGGCATTCCGTTTCATTAAGTCTGACTCTACTAGCCCAAGGGCTGATTGCGATGCTGTGTGCGGACGTGCCTATCGCGATTGTATTTCCTGGGAAACCCACGTTCTTTCCCTTCCGAGTACTTGCAGCCATTGTGAGGGCAGAAGTAAGGTGAGAAACCCTCCACGCTTTCAGGATGTCTGTCCTCCCGATGGCGGCGTAGATCCTTCCTGTAAACAAACGTTGAAGAGCAACCCTCTTCTGTGCACTTGAATTGTCTGGCGTGTTTCGTGATGCATCGGCTTCAATCAAAATTAAATCACTCCTTGGATAATTTCGGAAGGGACCTACTTGAGAAGGTATCGCTTCTGGTGAACACGTTGACATTGATCGCATCGCCAAGGGCCAGACTCTCCATCATGGACCCCGATGGCTTCCTCAGCGGACGCATCGTCCTGATAGTCGTTATTACCAGGATATTGGTGTGTTTCTGGTAAGGACTGTTGAGGAATAAAATTCCTCTCGACTTCCGTTCTATTTTGCCCATGATTCTCCTGCTCCCCATCGATATGCCCAGCAGGCTGGAGAAAGCTAGGCGCAGTACTCCAATCATATTCTTCGAGTGGCCCTCCACTACCGGTCTGGACCCACAGAGGATCAACGGTTTCGAGAGACTGATGATGATGATGATAAAAGAACCCTAGACCAGTCGAGCCTGAGGGGTCTGAACTTGAGATTAAGGCCTACCCAAGAAAGAGTTGAAGGAGTGGTAAGCCTGCTAGATGGTGATGGCAAGAACAAGAGTTCAAGGGCTAAGCTTCAAAGCAAAAAAAAGAGTGATCTGGTCGGCAACGAAGGTTGTGGAAAGGAGTGACAGGCTTCGCACAACATGTGCCGGCCGTGGGGAAGGGAGAGAAATCCGGGAAATGAGCACGTTGGTTTGGGGAGGTATTTATTGCCGGGGACATTCTGAGCAAGATGGCAAGCGTCCAGTATGATTGGACGCGTGGAATGATAGGCCTCAACTCTATCTTCTCGATTACCATGGCACATGTGTCTTCATGTGTTGTGAAATTTCATTTCTTGTAGGCCTCATCTGATGTGCGATGCCCAATGACAACAGAGATGGCAGTGGTTTCGTGGTGTCTGTGGCCAGGTCCTGACAGACCGAGTAATTTCAAATGCTGTTTTCATGAATTCGTATTAAATGGCATTGGAGGGATTCCGCTTTCGTTTCCTTCCACAATCCAGCAAGTCTCTCCGAACTATTTTATTTCTGTGCCTGAACGTCAATCAAGTCGACGCCATGTCTGCACTACTTTGCTGCGAGTCCCTCAGGCCTTACAAGGCTCTGCGTACCGATCATGAGGTTAGGTTCATTCAGTTCATGGCCTGGGCCAACGACGGCCAGCCGACAGTCATAGAAGAAACTTCGAAGATCGATAGTTCCAACCGGACTCCTCTCTATGCAATCCAGCTGATGCGTCAAGTCAACTGTGGGCCGCTAGAGAGCAAGCGATACTTTGTCAACTTTGCGGATCGCACCCATTCATATGTCGAGGCTGCTGAAGACTTCTTGATCCAATGCAACTTCCAGAAGGTCAATTCGTATGGAACCTCTCTTCCTTCCTCCCTCCACGGCGAATCCTTCTCGCATTGGACGGTACTGGACTTCAGAGAATGCGCCTGCTGACCCGTCTCCTTCAGGTTCAAGAACTTCAAATGTGACATACACGATAGGTTCTTCGAGATCAACCTGTATCAGAAGGACCCCATCAACAAGCACCATTGGAGGGCTAATCTGGCCCGGCCGGCCAGCAATATCGACCTCTGAGACTTGGGCGAGGTTTTTGAGCGTATCTTAACGAGTATTACTAGGCGTCAGTAACGTCTGGAAGTTTACGTTGCTGTGGTTTTCCTGGTCACGCTGGTCTAGCACATGTGCCACGGTCTAACCAGGGCAAACAAGAGTCGATCGCTTTACTGACGCCAAGTGCATCTCGATGGGGTACGCCCTATGTGGCGATCCGGCTGTCATAAGCTTAAAATTGGAAATATTTGCTCTTCGACCTCTGCGCATACATTGGGGCCGTGTGAAATCCTTTCGTTGCCATTTCTCCGATGTGACACTCACCCCCAATGCTTGAGACGATATTCTCGCACCCGAGCCGGCCACCTAGCGCTGGCATGACCAGACTTGGGGTACCTAAATTTGGTTTCAACCAGACGGAATGGTGCCGTGGCTGGAAGAGCGCATGTGTTCATGTCCGCCAAAGCGCCACATCGCATGAAGTCTTACCCAGCGCGTAAGCCCCCGGAATGAACAAGCAAGCAAACTTCCCTCGGCGCCACGGCCAAGCTGGTCTAACGTCGTGTATTCCGACCTACGTCGCTTCACATGGCTAAATTTTATGTTCTTAGTGTCGCCCACAAGGCATTCTCTGCTCCCTAAAATGGTTTTGTTTTTGTTTCGTCTATCGGTTGTCACAGCGGCTTCCCTCGCAACATCCAGTACTTTCTTGTTCCCGGATTGTAACCGGCCAGCCACTTTCAAACTTGGCTGACTCTGCCATGGTTTCGGCATGTCTCACATCCGATCGACAACGTTCTCCAGGCTGACTTCACCGCGTGCAGAACAGAGGCATCCCAACAGGAAGAACAAGCGAGTTGCGAAGTGATCTTTGAGGGACGTACGTCTTATTGAATTTTGAATGCTGAGCGGTTGAAATACGATTCTGGATGGGATGACACCAAGTTCCCAGACAATTGCGCATAGTCGGACTGTCAAACTTCGCTGAACAGTTTTTTTCTGGTCTGACGATGGGTTTAGCTCAAGCCAACATATGGGCTCTCTCTTTTTCTCGTCATATTTACGGTACTTAAGAGCGCTCCAGGTATATGAAATAAGCATGGGAAAGACTGTTAGAGAATCAGACTGTGAAGAATGGGTACCCGGAAGACAGATGTCGATTATTTCCTTCAAACAGCCAAGTTCTTCGCCACTCCAACGCTGCAAATTTCTAGCATCGAAACTTAGTCTTTGTAACTTATCTCGGGATTGTAGGCTTGAGGCAACAAGGGAGTTCATTCTGAGACCTTGGCTTGTCAAATACGCATGAGGCCCATTTCCTTTGATATCTTTTGACGATATTGGCCCCAAATCTTATGTTCTATGAGCAAAAACATTCTTCACCACATTTAATGTGGTAGCCTTTTAGTTCTTTTGCACTTGGACTACGCCCATTGTGTCCAGACAGAAACCGCGGTGCACGAAGAAGCGTGTTCTTTGAATTGGTAAATATTCATTTTCATTGTTCTGAGAACGACAACAAACAGCCTATTCAACAACTTGGTCTTTTACAGACCAAATAAGTTCATTGATTCAAGTGTGAAATTTCATCTAGAACTTACATAAATGGGCCAGCCTGCCTTCGTCTTCCTTCAAGTCTCAGAAGCAAGTCATTTCCAACTGAATCAATTGAAGCAACACATACCATCAACATAACTCAACACAAACTCTTCACAAACAGCCAACACGATGTCAGACACTCTCGAGAACATGCATGGTGGCGCCGGATACCATGCCCGCTGCATGCAATGGTTGGAGGATAGCAAGCCATCCGATGCTCCGGCCGACTTCTCCAACTCCTATCCCAACAAGTCTAAGATCAATAATCGTAGCAATACCATTGGATCCCCAGACGTCTATGAGCACTCGGAAATTGACAACACTGGAGTTGCTCGAGTTGGATCCTTTGGGGGCGGCCGTGTCAAGCAGCTGGTGGCCGGCTACGAGGCCCGTTCTCGCCGGACCGAAGAACTGGCCGATGAGGCCGGACGCCGCAAGCGAGAGACCACTAAAGCTTTGTATTCGGCCGCTACTACTAATAATTTGGACGGAGACGATGGTTTCAAGGGTGCGGACCAGGCTGCAGACACACCCTCAGAGGGAATTTGCAAAGAGAAGGCCTCAGACTTGGAGGACGATAACGGCGAGTTGGAAGATAGCTGGTATAAAGTCAACAAGGGATCAGATCTGGACTAGGCAAGCAGCGTCCACTTCATCCAGTAGCCTGCAGGTCAGGTCTACTGGGGTTTGAAGCTTTTCGGGCCCTTACCCTCCTTTGTTCTTTCGGTATTTGAAAGCCTGAATTCTTCAACTTGTGATAAAGGCTTCTTTGAATAAACGTCACTAAAGTTGCACATATTAAACTTTCGTCGCATATCATGTCCCTCTGCCTGCACGTCTCTCGTATGCTTTCTTCCACATGACACTGTAAACTGCAAGCTTGTAATCGAGTTGATTCCAATCCCATGGGATCGTTTGGCTGGCCAGGCCATTATCCATGGACCTTTGTTATGGCAAGAGCTATGGTCAGGTATCACAGAGACCAGGCCTCGGGTGCGTCATGAAAGAACGACTACTGAGCATTGTTCATCATTAATGGCATTGTGTGAAGCCAGTTGTGATATGTCCTGAGAGATATGGTTGCCTATATATGAAGCCATGTCGTCCAAGAAGAACTTAGATGGTCGAACCATTATCTTCTTATTGCTTCTCTACCGCATCAGAATCCGATGATCAGCATCGCAGTCGTAACCCAGAGTATTCGATCACCAGTAATTT
This sequence comes from Colletotrichum aenigma, assembly GCF_013390185.1. Classification (NCBI taxonomy): domain Eukaryota; kingdom Fungi; phylum Ascomycota; class Sordariomycetes; order Glomerellales; family Glomerellaceae; genus Colletotrichum; species Colletotrichum aenigma. The sequence continues at coordinate 4,218,122 of NW_023500913.1, forward strand.
GTTCGAACGACGTCCAGAATGGCCGAGAACGAAGGCAACTCTTTCTTTTTCCCGAATCCTCCCACTGAAAATAATCAACAACTCGACGACAAAGGCGAAAATAGACGGGATTATCATGAGACATCTTCATCATCCGCCATGGATGACAGTCATGACTGGTCATTTCTAAGTGATCCTGATGGCTCTTTTGAACTAATTTCGGAGAGAGATGCGCATTCATCACCCTCATTACGTTCCCTCAGAAGCGTCCGAAGCCTTGGAAGCCTCGAACTTTCACCTCCACTGGCCCTGTCAGACTGGGGCTCAGATGACGAAGCCAGCAGCAGCGGAAGCGATGTATCACTGCGAAGCAGCCGTTCCGCCCCGGACCTGAGACAAGTGCAGCAGCTTCCACCTGTTCCAAAACTGGACTATAGCAAGCATGGTCCTGCTCTGGAGTGGTTTATGTCTCAAACCTTCCTGGATGACAGCTGGAAAACACCTCCAGATTTCACCACTGAAGTCGTGGACAAGCGTGCCCGAGCCCCTTTTCCGAATTTTGCATTTGAAGGATCGACTCGAAATCATCGACATGATGCGTATTACAACATCTTGCTTCGTCGTCGAAAGATTAGAAATCGTTACAAGGACCGCGAGCTCCGAAATTTGGGTAATACGCCGGACTGTGACTGGCGCTGGTGTGGTTTCCCTAACTGCGAAGCGTCGACATGCCGGTACACCATTGAGTTCAATCACGGCTTTGGCATTTTTGCACACAAGATCCTATGCTTTAATGATAAGGACTCCAGGAAAGATGTATTGAGGGCGCTCTTATCCGACTTTGAGAGTATGGCTGAAGATTTGGGAGCTGGAATCCATGATCTTGTAGCATTTGCAGCTTCCCCGCCGATCCTCTGCGCCATGGCTGATTGTATTCCAACGTTTTTGGACGACGACGGCAACAAACGAGGGACATTCATATCCGTTAAGGATATCCAAACAGCAGAAATCAACTTCGAGGAGATTATGGTCTCTATGTCAAGGAATAGTAGGGAAGAACAAGCTCGATTGCACAAGCGAATCTGGGCCAACGAAGGCCACGCGGTGTCGAAAACTGCCCCTGAGTTGGTGCTTGAGTACTTCATGCGAGCCGAAGCATGGCGTAAACGACAGACTGAAAGAGGTTACCCGTGGAATTGGGAAACTGGAGCTTTGGTCGGCATCTTCAAGATTATACTCGGCACGTTGAGGCGCCAGTTCGAGGACGGCCGTCTGATTTTGAGTGATGGGTCTCAAAAGGGGTTTGTGGAAAAGACATGGAGGCAATGGCTTGATACGTATCGTCCTTGGAACGATCGGAGGGTGGCTATTCTGACAGAATTGGAGGCCGATTGTACAGCGAAACGAGGAAAGGCCGACCAGACAAAGCACACTCATGAAGGGGTCGGCCAGAGTAAGGGTTGGTGGTGGCCCAGCCGACCTAGAGCTGCCGGCGTTGATCTGACGCGGAATCACTGAGTTTCAGAGCTCAAAGGTAAAGGACTTGTTTTGTACTTCATCGAATTTTCTGTCGAGTTGCTGCCTCAGCTGCGTGACTCCCATTGTGATCCACCCGAACTCGGGGATGAAGAGTGAGAAAGGCAGGAACCACTGAGGGCTCCTGCCTTCTACCTCACAACAGGTGAATGATTTTTCTCCGTCTTTTTTTCACCCAACCATAGAAAAAATCTCTGTGACTTCTTTTCGCGTTCTTTAATCTTTCCACACAGTAACGCAAATTATCCTCGGTCGGGTTGGCCGTGCTACACGTCTCTTGGCCATCCCATTGCCCGCATCCTCTCTGAAATCGTTCCCGACGTGTTCGTCCTCGCCACCTTTACGCTATTCTCGCCCGTCCAGAAAGCCACCGAGATGGCTTCCGGCGGTTTGTATCCGACCCCCACGCCCTCCTGGTTCACTCTGGCCGACCGCCATCACCTCGAGCGCGTTCTCGACGTGTCAGGCTACTCGGTATGTCTTCCACTACGTTTAAAGGCTTCAGACTGATGATTGGCTTCGTTTTCAGCGCAAGGGGAATAAAACGGCAGACACCCTCGATGAAGAAGCTCGGCGAAATCTCATTGAGATTGACTACCACCTTTTCCAGGATGGTCTCCCTGACTACTTCGACCGCTCAAAGCGCTACGATCGGCAGCCGGGAGACCCGCTCGATCGCATGTTTGCTGCGCTTCCCACGCCGGCCGATGACGAAAAGGTCGTCTCTCCGGACGTAAAGCTTGAGAAGGGTATCGCTGACTACAACCGCCGATTTGTACTCGCCCTTTGGCCTTACGCGAACTCCTCACTCCAGCGTGTCGTCCAGATTTCAAGCGACCCCAACGCCCATGATTACTGGTGGCTGACGCGGTTTGCGTTCTCTCTCCACGAACGGTCTGATCTCTCCATCCGTTGCACCTTCAGCCAGCTTCTCGGTCAACTCGCTGTCTCTGGCACTATTCCAGTCAGCTCGGCCCCCGTCGCCGCCGATGAACTCTCCGTACCTGGTGCCTATCCTGCATCTTCCTCTTCGAACGATGCAACCGAACTACCCAGAAAGCAAGCCTGGCTTCGATACACTCGATTCATCTACCAAGGACGACATGACGAGGATTCCGATAATCGTTTACATCAAGTAGCTGCGAGTACGAAGTTGAATGATCTTCATGAGCTTCTTGATGTGAACAAGTGCGCTTTCTGTCACGTCCGCTGTGCCAATTCACCCAATAGGTTGCGGCACTGCTCAGGCTGCCACGTCGAGGCATTCCGCTACATGAGGCGCGCCTATTGTTCGGAGAAGTGCCAGAAGGCAGATTGGTCAAACAACCACTATTACGCTTGCCAGAAGCGAAAGCACTTCCTCCGCGCCGTCGACATGTTACGTGCGGTGGCTCAAAAGTTCCAGAGCTTTACCTATTCCGAGCTTTTTACTGATGCGGCAGTGACGATGAATCTAGATGGAAGAGGAGACATGCCCGCGACCGAAGACCTGGCTGACAAGATGACTATGAAGAACTCTCGCACCGTTTTCTCGTCAACAGTCGCAGCTTGTGGGCCCTGGCTTGGTCGAGAAGGTTTGGACTGGAAGGCATGTCTGAAAACAGCGGACCCGGACGTCAAGAGGAAGCTTTTAGCGTGGGACGCTACCGACAACATCTACTACCACCTTCAGGGTTTGATATACCTCATCCTTGCGCGTAGGTGACCTTTACCCTCATCTCCAATTGTTACAGTATGCTGATCAGCAGTAGCACACTGCGATGCGATTGTCGAGATGACCGTCCTCAGTCGCAACGCTGAATGGATTGCTTCCACTGCCGGCGACATATCGCGCGAAACCAACGAGTTCCAGACCTCAAAAGGCAAAGATCCTATGTTCTGGCCTCGCCCAATCCTCAGCTGCCACATCAGAGGCGTCTCGACGGAAGAAGGCGTGTACGTGATTGACCTTCTTGGTTCAAAAGTTGGCCATGAGCACATTGTGCTCCCATACGATGCTTACGTCAAATCTCGTCATGTGTCGTGCCTGTCCTCGGTGCCCCTTTACCCTACCGAGAGATGGGTTCCTCACCCTTATCCTGTCGAACAGAAGGGCCTCATCGTCACTCGCGACGGTATTTCAGAGGCTCTTCGATCGTCGATCATGAGATACTTCGCCCAGCACTGGGCGGACATGAAAGGGCCAGGGCACCTGGCCAAGTTGAAGGACGAGCCGTACGACGTCTATCTCCAGCACTTTCTGAAATTGACAGATAAGATTCTGGAGGACGCTACCGCAAAGAGTCGTGCTGCCGGCCACTGCCAACGATACCTCCACCACGACCCCAACCCGTATTCGCACGAGTACACGATCGGAATGACATGGAGAGAGGCCGAGGTTTCTGTCTACAAGAACGTATGGATGAAAGCCAATGCGCACAAGACCATCATGGGTACCATTAGTGAGCAGAACAAAAGACTACCGGCCGGGTCGGAGACGCGCCGCCTTGTCCTTATGTGGATCGACCGGTTGGTGAAGCACCGCCAGAAACATCAATTTGATGCTGCAGACATCCTCGGATCGAAGCTGTCCAAGCACTACAACCTCGCTGGAGATTTTGGTCTCGAAGAGACACGTGCGATCGAGTCTTCGTTTCTGCAGTGGAGCGGTGTCCCGAAGCGTGAGGTTGAGCGATTCTTCACTTTCTGCGAAAAGATGCTCGGTGGCAACAATTTGGACGGCCCCATCACACCTGAGCTGTTCCGCACTCTGACGAGCCCAAATGGAGCAATGGACTTCATGAAGAACATGACCCCAGACGAAGCTCAGATGTTCCTTGGTATCGGTCACTTGATGATGAGCCCAAATGCATGTGATACCATTGAACACCTGCAGGCAAAGCTCCACGGCCTGAACATTGCTAAGAAGTGAAGACTCGTTATTCTTTCAGAAGAAAGTTCTATTGGTTGGGGGATCTGATGCCGGAAACTTGGGGTCAATTTGACGTTTCGATGGCGCGGCAAGCCAGCATCTGTATTTAGATAGTCTGACGAGCATTGGACTCAGTGTAGTCGTGCTTATGTCACGTGTATAATTCGTACATTCAGCGAAACTTCAACCTCACGGTCGCCTCAGCTGTATTTTCTGTATCACACCAACTGTTCCTTGGTTCCGATCAGGTTGTTGCTCGATTCCCTGTCGTCTCTATTGTCCCTGTCGTCTCTACTGTCCCTGTCGTCTCTACTGTCCCTGTCGTCTCTACTGTCCCTGTCGTCTCTACTGTCCCTGTCGTCTCTACTGTCCCTGTCGTCTCTACTGTCCCTGTCGTCTTTGTCGTCCTTGTTACATGGCGTGATGGATGTCAAGTACTTCGAAGAGTCTATCCTCACTGCCAATTCTTGCTTTACCTCTCTATACTAGCTCTAAAAAAGATGGCTTCTTCACATGCCTCTCGTGTCGGCTCCACCCAGCTGATGCCCAACCTAATGCTTACAAAGTTCTTCTTGAAAAGGCGGCTATTCATCTCGTCCATCTTTGTTTCAAGTAGGTCCCTCAATGCCTTGTTATGATCTCCGGCAAATCTCCGATCTAACCGTGATCTATCATTGCGGAGTCGTTTGGCCAGCTCCTCCCAGGATGCGGTCCAGAGGAGTGCCGTGTATTCATTGAAGTCCCGATCAGACTTTCCTGTGTTCTCTCGGACGATGGAGACCATTGACTCGAAGGCAGTTGTACCATCGAATCCGTCTAGCTCGCCACATAGGACGGCAATGCCTTTCGCCATTTCTGTGACTGATGCTGTTAGCTTTGGTCCGAGGATGCTTTCGCCATAACAACTAATATCCTGAAGACTGCGCGATGTCTGCCATGCCCAGAGCTGGCGCTCTTCCTCATCTATAGCCTGGATCATTTCTCCCCAGGTCATGCCTTTGCGACGCAAGTGCTCGCATCGGAAGAACTCGCTGACCTTCTCAACAGCACCGTATTTTTGGAAGGTGGCTGTGAGATCTTTTCGGCGGCAGCCGAGGTATTTTAGTAGGTAGTGCTCTCGAAGGATCTGCTTAAGCTCGATAATTAAGTCAAAGTATCGAGCCTCGTCTCTGAAGGCTTCCTCTAACTTTTTCTTATGTGTGGCGGTCCTCTTTAGACACTCGCTGGTTAGCCTCCTTTCTTTCTTGCGTGCCCATTCGATTCCTTCTGCTGACGCGGCAAGAAGGGTTGAGGCAAATCGTTCGCTGTGGTGGGTGATCCATCGGCCGCGGATTCGGAGATGTTTATCAGCGAATTCCAAGTTATCCAGGAAATAATTAGTAGCGGGACCGAAATAGCGTTCGTTGACAGTCATGTTCGTTCTTGTTATGGTGGTGGTAGTCATGTTGGTTACTTTTGGAATAGAGGAGATTAAGTAGCAGAAAGATGTCTTTAGTTTGAAATGAGTGCGATGATTGAAAAAATCTGCGTAAAGTCTTTGAGTGCATGAGATCAATTTCTAAGTCTTTAAATAGGTTACATAGTCAACGAAAAAAGCTTTCCGAGCCATAATGGTGCATGGCACCAATATGGCCGCAACCTTTCTGTAAACAGGCCCCATGTCTCTTTTTCAGTGATTGAAGAATAACTTAACGTGGAGTTCTTATAATTCTGCACCTTGAACATCAATTGGATTATGAAATTTCAACCCTTCACGATCGAGGCGGCAGCCGTCCGAAAACGCGGCCCCACACGGCCGGACCAATGCCGGACCACCTAGAAAATACCGAGCGACCGTGTAGCTGGTCTCAATTTCAGTGATGGTCATCTTTATTCTTCAATTTTCCCCATTTCGTTCGACCCTTTTCAGAAGCCTTTGCTCTCCGCTGGGGTGGTATTAGTGAAAACATCATCGGGTTGACGAGTAGTCAAAGGGATATGGCTGATTGGCCAATCAAATCAACCTCGATGACGGCGCACGGACCACCAGAAATTTGTCCGATCGAAGTTGAAGCTCGAAAGCTTCGTCGACTTTTTTCATCACCAGCATATCCAGCGGCAGGACAGGCACTTCCTGCTCACCAGACACGTACGATGCGCTCAAAATCCTTGCCGCGACCCATTTACTGACTCTACGTTGCAGAATGCCGCCTCGGTTACCAACACAGGCCGCCCGCGCCCTGCGCAGGCTGGCGACCCCCTCCACCCCGATCGCACGATATCTCAGCACCACAACTCCTTACCTCGCGGCCCCCTCAGCAGCAGGCCCCGGCAGCTCCTTTGCTCGTATGCCCGCCGACTACGTCCCCGCGACAAAGCCTCCCTCCGCCCGCCCGCCCGAGACCCGCAAGTCACAGCTCATCCGAACCTACACCTCCCTCCTGCGCACGACGCCCCTCATCCTCTTCTTCCAGCACAGCAACCTGACAGCAGACGAGTGGTCCGCCGTCCGTCGCGAGCTCAACAACGCCCTCGATGCGGCCACACCCGAAGGCTCGCCGGTGCTGGGCCGCGACGTTCACCTGCAGGTCCTGCGCACGCGTATGTTCAACGTCGCCCTGAAGCTGGCCGAGTTCTACGACCCCGAAGTCGCCAAGGCGAACCCCGACACGCCGCAGGGACGCAAGGGCCCGCTGGTGCACGATCTGAGCATGGCGGCGTACGAGGCGATGAAGAGCTTTGAGGTGCCGGAGGACTCTGCCTACGCGCAGATCTCGCCTTTGCTGTGCGGACCGACGGCGGCGCTTGTGTTCCCCGCCGTGTCGCCTGCGCACCTGGCTGCCGCGCTGAGGATTCTCTCGCCCAGCTCGCCCAAGTTCCCGGCGCCGACGAGGAAGAAGAGCCCGAGTTACTACGACCCGCTGGTGCAGAACGGTCTACAGAAGTTGCTGCTCGTTGGTGGACGTGTCGAGGGCGACGTGTTTGACGTGGAGGGCGTCAAGTGGGTTGGTGGCATCGAGGGTGGCCTGGACGGCTTGAGAGCACAGCTTGTGTACATTCTCCAGAGCGCTGGTCTGGGTCTTACGAATGCTTTGGAGGCTGGCAGCAAGAGCTTGTGGCTGACACTGGAGGGACGGAAAACGATGTTGGAGGAGGAGGGCAAGCCGGCTGAGGCTGAAGAGAAGAAGAGCGAGTAGATGGGAGGGAGTGTATGATATTCCTGTAAAAGTCTGTATTATCAGGAGACGACGGATCTCTACTATAGAGTTTATTCATGACATTCTGCTGGTAGGGAGGTGATTTTGGAGCTTCGACGTGCCAGCATAAAGTGGTTGGTCGGCAACTCTCACGTTGTGTATGAAAGCTCGGTTTCCTAATAGACATCGCCTATCGATTATGTGTCTATGGTAATCCTTAACTATAAAAGCGATAACGACGATGCCGGTAGAGAAGACGATGACAGCGGCGGTGATCACAAAGAACCTACCTGCAATCTGGTCGTTGTCACAGCTTATGGTACTCATTATTACTTTCGCTTCCCTTTCACAGAAAGCATTGAAGTGTATTCTATGAGTCCACATGAGAGGGGGCGGTTCAAGCGATGACAAGGATCAGCCTTCCGAAGATACATGTCCGTCTCAGGATAGTGTCTTCTGGTTTGCTGTCAAGAAACAAGCCAAAACACAGAAACATATAGCTGGTTGACGGGAGTTTAAACAGACGAACTTTCTTAGCCTGGCATGTGCCTGGGTTTGGCTCTCGTCTTAGATTGTGCCTCAGTGACAGACTGACAGTTGGGAGGGATGCTCCAATTTGAGTGGTGGTTGCGGGGTGCAAGCCACTAACAGGACCGCTGCAGGTGACCTGCATGAACGCGCCGTCGGACCGAAAAAGACTCCTAATTAAGCTTGAGGCGCAAGCTCCAGCGGGAAAAAGGTTACGAAGGTGCCTCGAGTCCAGCGTAGGTAGTGTACCTGACGCCATGCCATTGCGCGTTTCTAAGCTTTCCAAATCGGCCAGCTGACGTACCTCTCCATTCGTACTCTGTCCACGCATTCCTCAACAACATATCACCATCAACACGAACACCCCGCAACCACGACTTGCTTTGATCGTCGCACCCTCGACGTCCGTTCCTTTACGGCGATCTGAATCTTCGAGCAAACATCGAGCGCAGCCCCGCTCCGACGAGAAGCGCCCCGGAGACGGAGCATCACGATGGACTTCGCTCCGTACCAATCCTCCCCGCCAGAGCGCGAAAGAGCTCTCTCCCCGCCGCTCGCATCGCCGCGCGCCTCCGCCGACTTCCGACGACCGTTCTCGCCCTACAACCAGCCCTCGCCGCCGCCCTTGCAACACCCGCAGCCTCAGCGCGGATGGCAACCGAGCCTGCCTGGGTCGTACCCTTCGGCGGACGCACATCGGGAGGGCGTGAGCGAGTTTGACACGAGCTTGGGGATCCGGTTGGACTACGAGGCCGCTTTGGCGTACCTGGCCTTCCCGCCACTTGGCGCCATCCTGTTGTTGATTGGGGAGCGAAACAGCGACTATGTGAGGTACGTGGAATAGGACACGACGGAGGCATCTCGAGGTCCTGAGCATTGAGCCGCGAAGGATGGCAACATGGCCGACCCAGCGATGCCTTCCAGTGCATGGGTGGCAGATGGTGTACAAGTTTCTGACAGGGGGCACAGGTTCCATGCGTGGCAGTCAGCGCTGCTCTTCACGGCGGTCATGATCTTCCACTTGGTCTTCCTCTCATGGTCCGCATTTCTCAGCTGGCTCTTCTTCATCGGGGATGTCTTCATGATGATCTGGCTGGCGCTGAAGGCATACCAAGATGCGGATACGCTGGATAGGTATGTTCATGAGCATCCCAAACAGGGACGTGCGCTTACAAGTCGCAGGTTCGAGGTCCCCATCATCGGGGCGCTGGCCAGTCGTATCTTGGACGACGAATGATTTAATGACGGAGCATCCTGTTGTAAGATGGCAGCTATGCTGTGTAATGACTGATTTTATGCATTTGCGCACATCATATACCCTTTTAATCGGTGGAAGATGGAAGAGCGTCCACGGGTGCGATGTCTGGTCTGGAGCTTGGCCCTGCATCAAGATTGGGCTGGGATTTCGTTAGATGCGATAGCGAGCGACAATCTCTTGTGTCGATTCGTTGGGCGAATTTTCAGAAGCAAAATAGAAATCAAAACATTCCATGAGACTAAAGAGGCATAGCTCGTTCTTGATTTTACTAGGTCTTGCCTGCTATTGCAGACACAGTGCTGAGTATCGTATAGGCACAGTCAGCGCACAGTAGCCGGATCCGGTCGGACTTTCCTCCTAGCGCTTTCCGGCCTGGCTACTCCGGCTGAACGCACAGGGCAGCTTTAGGCCAGGCTGATTACGCGACTGTTGCTTGCCTTGAGAGAGTAAGGTAGCTCGAGCCTCACGACCGCAGCTCGGAAGCTGTCCCTTTCAGACTCAACAAAACACCCACCTCACGACGAACAACGGCATTTCCCCCACCATCGCCATCACACCTGACGCATTGACGATAGACACGGCGATTGTTCTCTCCTTGACGATAATTTAGCACTTTTAATTCCGTCCGCCCGCACACCCCGCCACCATGTCGACCCTCGAGGATCTTGAGGATCTCGATCGTCAGGATCAGAACGAGAAGAAGAGAGATGATGGCGACAAGGACAAGGACAAGAAGAAGCCCACAGCTGAAGGTGATGCCGACATGAAGGATGCCGAGGAGGACGAGGAGGACATCCTGGACGACGAGATCCTGAACCTCAGCACCCAGGACATCCAGACCCGCAAACGCCTGCTCGAGAACGACTCCAGAATCATGCGCAGCGAACTGCAACGGTTGACGCACGAGAAGGCTACCATGGGGGAGAAGATCAAGGAGAACCTCGACAAGATTGCCAACAACCGGTATGCCCCTGCATCCAGCTGGTGATGACGAAATGACTGACTTGCATGCTCAACCAGCCAATTACCCTACCTCGTTGGTAACGTCGTTGAACTCCTCGATCTCGACCCGACCGCCGAATCATCTGAGGAGGGCGCCAACATCGATTTGGATGCCACCCGCGTCGGCAAGTCGGCAGTCATCAAGACCTCCACCAGGCAAACCATATTCCTTCCGTTGATCGGCCTGGTCGATCCTACGACCTTGAAGCCCGGCGACCTGATCGGAGTCAACAAGGATTCCTACCTTATTCTCGACACTCTGCCTGCCGAATATGACAGCAGAGTCAAGGCTATGGAGGTTGACGAGAAGCCCACGGAGAAGTACACCGATGTTGGTGGTCTGGACAAGCAGATCGAGGAGCTCGTCGAGGCTATTGTCTGGCCCATGAAGGAGGCTGAGCGCTTCAAGAAGATTGGCATCAAGGCGCCGAAGGGTACGTTGCGGTAGCGCTATTTCGTTGGACAAAACAATACTGACTTCACCAGGTGCTCTGATGTACGGCCCTCCAGGTACCGGAAAGACGCTTCTCGCCAGAGCTTGCGCAGCGCAGACCGATGCCACCTTCCTCAAGCTCGCCGGTCCCCAACTGGTGCAAATGTTTATTGGTGACGGTGCTAAGCTGGTACGAGACTGCTTTGCTCTCGCCAAGGAGAAGGCCCCCGCCATCATCTTCATCGACGAGTTGGATGCCGTCGGCACGAAGCGTTTCGACAGTGAGAAGAGTGGTGACAGAGAAGTGCAGCGCACCATGTTGGAGCTTCTCAACCAGCTGGACGGTTTTGCGTCAGACGACCGCATCAAGGTCCTGGCCGCCACGAACAGAGTCGACGTTTTGGACCCCGCCCTGCTCCGTTCAGGTCGTCTCGACAGAAAGATCGAGTTCCCCCTGCCGAACGAGGAGGCCCGCGCGCAGATTCTTAAGATCCATTCCCGCAAGATGAAGGTTGACCCCGCTGTCAACTGGGGTGAATTGGCTCGCAGCACAGACGAGTTCGGAGGTGCCATGCTTAAGGCTGTCTGTGTGGAGGCTGGTATGATTGCCCTGCGTATGGGCAAGAACAAGATTAGCCACGAGCACTACGTGGATGCCATTGCCGAGGTGCAGGCCAAGAAGAAGGACGTAAGTGTTATAGCGAGCCATGTGATTCCAATTGTACTGACTTGCACCAGACGGTCAACTTCTACGCTTAATCCATCCAAGTGTTGGATGCCGCTGGGTATCTGGGTTTATTGCTTCTGGCGGGATTGGGGCATAGAGGATTCGAACGCGATAGACAACATTGTACGATTACCACGGACACTCAAGCGGCCCTATAGGAATGGAAAGCAGGGTTGGCGAGCCAGTATGATCCGGATCGTGATGCTGTGATGTTGTTGTTTGCAGTGCATTCGGGTCTACTGACCATCGAACAGTGAGGCCTCTCGCCAAGTGGCGAGTATGTTGGGCACTATTCCCGTCTCAACACCACGAAGCAGATGGAAGAGTGCCTCGAATTGCTGCCGTAAAGCTCGAAGATCACCAGAAGATACGCGTGTCAGCAAGAACGCGCTTGTGCTATGGGGGCCAGATCGACGAAACGCCAGGAACATCGCGGAGTTGCCGCTCGCTCGAGGTTACCGCAAGGCGAGACCTTGTCGAGCTGATGACGATCGCATGTGAGAGTCTGGAAGGGCTTGGTAGCGGTATGGCTTTGATGGCTGCACAGGTTACCTTCTCACTCCGTACTACTTTGGTTGTTGTAGGCTCTCACTACTTCATCTCGCCATGATACTACGCCGTTACGTACACATCGGTCTGTTTGGGTACAAGCAACCACCAGAGTCAAGGCTCCAGCATTAAGCAGCCAATCGAAATGGCTAATGGCTAGCCAAGTGGTTTAATGCGTTTTGCGAGGTATAACGCGTGGCGCTATCCTGCTCGCCGTTATCCGTCCTCGAAGCGCTTGTCGGCGGCGCAAGTAACACGACGTCGACCGTTGACCTTGTTTTGGACGGCCGATCGTTGCTGCATCTGGGGTCGCTTCCAGGGCGATCGAGGGGACAGGGGGCCTCAAGATGGCAGTCATGCCCTAGCGCCTCAAGTGTGGCTTTTCTCCTATTTTCCTTTGCAAGATTGATCTCGGTTCGCTCATTTGGGAGCTTGGCTGCCTCTGCTGTGGATGAATCGGTGACGATGGAATTGCGGTGCAGAGGTGATGAGTGGGGTGACATCGCGGGAGGCGAAATGTGCGAGCCCATGCAGCCAGGCGAATCAACCACCCCGGCCTCTCCGGTGCTGGGAATATGGTGCAGGCGGCAGACCTCTCTGCACGCAGTAATGCAGCGTCCCAAAAAGTTGTGAGTTGCGAGTTTTCTCTTTGGTTTGTGTGGTATTGTCCCGTCGTTGGGGGACGTCGTTGCGGCTTCAAGTGAGCGGTACCGACGGTTCGGACCAGGCTATGACGTGATTGCAGCGGTGCAAGCCTTCGCCCCTCTTCGGCGATTTTTCGACATCCAAGGCGGATGAAAGCTGTAAGAAGCTTACTTGACGGCGTGTATTACAACCTTCTAAGTTTCTGCGACGGCGTCGGATGGGGAGCATGTCACGGTAAGCCCTACGAACTGAGACATTTTGCGGCCCCCGATCTGGGAACGGCCCCATTTGCCGGGCTGCGGCGGCGTCGTCGTACATGCGTCCCCCCGACTTTCTCGTGCCGGAACGAAGGAAGGATGGTGCGTGGTGATGAGGTTGTGTAATTTGCTGCCCCTGGAGCCGATCGCCGCGATCATGCATGTTCCCAGCAGAGCTGAAGTCGTCTGAAAAATTCCCATCTTGCTGTTCATCGCATTCTGTTCCTGCGGGTTTGTTTCTATTATTATCAACGCACGTTGCTGTTGATGGCGATTTTGGACGCATTAGACTATGTAAAAGGCGAAGATGTGCTGTTTGCTGCATTACAGCTGGTCAAGGACCTGCTCGCCGTGGGGAACTAAACCATCGTGACGTCGCCGATCGGGGAGGGAACTGAGCCACTCAGCCACGGGCTTCACGGCGTAGACACGAGGAGATCGTCGACCGTTGGGAGGAAGAAAGTCTTTTGGAGGTAGGGACTCGGTGTGATGACGCCGGTCACCTCCTCTGCTTCCAGAACATCAAGGATGGGGTCGGGCTTGCGGCAGGGTAGTGTTTGTGGTGTGTGGTTGGGTGGGTGCCGGCAGTTAAGACGCAGGGGGAAGGCGCATATACCCCCGCTTCCGCGTTCTCGACCGTCGTCAGAGGACGTTCAACGACACGTCGAGGCCTTGGTCTGTGGTTTGCTTTGCTCTTGGGCCTGGAGGAAGTTTGGTACGCTAGTTTGGGTTGGGTTGTGGTTGTGGTTCGACACCGGTTTGTCTCCCCAGTGTTGTCAAAATCATATCATGTCTAATTCCCTTTTGCAGAGGTATTGTTTGGCTCCTCTCGTCGCGGCACGTTGCCGTGTTGTTGATATCCGCAGACATTTTGCCTTCGGCCCCGGATTCCTCGTCTGATTGTTGCAGTTTCAACAAAGAGGATAAGAGAAAGGGGTGGAACAACCCGGCTGAATGGGAGGGATAGAGTGCTTGCATTCGAATTACCCGACGCCTTGCCACTGCAACACACTGCAGTGATGATCGCATTTCCCTCGAAGCGGCTCGGTTATTGTATGCTACCTTGTTTTTCTCCCCTTGGGCCTTCGGGTCACCTTCCCAAAATCCTGTTCATGCAGATTTGTATGCCGTTTGTGAGGCTCGTTTTCGTCTGGATGGGTTGACGTATGCGGTGCCCCTGAGCGTGACAGGGAGTCTCTTTCGGGACTTCCTGGCTACGCTACCTCCCAGTGAGGGTCTGATCACCCGGCCGTTTGCCGTCATGCGAGATTTGGACAATGCGGGTTGTCTGTGGACAAGGAAAAGCCCATTGTCTCGGCGGTCTGGCGTCTGGTGGTTTGGCGCCGAAGCCTCCTGGGTCTCGGTTGCAGTCCGTGGCTGCCACTGTCGTCAGTCTGGACCGCGAAGGTAGGGTTCTTGGTACCGATATCCTGTCACCTGTCATCCCCTCTTGTCTGAGATTCGAGGCTGTCGTCACCACCCGAGAGCGTTTCTGTGCGTGTCACATTGCGGGTTGTCTGATGTCGCCCAAGATCGGCAGAGGGTTGTTTTCTATGGTTTTCCTTCTTTGGAGACCTTGTCTTCTGCGCCTCGTGGAGTTCAGGTCGAGTGGCCACACTTACATGCCGGAGTCGAGCATGGAGCTGGGGGCATTTCGGCTGCAGTACACTGCAGTGACATTTATTTGCCCTTGCGTTTGGAGACTGGGTTGCTGATTTGTGCCTGCGTCTGGTTGCTTTGGTGCATCGTCCCAAGGCCCCATGTGGATGACCACATCAATCCATCCTCTTCAGGGGAATCGTCATGAAGCCGTGTGTCTTGTGTACCCCTGTCCAACGGCGTCTGAGTACTTTACAGTAGCCCTATTTCTCCTCCTCGCCCACTTATACGCCTCGTCCAGTAAGGTCAAGGCATCGAAGCCCCCCTCTCATTCGGTGTGTGGACAACGGCAACCTATGATATCAAAGAAGGCGGCTGTTCATCTGCCAAGGTCACGGCTAAGCGGCCTCCAAACTGCATGTGGCAACCTCCTGAAGGCTCCATTGGAGATTCAGGTACCGATCTGATTAGTCTCCTCGAGGGAGCTGGTGTGCTGGCATGGATGGGGTGACTTTCATCTCCATCCAACCACGGCACCCCGGTGCGTTCAGCAGACGTGAAGAGGTCTCAGCTTATCGAAGGCCAGGGATGAGGAGAAGGAGGAGAGCCCCATGAGATCGACAGAGCCGTGTTCGTCACTGCACGAGCTTCGAGAGGTGGGCTATACCCGGTTCCAGATTATGGATGCTGGGTTCTATCACGATGTCACCCCAGCCGGGGGTGCTGCGATGGCGGCGCGAGCGCGTCCTGGTTTGCGCGCTGCGGTCGATGGAGCATCGTCATCGAGAGGGAGCCCTGTGACGAAGGTCAAGACTGTGTACTCTGGGCTCGTTCTGGTTATTGTGGAATGTGTATAAAAGGCAACGTCTTGTCCAGGTAAATGGTCTCGTCTCTCCTCCTCATCAGCCCATCACCAGTCTTCAACCCTCAACTCTCAAGAGCCTTCAGCTTCAAGCTTCAAGTCAGCCTTCGTTACCTACCAATCGTTATTTATACCACCGAACTACCTCACAACAAACCATCGCAATGCAGTTCCTCGTCGCCGTCGCCGCCCTCTTCGCCAGCGTTGCCGTCTCGGCTCCCCTCGACGAGCGCCAGGCCTACATCGCTTGCTCCGGCCTTTACGGCACCGCTCAGTGCTGCGCTACTGACGTCCTTGGCGTTGCGGACCTCGACTGCGGCAACCCGCCCGAGACCGTGACCTCCGCAGACAACTTCAGCGAGGTCTGCTCTGCCATTGGACAGCGTGCTCGTTGCTGCGTCTTGCCCATCGTAAGTTGCCCTTGATGAAGACAGTCTTAGCTTGAATAAGAGACTAACTATTTATACAGCTTGACCAGGGCATCCTCTGCAACACCCCTACTGGTGTCTCTGACTAAATGCAAACTATGAGAAATGGACGGAGTTATAAGCTGTTCTGAGCTATCAGGCTGTACGATGTTGGACGGTGTACTTGTACAGATTCGAATATTGGGCAACAATTGAGATACCTTGGGAGGGAATATGGGCTAAAGGTTGGTGTCACGAGAGCTGCAAAATGCGCCGCTGTTATGCGGCTGTATAAAATTTGTCTAGTTGGAATAAATTTCCTTGATCGCAGTCGGAGCTAAGCCGTGCATCTGGACCTGGTAACGGTTGTCCATGACCAACCATCCCGGCCAGATCGAGACCCATCCGGCGGAGGCACCGTGAACCCATTCCAGCCTACGGCGCCGGAAACTTAGCAACAGCCCGTCGCCGGAGGGATGAGAGACCGCGGGTGCTACAGCCTTTTCGCTCCTGATGACGGAATATCGGAGAGGGAGAGCGCGTCGGGCAGTGACGTTATGGACCGGTCTAGGCCCCCGTCACGTTTGGGACGAATCCAAGGTGAGGAAATTGGGAAATTCGGTGTCGGTGGAAGCATGTGAGTCTGGTTTGTGCATCCCGGTGCACAGACCTCTAGCTGGCAGCGCCTGCGCTACCCCACAATCCCGGCCCCGTCCGTCCCATCATTTCAACCAGTGGCGGTGCGTGAGTGGCTACTTCTTTTTTCTGATGGGCATGGCGTTAGCTCAGTATGACATCACCGGAGCATTTGGTCCTGGCGCCAGCCATTGCGGTTGCTGTGAGACTCAGACAAACAGCTCCAAGCTACCTACCAACTCCACGAATACCGTCACAGCATCAGAATGGCACATGGTGAGGCAGATGAACAACTTTGTTGAAGCCAGTCCGTCTCGTCGGCTTAGGGGACTCACGATAACAAATAACCCGCAGACAGCATAAATGGCATCCCGTCTCTCCCCAGTTTTCCCATCAAAGTACGGTTTCACCACCGGGCTCAAAACTGACCTGCAACCTTAATGTCCAGCGCCATGCACGCGCCGCCGCGGATACGTATTGGGGCCTAAGAGGCTAAGAGGGCGGCAGCCCACTGACAGGGGGGAGCTACGTCATGCTGCGAGGAGGCAAGCTCCCGGGGAGCTCTGTGAGTGGCCACAGCAGCAGCTCCCGCATCGTCTTTTCAGCAGATCATCGTGGCATGTGGCCTGTCCCGGTCGATGCCATTGCATTGAATTGACGTGATTAACCGTAAATTGGGTGCATGCCCTGGTTCTTTTCCTCTGTCTTTTCAGCTGTTAGTAACACTCTGGTACGCAGCCACAGACGGGAGAAGCGGCGGGTGCACAGAAGCTCCAGGTGCGATCAGATCGGAGGAAGGAGCATACATCACATCAGACATGGTGCTTCTTGCCTGCCACTGGACTCTCCCTTGTGTGCAGAGCTCCTTCCCCATCCCCCACATTGCAATCGCCTCCTCTCATCCAATCTACGCTACCTAGGTAGGTGCTCCTGAGGCAGGAGGGCATCACATTTTTATGTACAATAGGCAGGCAGCCTCTCTGGTCTGGGCAGGTACGTATGTATGTACGTACATGCAGCACCAGCACCAGCACCAGCACCACCAGCTCGAGAGCAAGACCAGCACACTGGGCCAAATGCAGCCACAATTTCCCACAAACGCAGTGCAGTGACGTGATGGATTCCTGACGTTAGACGTGAATTGGATACCTAGGTCCCGTCATTCATGGGCCACGGCCACGGCCACGCCTTCCCTCCGTGCCTCCCTGTCGTCAACCCTCCACCAACCGCTACCCACGTACACCAATACCTTGCACACCTATTACGTCTCGCATCAAACAAAACAAAACCCCTCCCCCTTGGCAGCTTTCCACACTTCTCCCCTTCTGCCTCACTCTCACAATAACTTCATCTTGTGTTTCTACTCTCTATTCGGTTCTTCCAGCTTTTCATTTTCGTGATACCCCCCCCCCACTGCCCCTGCTTCATTGGAAGACTGATAGCAGACCGCCGCCATGCGTTTCCTCCCCGCCGTCCTCACGGCTCTTGCCGCTCAGGGCGCCGTCGCCAGCTCCTGGTTCTCCAAGGCTGGTAAGTACACATTCACATCGACATCACTGCTTCTTGTGATCACGAGACTGACTTCGAATCTGCAGCTTACAACAAGTGGCACGAGACGGAGCTCGAGCGCTGGCTCTCCGACCACGACATTCCCTACCCCACTCCCGCCGACCGCAAGGATCTCGAGAAGCTCATCGAGAACAACTGGAATGACTACGTCGTCTCTCCCTACAACTCGTGGGACGCCGACAGCCTGCAGAAGTACCTCCAGACCAAGGGTGTCGAGACCGAGAACGCCGCCAAGGCCAACAAGGACTCTCTCGTCTCCCAGGTCCAGAGCACCTGGTATGAGACTGGCGATCAGGCTCAGAATGCCTACCTTAGCGTCAAGGACTGGATCCTGGATACCTGGACGGACAGCCAGCTGAAGGCTTTCTGCGACAAGCACGACATCCCTGGTATGGGCACCCAAGTCTCGACACTGAAGAAATGACCACTGACATCATCGTAGTTCCTCAGCCCCGCCAGCGTGACACCATTCTCTCCAAGGCTCGCTCCAGCTACGAGACCGTTGCCCAGAAGGCTGGCGAGACTGCCGCCTACCCCGGTAACTGGCTTTACGAGACTTGGTCTGGTAAGTTTAACAAGCTCTCGCTACCATTGTTGTTGTCACTAACAATAAGTAGAGTCTGATCTCAAGGAGTGGCTCGACACCCACGGTTTCCCCGCTCCCCAGGTCACCAACGTAAGTAGCATAGACAAACCCATTGTTCAAAACCAACCTAACATCGAATTGCAGCGCGACAAGCTCATTGCGTCCGTCCGCCGCAACTCTCGCCTTGCTTACCTCAAGGCTCAGGAGCAGACCGCCAGCGCTTCTGCCTCTGCTCAGCAAGCATACGCCACTCTGACCGATATGGTCATTGACGCTTGGAGCGAGTCTCAGCTCAAGGAGTTCGCTGACAAGAACGGCATTCCTGGTATGTGATCTGGTTAAACTCATTATCATTCTTGCGTAATCTAACACTCTCCAGTTCCCCAAGGCACCAAGACCAACGAGCTCCGCGCTCTCATCCGCAAGAACCGTGCCGACTTTCTCAACAGCAACGTTGCTGGCAAGGCCTCCAACGCCTTTGGTGCTGCGACTTCCAACGTCAACCAGGCTGCTGCTCAGGCTACCGATGGTGCCTCTCGCGCCGCTCAGGAGGCATTTAACGAGGCTGTTGGCACCTGGTCCGAGAGCCGTCTCAAGGCTTACCTCGACGCCCGTGGCATTCCAGTTCCTCAGGGTTCCAAGACGGATGAGCTCCGTGCTCTTGTCCGCAAGAACCAGCACAAGGCTGCTTCCGGTTGGTCTGCCTGGACCTTCGATGATTTCTCCGTTGAGAACCTCAAGAAGTACCTCTCTTCCAGCAGCGATGCTACTGCCAAGAAGGCTGCTGAGAAGAAGGATGCCTCCCGTGATGAGCTCTTGAGCGCTGCTCAGTCTGCCTACAGCTCTGCTTCCTCTGCCGGCGGAACCAGCTACGCCTCCGTCACCAGCTACCTCAGTGCCGCCACCGACTCCGCCAAGTCGAGCGTCTTTGACACCTGGAGTGAGAGCGAGCTCAAGTCTTACCTCGACAGCTACGGCGTCAAGGTTCCCCAGACTTCCACCGTCGATGAACTCCGTGCCTACGCCCGCAAGCAGTACACGTACTTCAAGTACGGTACCTCCACTCCCTCTGAGACTCTTCTCGCTAAGATCGAGGAGAACGCCAAGGGCGCCTGGAACTGGGTTACGAACCAGATCGGTCTTGGTGCTGACGCTGCGCAGAAGAAGGCTGGCGAGGCCAAGGAGAAGGCCAAGCAGGAGTTGTAAATGTATCTTCAACTCTTACCTCTCTAGCACCATCACGATGGTGAATGTGGCTTCACAAGCCACGGACTTACGACGGATGACAAAATTTGGGTTTCCGACTTGCTTTTAACGACTTTGCACTTGGCTTTGGCATGGTTCGAGGGTCGTTCTACCCTCAGGACCCACGGGTAGTTTGGCATCGGACTATTTTTCGCTTGCCCCTTCTGCTTCTGGGGCCCAGGACTGTACACTTTCAATTAGGAATGAAGCATAAGATGATAATTTGCCTACCTGTCTGCGCACGTGTAATTGATGTGAATTTGCGGCTGATTGTTTCTGTGATATGCACCAAGAACTTTGCACCTTTCCATGCGTAATCATGTTTCTTGATTTAGATGTATTGCGTAAAACGAATTGTGACTTTTGATATCTTGGCTATTCATGTGCGTTGAGCTCATGTCCTCATTACCATGCCATGCGACCTCCTATTTTCACTTGACAAACGCCTACTTTCTGGGGTTCCTCCTCTGGGGAGGACGCTATCTGGAAAGGACACCCCTGACAACCCCGTGCAAGTTCGGCTTGTTATCAAAGACCAGCTCGTTGATGCCTGTCTCCTCGCCAGTACCCTGTTCCAGCCAGCGCGCCAACAGGCCGTTGCTCTCCTTGGGCTTGACAGTGTCGTCACGAGTGCCGACCGTGATGTGGGCCACAGCATTGGTGCACCTCCAGAAGCCCGAGTTGCTCGGGTCAACGAGACGCACGACGATCGCCATGATACGGTCGTCGAATACCACCTGTTTCGGTTAGTCTCGATATCACAGTAGGAGGGTTGTGTGTGAGTCTTACCCGCTCCATGTCGACATCGCACTGGCCCAAGGAGGGGATGTCGGCCTGATTCTCGACCTGGCTTTCTGCAGCAGCGTGGGTGCTGAGGTACTCCTGCCACAACTCAGGGTGCTCTTTGGCGCTTGCGCGGTGCATCAGAGTCACGTGGAACTTGGGCTGTACCCGACGTGTCTGAACAAGCTGCTTGTAGAAGCGCGCGAGAGGCATGCCCGCCTTGTTGAAGGCGCCGTCGAGGACGCCACGAACCTCCTGGGCCGGGACGTCGACAGACATGTACTCGAGGGGCTTCTTCTTCGGCTTCTTGGACTGTTGCTGCTGAGGCTGCTTGCGGGGGCCACGATCAGGGATGTTCTGCTTGAACTCGGGCTTGTACTCGATGAAGGCGGACTGGATGACCTCGTCGAGGCGCTCGGCAGAGGGTACCTCGGGGATCAGATTGGGGTACATCTTGCGGAGTTCAGTGATGACCCTTTCGAGATTGACACGACTGCCAGCGATAGGGTCGAGATGGATCACGTTGTCGAAGCCGTTGTCCGGAGGAGAGAAGGCGGAGACGGGCTCAAATCGGCTGACGAACCCCTCCATCACACCAAGGAACTTTTCGGCATCTGTGGCGGCATGTATGGTCTGATGGTTGTCACCGCGGGCGAGGACACGCTCCTGGGTGATGCGGCGGACTTCGTCAACATTGCTGTCATCGTGGTTGAAGTAGAGAGCGACAAGGTGGGCGGTCTTATGCTGGAGCTTGACGTCGGTGATGAGCTGCTTTCGCTCGTGCTTCTGGGCGTTGTTCCGGTCGGCAACAACGACAGGCGTATCCTTGAGAAGGTCCAGTACCATCTTGGTGAAGCGGGGAGGACGGCCCTTGCCCGAGATGTTGTCGTTCTGAACATGACCCCAGTTGAAGAGCTGCGTGAGAGCAACCGCGATCGTGGTCTTGCCGCATCCGATGGTGGCGATGGGGCAGAGAATCACATCGCCAGTGACATCGCTATTGACGTTGGAGGGCTCTTCGAGCTCGAGGTTAGCTGCGTCGGAACCCTTCATGTTCTTGAAGGCGAGGAAGTCGTTGCGCAGGGCGATGATGCCGTGGTTCTGCTGGTAGAGTTTGCCGAGTTGGGGGTCTGCCTGGAGGCGACGGCGAGCGTAGAGAAGGTACTCCTCGGTAATCTTGACGTGCTTCTTGTACTTTGGTGGGCGGCCAGAGATCATGGCCTTTGTGCACTCTCTCCACTGGCGGTACATGAGGTAAGGTTCCTCGAACTTGTACTTGAAGAACCAGTCGCGGTAGGCGGCCTTCTCTGGGTTGTAACTCTCCTTGCAGCGAATGACAAAGCCCTCTACGTCGCGGCCGCCGTGGGCACCGGTCTCTGCCACATCTTCAAGAAACTTCTTGACCTCGTTGACGTCGTCCATTACGATCAATCCGACCTGCTTGAAGCCCCACGTGTCTCCGAAGCTCTGGACTACGGCGCTGGGGTATGTTGCGAACTCTGGCAGGTTCAGGTTGATTCCGTGGATGTACAGACCGGCCTTGTCCGGGCCGTACTCGAGAATGTGCTCCTCAAAGGAGTCGTCGCAAAGCTCGGCTACTGCTGTGGCATTCCGATCCCTCAACTCTCGGGCCAGGTCCTCCTTCGTCTTGCCGATCGCAGCCAGTTGCTTCTCGAGTAGACGCTCGCCAGCAGTGGCGTGGCTGAGCTCTGCGTCGGCGCGGTCTCCCGTGGAGTGCTTGCTGCACACGAGCAGTGTGCCATCCTCCAAACCTGAGATGAAGATGATGCAGCCGTTCTCCTTGAGAGTGAGCTCGTAAGGTCCGGCTGTCCTGCTGAGGATGTTCTCCCACTTTGTCTCGTGGACCTCCTCGACGTTGAAGAACTTGTCGTAGCCGCGGGTTACGACCTCGTGCTCGTTTTGGCGGTTTCTCGTTGTGAAGAGGCCGCGGGCATACGTGGGCAGACCGCGCTTCTTGTAGTCCCACTCCTGCATCTTCCAGGAGTCCACCTTGATCCCATCCTGAGACCCCTTGACGGAGAAGGAGTTCTTCTTGCAGGAAAAGCTGGCAGCGCCCTTCTCCTTACCGCCCTTCTTCGTTGCAGCCTCTAGAGCCTTGACCATGGAGGACACCTGCTGGGCATCCTGGGGGATGTAGGGAGCCTTGGGCATCACTGCCTCGGCCGTCACTGCTGTGGCCATGGTGGCAGTGAAAATGTGAGTTATTCTGAGGGAAGCTTGTCTATGAAAAAGAGAATGAGCCCTGTGGGCGATGGACATGAAGAAGAAGGCGGCGGCTTGTCGTCTACGTCTCTTTTTGCTTTTGGTGCGGAAGGCCAAAGAATGTAATAGTGATGGTCTCACTTGAAGTTGCGCCCCGAGAAGAGGTGGGAGACGATCTGATTTTTGTAGAAACAGAGAGAGGCCCCGATTCCTGGCCGTTGGATTGAAAAAAGGAGCTACAGACGACGGGAAACACGAACAGGAGGTGAGTCACTTTCCCTGTCCAGAGTTAGAACGAACCGCTCCAACCTCTTTCCCAAATGGCCTCAGCCAGACGTGTGGCTTCACCTTTGAAGAGTCCTCAAAAAGGCTGAAAGTAGCAGTCACGCCGTGGCTCACGCGCACAATACTGAGGTTTGTGCTGCTGCTGCTGCCTGAGGTGAGATCCAAATGTGATACGGGTGTCCAGGTACGGAAAGTGAGATGCGCTTTTCCAGGCTTGGAGGGGCTGAACGAGCCGCAGGAAGTGGCGTGGGTTGTCGATGCCCTTGCTGCAATCTTTTGGCGCTTGGAGGGGCACAGCACCCCTGGAAGTGCGCGATTCTGCCGCAAGGGGAAGGCGGTCACAGCGCATTCAGAGGGGTTGCTACCTGGTTGTGCGTCACACCGGGAGCTCCCCGCATGGCAGAAAATTTCCTGGTGGTTTTTTCTCACAGACGGACATTTTTCGAAAGCTAAACGGTAGTCAGACTGCGCCACGACCGACCGCATATTTTGGCCTCATAATCTGCACGAAGCCGAGATTGCATTACACAGAGCTACACATCTACCCTGCGAAACCGAAACCCAAACAGAACGAAACAATGTCTCCCAACCCGTACCTCCTCGCCGCCGACAACCCGACGGCCCTGCTGGCCCTCCTCCGCGAGAACCCCGCCATCGCCTCGGGCCAGGATGAGCATGGTTACTCCCTCGTCCACGCCGCCGCAAGCTACAACCACCTCGAGCTCCTGCGCGCCCTGATCCGCGAGTTCAACGTCGACGTCAACATCCGCGACGAGGACGAGGAGACGGCCCTGTTTGTCGTCGAGACGGTCGACGCGGCCAAGTGTCTTGTCGAAGAGCTCGGTGCCGACATCAACGCCAAGGGCTCCGAGGGAATCACCGCTGCACAAAAGACCGAGGGCGAAGGAGACTTTCCCGAGATCACCGAGTACCTGAAGAGCGTCAAGTCGCACCGGACGGCCGACGCTGTCGAGGCGCACCAGAGCGAGGCCGCCGAGACCGCCGCCCCACCGGCAGAGCTGCCGCCAGTACCCGAAGGCCTTGCCGTGACGCTCGGCACCATGGACCAGGCTGAGGAGGTCCCTGCCGAGGTCGACCCCGAGTTCAAGCGCAGGATCGAGCAGCTTGCCGAGAGAGAAGACTTCCACACCGCCGAGGGACAGGCTGAGCTTCGCCGACTCGTTGAAGACGCCATCCTCGACCAGGGACTCGGCGATGAGCGCAGCGTGCGTCAGAAGCAGGGCTAGCTTTGTTCTTCCTTTCTTCTATATACAAAAGAGAACCAACCTTACTCGTCGCCCTTGATTTCCCAGAAGAGGTAATGGTTAGGCGACTCAGGGGGTCGGAGGAACGCCACCTCGGTGATGTCCCCGACCAGACCCTTGGAGAAGGAGGCTGCGCTCATCGAGAACCAAGCTCGCGAGGGGAGCGCGACGAGGGCATTGATGAGAACGCTGCGGACCCAGGCGGAGGTGAAGAAACCTTGCCAGGTGATCTTGCAGATCTTGTCATGCGGAGGGGATGCAGAGTCGAGAGGCGTTGGAGTTTGATAGCGAGACAAGTACGGGTCGATATTATCGCCTGCTGCGACGCGAGGGCTTTGGAGGCGGATGAGCGAGAGCCATTCATACGTCTCTGTTGCATAGTCTTCGAGGCCGGGTCTGTCGCCGCTCTCAATCACCTCGCTGGGGAATGTGAGGGGCGCCATCTGAACCTGACAGTCGGTGACGACAGACGGCTCGCAGGTGTATCTTATTGGAAAGTACTGCTCCAAGGGGTCTGGCGAGGGGGCTGATCGACGTTAGCATAGCCTGTGAAAGGAAACCGTACTTACTGGTAGCTGTGGCGTTGCAGAATAACCACGCCACAGGCGTGTTGAGAGCATTTTTGCATGCGTACAAGAGTCTGTCGAAGCCCTTCTTCCCGTGAAGCATCGATTGGTCTCGTAACTGGTAGCTCACCACTGGGAAAGTTAGCAATGCTCTGGTTGAAATTTCAAAAGTCTGACGAACCCCATCTTGGCTTCAAGCCCCTTTTCCCTTTGACTCCGTGAGGCTTTCCCACCAAGCCAGCCCGCTCGTATGACTCTTTGTCGAGATACATGGTGAGCAGCCCTTCGCGCAGGGAAAAGACATTGTCCACCGTCGTCTTGCCTTCCGACAGCATGAGGATGTTGCCTACTTCGTCAGTCATACAGTGACGCAACTCCAAGGTGTCTGATTCGGCGTACCCCTCTTGATATACTCGGTGAAAAAAGCTCCATCAAGGACCTGGGCGAGGGTCATGACGACCCTGTGAAATGTCGGTGGAGCGAGCTCCTTGGCCAGCTTCTGGTGCACCAATTCATAGCACTCTTGAGGCAAGATGAGATCAACCTGAGACTCCAGTCAGCTGTGTGCTCATCCAAAAGCATTATGCATTCAAAAAGTGATTCCGAACCTTGTGGTTGAACCCTTGACTCAGAATGGGCGCCCACGGCTTGCCCTTGGTCGGCAGCTGCTTGGGCTCTACGTGAGCCATCGTGCCGTAGCTCACGAAGCATTTTGGCGACTGGTAGACGCTGGGTGCGGGGAACGAGAGCATCCTGAATGGTTCTTTACATGTAACCGTCGATTTTTATGGTTTTGGTGGGAATCGGTTTCCAGGTGTAAGGCGAGTTGCAGGACGCGATGTGAGAGAGCTCGACAACTCCAAAGTGAGAATTGCATATCAAAAGCTAGATCCACACCAGGTGTTCTCCGATTGGAGGAAAGGCCCCATACTACCCGCAGCGAACCGCAAATCTGGGAGCTGTCTGGGAGGAACAGTCTGCCTTTCTACACCCAGGAGTGTCTCGAGCCAGTGTCATCCTCCATCAAAAAAAGCACCGTCACAAACCCACACAAATCCCAATCGAGTCAGAGGTGCAAGACGGAGAGAAGACGACATTTTCACCAACGACACCTTCATTTCAGCCTGGATAGCCTCAAGACTTACACTCATTACTCATAACAGCGCTGTGAGTGGTATCCCCAAGTTTTGTCCGCTGGCACCGTCACTAACACTACCAGCGGTCCAAAACACAGCGCAAACGAGGGGCAGATCATCACCCCGCGCCGCGCCAGGATTTTTTCTCCGGCGACTACTGCCCCTCCTTGACGGCTTTTGCGCCAACGACGACCGTCACAATGGAGTATCTCGTGCGCTTCTCCCAGGCTCACGAGTCGTTCCGACTGCCGGAGCTCCAGGCTCTGGCTGATCTTGAGGGGATTCAGATGAAGGTTGTGGAGTACAGCGCAGAGGTGCGTGTTGGTCTATTTCATGAGGGGCTCATATGAGCATCTCCAACCACTTCACAATGTTGCCCATGAAGATTGCTGGAGGTGTTGCATAACCAACAGCTTTCTTACACTCAAACATCCGACATTGAAACTCCCATAAAAGTCATCCTAAAAACCAACTCCAAATTCCACATGACCACTCACCCAGCCAATCTCACTAACATCCTCCCAGACCCCCTTCTGCATCATCACTCTCCCCTCCCCAGACGACGCCCCCCGACTCGTCGCCCGCTCCCTCCTCACACAATCCATCCACGCCCTCTGGGCCTCCTCAACAACCTACCCATCCCTCCACGAAACCCTCAAATCCCTCTTCCCTTCCTCCACCCCGCCGACAACCCCCCTCTGGTCCCCCTCCTACGCAACCGCCTCCTTCCGCTTCAACCTCGATACCTACCAAACAACCCGCCCCCACGCCGACTTCATCGCCCTCATCAACTCCTTCAAATACCTCCCCCTCGCGGGGCCCATCCGCATGAAATCCCCCGACATCGAGTTCACCCTCTTCGAGGACTGGGACCTCCACGGCCCCGCCCCGAAACGCATCTACCTCGCCCGCCTCCTCGGCACCGGCGCCCGCCACCTCTCCCTCACCTACGACCTCAAGAAGCGCGGCTACATCTCCACCACCTCCATGGACTCCGAGCTCGCCCTCGTCACCGCCAACCTCGCCCACGCCGGCCCCGGCAAGCTCTTCTACGACCCCTTCGTCGGCACCGGCTCCTTCCCCATCGCGTGCGCCCACTTCGGCGCCCTCGGCTTCGGCTCCGACATTGACGGCCGCTCCATCCGCGGCGCCGGCGGCGAGCGCTCCGTCCTCGGCAACTTCGCGCAGTACGGCCTGCGCCACCGCGTCGGCGAGTTCTGGACCGCAGACCTCACCAACACGCCCGTCGTCCGCTCCGGGAAGCGCCGCTGGCTCGACGGCATCGTGTGCGACCCGCCCTACGGCGTGCGCGAGGGCCTGCGCGTGCTAGGGTGCAGGGACCCGGAGAAGACGCCCTGGGTCGTCGAGGCGGGCAAGACGCGGTACAAGGACAAGGACTTCATCGCGCCCAAGAAGCCGTACAGCTTCCTGGCGATGCTGGACGACATTCTGGAGTTTGCGGGCGACACGCTCGTGGACGGCGGCCGGTTGAGTTTCTGGATGCCGACGGCGAACGACGAGGAGCAGGAGATTCCTGTGCCGGAGCATCCTAGGCTTAAGCTGGTGGTGATTTGCGTGCAGCCGTTCAACAAATGTAAGTCGTCGCCCGTCCACCCTTCTTTGACCAGGTTGCATGCTAAACCGACAACAGGGTCACGGCGGCTCATCACATACCGCCGCATTCCCGACTCGCAGGTCGATCCGGACAGGTTAGCCGCGTACAAACGCACATTCGTCGAGGGAACAACAGCAGATGAACTGAACCCCTTTCGGCGGGGCTACTTCACCAAGTTCGAAAAGGAAGAAGCCTAATAGAAGAAGAATAAACATGTACAGCAAGTCCCCTCCCTCCCGTCTTTGATGATGCCTTGTGTCCGTGCCTGATAAAAAAGTAATACTGTTTCGCGCATGTGGTTATGGCTTTCCCTCTCCTCCTCTTGTCTCTCCCGTATGTGGTCATAATTCCCTTTGCCGCTTGCCTTGAATTATTTCCCCTCGTCGTTCCCAAGGCATGTCCCAAGGCATCGTCGTTTGATATCATTTGTCAAAAAAAAAAAAGGCACCGAATGCATCCAACCAATTCCAGCAAGCAAACTCCCGCGCCGGATGACTCTTCTCCCCGGTGCCGTCGGGTTTTGCGCTCGTACCTCTGCTCTGTCCTGCACCCCGAAGTCCTTTCCTTTCCGGATGTCGTTCCGGGGGATCGGACCTTTTTTCCTGTTCTTATCTGAATTCCATGGCGCTGAAGCAGCCCCTGTCCTCCACGTGCTTGAGCTCGAGCTGCTGAAACCTGGTGACGAATGGCGTCAGCAAAAGAAGAAAAGAACAACAAAAAGCCCGTTCGGTGTCTCGGGCTTTTGAAAGGGTGTCGTCGGCACTCACTTTTCGCTCTTGGAGTGGAAGTATATTCCACTCACCTCACCCTTGACCTGGTTGAAGCAGATGTAGTAGAATCCTTCGAAACTAGCGCCCGAGATGGTGCGTACGCGATGGTCGGGTACGAGGAAATGCTCCTTCCAGCGCATGAAAATGTTCTCGCGCTGGGCCACGTCGCGGATCACCACAGGGCCCTTACGCGCCTGCTTCTGGAAAGGACGGAAGGCGTTAAATTTCGCCCAGTGGTTGAGGTCGATCTTATCGGTGGCGCCCCAGGTCTCGTGATTTGTGGTGAAGCCGTACTTGGTGCCGATGATCTCGCCCTCGAAGTATGTCGTCAACGTGGGGTGGTCCTCGGTGAGGCCTGCACAAGGTTTAGCGGGCGTTACACAATGGGCGGGGGAGCTGTTGGTTGTTTGTACCTTGAATACGCAGATAGCCGCAGAGGAATGACTCCCTCAGGTCGACATGCTTGATTTCGACCTGGACGTCGTAAACCTGTCGCTCGGATTGCTGTGTGCCGCGGAACTTGCTCCCTGGCCGCAAAAAGGACGATGGTGAAGATGGAATTATCTGTGACAGTCAGCAAACCGGTGCATCGAATCAGTCATCGATGGGGGTGAGCATACCCTCATGTTGGAATATTCTGAACCCATAGAGGGTGCCATTAGCTCCTCCTCCCACACGTCATCGGCATCGATATCCATGCCCTTGCCGTCGTCGTGTAGTGTCGTTGCGGATTGCCTGGTATCATGCCGCCTCGATCCATCAGCACGGGACGCCCGTAGCCTGTCACCGGCCGAGTGTCCCTCCTCGTCTGATTCGCCTTGCTTGAAAGACTCCATATCAGCCGCAGTCGACGAGTGGGCGGTGTCGCCCGACTGCGGCCTCGGCGACATGGTTGTTGATCTAGAGGAAGAGACGGCGGATGTGGGCTCGTCGTCGAGAATGACCTCGGTGCTTATGCCCTCGGTGGGAGACATTGGGGCGCTGACGGGAGCGGGAGAGGCGTCCTCGTCCATGCGGTCGCGGTCGTGATGGGGATCCATCGCTGCCGGGCCGTCGTTGGCATCTGGGCCGGTGGGTGGACGCCAGCTGCGTTGGGGAGATCTTGAGTTGCTGTCTTCAGGACATGTCGAGAAACTGTGCGATCGAGGAGAGTGGGGGTCGGGAGGAGGGTTGGATGAGGGAGTCGGCATGCTGGGCTGGGAAAGGTGTCGTGTGTCTTGGATGATCGTGAAGACGGGATGGAGCGCTGCAGCAACGGCACTGGCAGCGGTGGACGTCGATGTCGGGCGATGGGGGTCGGTCGCGTCGACGGGGAACGCTGCGGCTTTACCGCCAGCAGGGGTTGAAGGGCTCCGCAATGATGACAGCAGGGGGGGCAACAGCGCGGAGGGAGAGCAGATGGAGTGTCGTTGGGCGGGTTCGGGTTCGGGTGCAACGATGCGGCGATGATTATTTCGACGTCGGAGGGCAGCGAAGTGGCCGGGTGGGCTGCTTGGTTGTTCCTCGAGGAAACTCGGTCGAGGGGATGAATGCGAGGAGGTGATTCAGACCAGTGGGAGCAGCGCCTTGGGGTAAGGTAGGTTGGCTCCGAGTGGACGGAATCACAAGCTGCCAAGCGAGAGAAGGCGGTCGGCGGCGGACAGGGGCATTGGTCGGGAGGAATCCAACACCGCGTCGTCGAGCAAGCTGATGCGATGTGGGAAGTCGGGGGCGAGGTGAAGAAGGTAAGTAAAGTAGGGCCGCAAGAATACTTTGCGCCTGGTGGGATGACGATGTCGGGGGTTCGGCGCGGGATTTGAGCCAAAACAGAGAGGAGAAGCTTGCCGCAGGTGACGAAGCTTAGATTTTGGGCGAGAAATATAGAATTGTCACAGAAGCGGCGGATGTATGGCTGATGTGACAGAGGCGAGGTCGGGCAGATGCAAATGCTGGCGAGCAGCGAGGAATGGGAGGGTTGGCTAGGTATCTGTAGGCAAGTTGCAGTACAACGCAATGCCACAACTAACAGCGACGGCACAGCTCAACAGAGACAAATCTCCATGCGGCTATGCTAGAGGCAGCGGCAGACACTCTCGAATTACCTTAGCAGGTAAAGTGAGGTACCTCTCTCTCCAAGGTACAAGTGCGACGGCGGGAGGGCAGCACCAGAAAATGCAGAGACGGGTTGCAGAGACGGGTAGGAAGGGCCTGGGCCTGAACCGTGAAGACTGCAGAGGGACGGAGACGGAGACGGAGACAGAGCAAGATGGAGGGCAAGAGGGACAGGGCCAACCAAGGTCCTTCAATCAACCAAGTGGAAAATGGGACGGGGGTGTGACGATTGGGGAGAGGACACTACCACTGGATCTTGGGCCAGTAAGTGGGCTTTTCTCTGTTGCTGCTCTGCGACTGGGGGAAAGCGGGAGAGGGAAGATGGGGGGTCGCGGAATGCAAAATGGGGGGGAGGAGGGGACGATGGGCTTTGTTGCCGGGATGGGACGAGATGGGATGGAGTGAGGTGATTGGCGGGGAAGCAACGGATAATGTTGAAGGTGCGTGTAAATGAAAAGGCAATGTTATCGTTCTCGCGGGTTGGTTGCGATGTTGAGATGGTGTTGAGTATCCTTTTTTGCTGCTGTTTGATGATTTTCTGACTGTTGCGTTATTCGGTTCGAATAATCGAATGGGTGAGACGGAGAGCACACGAGCAGACAGCAGACAGCACAGCGTACGGGCACATGAACAGCTACGGATACATATGGCGGCAACAGACGAAATACTGCAGTCAAGATGCAGCGAAAAAGGGAGCTGGAGAGAGAAGGAGTCCACCGTCAATGCATTGCAGCCGATGACGCCCTCCCCCCGCCTTCCCCCATTCATTGCTGAATACCCCCTCTAATGTACATGTACCTGCCATATCTCACAGGCAGAGAAAGTACCTGAGAACGGGCATTTCTCTCCATCGCATCGTTACCGCTAGCCACGTTAGAAGGGTCTCCCCGGCATGTGGCATTTCTGCGCTGTCAAGCCTCCATCTGTCCGTCTCTCTCTCGCTCTCTGTCTCTCTGGCTCTCACTCTATTGCTGTCCGTCCACTGCAGTGTCTACTGGGTTCATTACCAGTCTTGATGCTTAGCTGTCGCTTCTGGCGTTCGCTCTCTGTCAAAGAACCACGCTAGACGGGCGCCAGCCACGAGACTTTGCCCCCGACTTCTCTAGCGGCGTCGCTGAACACCCCTTGGCCGTGAATTTGGCTGTCGACGTCCCTAGCGGAGGGTTCTTCTGGGCTGAAAGCGTCACGCACTAAGACAGACAAGCACTGCCAGCAGAACTGACGGGAACACCTCAGCGCCTCCAGCCTCTTGCTGGGTCTCTCGTCGTCGCCTCTACGTCTCCAGCTTCAGCCACTTTTGTGTCGTCTGATTCGTCCCGGGCCCCCAAACGCTACAAAAGATGGGAAGCCAGCTCACCTCATGACTGCGCAGGTTGAGAGCACTTACTTAGTAAACAGAGGCTTGCCAGAGGTACCGAACATGAACTGCCCCCCCATCGCTCCATGAAATGCTCGTGCATCTGTCCTGGGTACATACCTACCTAGGCGCTGCAGCCAGCGGTCTCATGTCTATTGTCCTGCTGAATTTTCTTCTCGTCTCTCCCCCCCAGGCGCAGGGCCCTTTTCGGGCTGGCGGGGGGCTCGCAGTCCCCGTTTTTGCAGGCGCTGCCCTGCCGGATCCCGCTGCAATGGACGGGCGCATCTGCAGTTCCAGGGCCCGGGCCCAGTGACATTCATCACTTCACCCCCAGGGCCCCGAGGAATGGAACAGAGGGCGTCAGCGGGCGCTGCACCCGTCTCTTCAACCGTAAACCTGCCGCAGTGGCACAGACTGGAGCCAAACTCTGTGCTCTCGCAGGTATGAATATCCACTCAAGACTCAGACCGAGGTGAGGTGACTCTTTCCAACGAGTCCAAGCACTGCAATTTACCTGCCTCATCTTGCCTTGAGCTGCATGTCCATCTGCATGCAATAGACACTTCATCTACTTGCCCGAGTACTCAACGTCTAATGCAAGGCGGATCCCAGCCACGACCAACCGCCTCACCTCTCAACTCCCGTCTAAGCCTCATCCCTTTCCATTGCCTCACATGAAATGGAGGAAGGCAGTGCTACAGACACAACACACACAAGGCAGATCCTCTAAACCGCCTACAGTCATCCCGACCAAGCAGCTCCCTGCCAGCTGTCTGTGAGCCCATCGCATCACGTATGCATTGTCGCTGCCGTCTGTGCCAGCTAATTACCGTTGGATGATGGAATGCCTTCCTCCCCCTTTTCGATATTCAAAGCACATTGCTCAACAGAGGGACAATAACACCCGTCATCTACATTATTAGCAATTCGCCGCTCATCATGCTTGTTTCGACCTCATGGAGATCAAGAGGACGGACTATCATGCTGTCACGCTGGCCCCCCTCATGCCCTCCTCCCCTGAACTGACCTGAACCGAACCGAACGCCGGGCACCAGCCAGCTCCCGTCACGCCTCACATCCCGCCTTGAACCATCGCCGCTAAAGCAATAAAGCAGTAAAGCCGCACTCCCGCCGTTCGCTGTCTGGTCTCAGCCCTGCCCTGGCCCTCTCCTTGCGAGAACCCGCATCTCCCCGACCGACCCGATCTGTCCGGCCCTGTTATGCTTAGTCCAGAATCCGCCGTTACAAGTCTGACTCGGCACTGCTCCCGTTGACAGCTCGAGCCAACGCGAACTCAAGAGCTGTGTGACACAACCCAACATCCCATCATCAGGAGCGGCGAGATTGGGTTAGCTTCTCGTCATTAGCTGATGACAGCGGCCCGCATGTCAGTTCACCACCTCAGACCCTTCCCATCTCCGACCTAATCTCAGAACACGGCCGATCTGCGTGGCCGACGTCCCCTTTTCGTGCGAGGCAACGGGCGTGCATGACAGTATCATCGAAAAAAAAAAAAAAGACGTGTCTCGTTATTGCGGGATCGCGACCAAATTTGGCCACGCCCGTGTAAGTCTACCTCATGAAATAGGGATGGCTAGTTACCAATCGATTGATTATCTCTCTCTGCTTTTTTCATCCGTCCCCCCCACACCAGCCGTCATGTCCGAGCTGAAGGGGCCCAAGAACTGCTTCATGCATACACCCGCATCGTTATGCATTTTCTAGAAGTAGTCGGGCTGTTTCCCGCAGTCCGCAGTCCGCAGGTCACGCGGCATGCGGGGGGCTTTTCGTCATTGCATGTTCGTCTCGTAGCAAACCCTCTCCCACATTAAACAGTTGGCCCCTCGCTGAACCGGTGGTCAGTTGTTGTTGCCGGTCTCGGGTATCTCCATTCTTCATCGCCGTCCGCTGTCGTCGGGGTCGTTGTCGTCGATCGCGTTTAGATGGGCTTGATCTTGAAGTGCAGGGCAATCAGGCTGAAGACGAGAGCCTTCAGGTCCTGCACGAGGTAGTAAAACACTCGCAATCCTTCCGGGTCTGCAGACTCCGTCACGTCGACCAAGGAGCCAATCTTAGCGGTCTGCCCGAAACATGTCAGCCAGGTGCCCTGAGAGCCAACGGATGACTCCTACCCACCTCGAAAGAAATATGGTCGTTCCCCAGCCGAATCTCAAGCTCCTGGCGTCCGTCCTTGTTCTTTTGCGGCCACTTTGAGTCGTCTTCCCTGCAGAGGGTGTTAGTCGATTTCTGGGGCCTTGATGTCTGGAAGCGCACTTCAAAATTTCGCTCGTCTTGATGATGCGCTTGATCTCCTCGACGACCAGAGCGCTGACGCACACTAGACGCACTTATCAGCCCTTGCCTGCCGGCTGTGAAGCGGGGAGGTGTCGTACTCTCTTTGCGAATCAAACTGTCGTTCCTGTAGTTGGAGTTGTTGGCATATCGTGCGACTGCACTGCGTCCGTCGCCGACAACGCGGAAGTCAAACTCTGGGATCGGTGTCAGCGGGTTTGCCGCAACGAACGTCGAGATCGGCGGGGCGAGTTACCCAGGAACTCATGGCCGAAGCGTCCAGAGTGGCCGGAGCTATTGCCGTTAGCTGGGTGCAATCCAAAAGAGGTCAGCATGACCGGACGCACTAGTATCGCAGGTAGAACTGATCGTTGGGGGCCGACATGGTGGGCGGCGTCGTCGACAAAGCTCGGTGTCGGTGTCGGTGTCTCGTCGCGACTTGGTGTCTTTGGGAGCTGCAAGGCTGGGGAATGGGAATGCAAGAAAAGCGGGATGGCCCCCGTCGTCCCTCAGCCCTGGCGGGGTCTGCCATCATGAGTGGGTAGAGCTTCGGCCAATGGAAGAGCTCCGTTGGCAGAGGCTCTGGCTGGGTCTCTCCGGCGTCTTAATCCGCTCCGAGTGCAAGGGTCCACTGGCGTCACGTGTTTCGCTTACTGACACCTGTTCGGCGCCCGGGGACAGATATTCACGAAGGGCCAGATCAGTGTACAGAGGGCCCGGCGGTATATGCTACAGTTGCGCAGCCGTGTATCGCGAATCAGTGAACTGGACCGAACTGCTCCCAACAACCCACACAAACACTGACGACGCATGCTTGCCGAAGGAGCTCTCGTGTGGAAGTGGATTGAGTAAAACGGATGGCCTAGAAGAGTATGTCACTTTCCAGTCTCCATCACTTGCATCGCCCAAAAAAAAGTTCCAATCGTAGAGAAGGAGCTCCCTGAGCTAACACGTATTCCCCCCGTCCCTTAGACACACTGCCGTCCAATCCCCAATCCCCACCGCCCAGCTTCGACACATCCCACTCGAACCCCCCGACTTCCATCTTAATCCCCCCTTGAACACGTCGTCACCCTCACCGCGCCGGCACCGAGCCAGCAACACCAACACACTGCCGCCACGATGGCCTCCTTTCTGGAAAATGCCTACAGCTTGGTGCACCAGGACAATGCCGCCGACGTCCCTTCCCTCGCCGACCTGCGCACGCAGCTCGAGAAGGGCACCGACGAGAGCAAGGTCGAGACCATGAAGCGCATTCTCACCATCATGCTCAACGGCGACCCAATGCCTAACCTCCTTATGCACATCATCCGTTTCGTCATGCCCTCGAAGCACAAGCCTCTGAAGAAGCTCCTCTACTTTTACTACGAGATCTGCCCCAAGCTCGACTCCAACGGCAAGCTCAAGCAGGAAATGATCTTGGTCTGGTTCGTGGCACCTCTGGCCTCCAGCTGAAGCTGCATGCACCCCTACTGACACTCTGGCCTCAGCAATGGTATCAGAAACGACCTGCAACATCCCAACGAGTACATTCGCGGAAACACGCTCCGCTTCCTCTGCAAGCTGAGGGAACCCGAACTTATCGAACCTCTGCTGTCCTCCGCGAGACAGTGCCTCGAGCACCGCCACGCATACGTGCGCAAGAACGCAGTCTTCGCCGTCTCCTCCATCTACACACACAGCGCCTCCCTAATCCCGGATGCCTCCGACCTCATCAGCACATTCCTCGAAGCCGAGAACGACCCGACGTGCAAGCGCAATGCCTTCGCCGCCCTGGCCTCCATCGACCACGAGAAGGCTCTGCTCTACCTGAGCACAGTATTCGAGGGCATCCCCAACGCAGAAGAGCTCCTGCAGCTCGTTGAGCTCGAGTTCATTCGCAAGGATGCCATTCAGAACTCCCAGAACAAGGTAGGATATCCCAAGGATAATTCGCTTGGCGCATGGCTGACCCGAGCAGGCGCGCTATCTGCGTCTCATCTTCGACCTTCTCGAAGCCAGCACCTCGACCGTCGTTTACGAAGCTGCCTCGTCATTAACCGCCCTCACCAACAACCCCGTCGCAGTAAAGGCCGCCGCTGCCAAGTTCATTGAGCTCAGCATCAAGGAGGCGGATAACAATGTCAAGCTGATTGTCCTCGACCGCGTGGACCAGCTTCGCAAGAAGAACGAGGGTATCTTGGATGATTTGGTGATGGAGATTCTGCGCGTCCTTTCCAGCCCCGATATCGATGTTCGCCGCAAGGCTCTGGGTATTGCCCTCGAGATGGTGTCGAGCAAGAACGTCGAGGAGGTCGTGCTCCTGCTGAAGAAGGAGCTGTCAAAGACCGTGGACCAGGAATACGAGAAGAACACCGAGTACCGCCAGCTCCTCATTCACTCCATCCACCAGTGCGCCATCAAGTTCTCCGAGGTTGCCGCTAGCGTCGTCGACCTGCTCATGGACTTTATCGCCGACTTCAACAACACCTCCGCCGTCGACGTCATCAACTTCGTTAAGGAGGTCGTTGAGAAGTTCCCCAAGCTGCGCAAGCCGATTGTGCAGAGGTTGGTGGCTACCCTCAGCGAGGTTCGCGCCGGCAAGGTTTACAGGGGTATTATGTGGATTATTGGAGAGTACTCTCTGGAGGAGCGCGACATCAGGGACGCATGGAAGAGCATCCGTTCCAGCTTGGGCGAGATCCCCATTCTCGCCTCGGAGCAGAGGCTGCTTGACGGTGATGGTGAGGAGGAGAACAAGGAGCAGGTCAATGGACACTCCAAGCCCGCACAACCGACCGGCTCCCGCAAGGTGCTTGCTGACGGAACCTACGCTACCGAGACTGCTCTTACCAGCCAGTCTTCCGTTGCTGCCAAGTTGGAGGCCGTGAAGGCTGCCCAGAAGCCTCCTCTGCGCCAGCTCATCCTCGACGGTGACTACTACCTCGCAACTGTTCTCTCCGCCACCCTGGTTAAGCTCGTCATGCGCCACGCCGAGATCTCCAAGGAGGCTGGTCGCACCAACGCCCTCCGCGGTGAGGCCATGCTCATCATGATCTCCATCATCCGTGTTGGTCAGTCGCAATTCGTGAAGGCTCCCATTGACGAGGACTCTGTCGACCGTATCATGTCTTGCGTCCGCTCTTTGGCTGAGTTCAACCAGCACAAGGAGCTCGAGACCGTCTACCTCGACGACACCCGCAAGGCTTTCCGTGCCATGGTTCAGGCCGAGGAGAAGAAGCGTCTCGCCAAGGAGGCTGTCGAGAAGGCCAAGACTGCCATCCAGGTTGACGATGTCGTCCAGATCCGCCAGCTCTCCAAGAAGAACGCCACCGACGGTTTGGACGAGATTGAGGTTGACCTCGAGAGAGCCACCGGTGGTGAGGCCACGGCGGAGGATCTTTCCTCCAAGCTCAGCCGTGTCGTCCAGCTTACCGGTTTCTCCGACCCTGTCTACGCCGAGGCTTACGTCAAGGTCCACCAGTTCGATATCGTTCTTGACGTCCTCCTGGTCAACCAGACTATGGAGACGCTGCAGAACCTCTCCGTCGAATTTGCTACCCTCGGTGACCTCAAGGTTGTCGAGAGGCCGACGACACAAAACCTGGGTCCCCACGACTTCCACAATGTCCAGTGCACTATCAAGGTTTCCTCCACGGATACCGGTGTCATCTTCGGCAACGTTGTCTACGACGGTGCCCACTCTACGGATACCAACGTTGTCATCCTGAACGACCTCCACGTCGACATTATGGACTACATTCAGCCCGCCACCTGCACCGAGACGCAGTTCCGCACAATGTGGACCGAGTTCGAGTGGGAGAACAAGGTCAACATCAACTCCAAGGCCAAGTCGCTGCGTGACTTCTTGGAGCAGCTGATGGCGGCCACAAACATGAACTGCCTGACTCCCGAGGCCAGTATGAAGGGCAACTGCCAGTTCTTGAGCGCCAACTTGTACGCCCGCAGCGTATTCGGTAAGTTGTTGAATGACTTTCCCATTTCATGTTTCCATTGCTAACAAATGCACAGGCGAGGATGCGCTGGCCAACCTGAGCATCGAGAAGGAGGGCGAGGACGGACCCATCACCGGCTTCGTCAGAATAAGAAGCAGATCGCAAGGCCTGGCGCTGAGCTTGGGATCCCTCAAGGGACTCAACAAGATCGGCTCAGCGGCGTGAGGGTTGTAAGTGGCGGATGTAGGTGCTATATATCGATACTGCAGTAGTCGCCCCGATGTCATGTTTTGACAGCCTCCCTCCCGGCTAATTTCCAGCCTGCGGGCGTAATGGGGTTGAAAGATCTAAAAAGGGAAGCAAGAGAGAAAGATGCGACCTGGGAAGGCGGGCTGGCTGGCTGGCGGTGCTGAATGGAAATGAAATATGAGGGGAGGGATTGAGTCCTTGTCTGTGTTTTCCCCCCTTTGGCTCTCTCTCTCGCCCGCTCTTCTTTTTGTGGTTAGAGTAAAAAGTGCAGCCGGGTCAGGCGTCCTGAGTAGGTAGAAACAAGATGTTATTCATGTTCTAAGCAAGTACATGTCACCCAGATGGCGTCATGGCATGGGTACGATGAGTATGATGAAGAATCATGTCGTATTAAGTACGGTATTGACCAAGCCAGAGGGGTGAACCCCCTCAGGGCATATGCATACGTACATTCCGCTGGGTATGCCACAGTTTTGGCTGAGCGGAATCGTAATCACTAAACTAATGAGAGCGTGTAATGCTCGTAATGGCTGACAAACAAACAAAGGCTTTTTCTTGTTGGCGGCAAACGTCCTCCACCGAAACGCCAAAGATTGCAGGAATTGGATCGCGATGAAAAGGGGTATTATCCAGACTGAAACCAATAGTAAATAAAAAGGGAGCGTTTGTGTATCCGTGTTGAAGCTGGGGGTAAAGAGTGCTGCCGTCGATGGCTTTGGCCATGTGTGTAGGTGCCTTGCGGGTTGAAGTAACCCGTCTTTGTGGTGTTGAGAATGTACGGAAACGCTCAACAGGTCGCCGTGGTGTTCAGGGGCAGTTTGACGGCTGGGTTACCATTGTTGATCAGGTTCGAAGTATGATGAAGAATAGCGCGTCCTCCAGAATGGGCTCGAGGGGTGAATGCTGATGGCGTTTCTTCGTCGACGCACTAAGCGCCATCGTTCCTGCCATCCTTCCCGGAAAAAGTCCATATGCTCTTGAGACTATCTGTCAGAGACATAGGCATTGATAACCTGACCCTGAGTCCAACCCTGCTCCGTAAGAGGCAGGTTTTCTTTGAGTAGCTTGCCCATGAAGGCGAGGCGTATTTTCTTCTTGGTTGGAGAGAGCTGGTAGATACGTTAGTCAAAATAGTTGCAGGCCGATATTCAAAGTGATAGAGCTTACCCCCGCTTCGTTTAGTATCTTACCGGTAATGATTTTAACGGTGTCGGTTTTGGAGAAGCCAACAGTCACATCACGCCCATTTTCAGACAGACGAGCAAGAAGAGAAAGCTGATCTCGAGCGTCAGCCACCGCCTTGCCCTTTTCCTCTCTCCGCCTTACATTCTCGTCTTCGTCGAGTTCCTCGGTGGTCTCTTCGCCGCCCGCCAGATCATCCTTGAAGTCGCGCGTCGAGAGACCCTCGTCATCGTCCGCGACGTCTATTGTTGCGTCGTCCTCGACAAGATTCGTGGGATTAGCCACCGCCCACTCGTTAAGCTGGTAATAGTTACCAAGCTGATCGTAGGCACCTTGGGCTAGATCACCAGTGGGTAACGTAATATCCGCCGCGTCAAGAATGCTCTGCGCAGTTGCCAGGCCATTCGTCCCGTCCTCTGCTGCACCATGGCTGGCGGGGTCCCAGAGGACCTGCAGAGCGTAGTGAAGGGACTGCCATATCTCTGGACGTCCAGTAACGCGGGTTTCGAAGAAATCTTTGCGCTCACGGTTGATGGCGGAACGGGTCCAGACACGACTCTTGGAGGCCCAGACGTGGCGGCGGAGGGGCTTGTTGATGTGCCTGTCGAGAGGCAGGGTGGACTGACGATGGCGGCGACCACGGCTGGAGGCCTGTGTCGTGGAGGCGGCAGGGGAGTCGTCGCGGCCGTGGGCGGCGGCCGAAGTAGAGGCGTTGATTGCGCGGGCTGAGCCGGTGTTCGTCGGGCCTGGGTAGGGCGAGGTCGAGCCACTCTGGGATCTAGACATGCAGCAGCCCTACGAGGCTGTCATTAGTCTGATATTTGAAGCAGCCGCCGTCCGTGGTGCAGTTGGACATTGCGCTTGGGAATCGGAGTACGCTCCAAAGGCGACATGAGATTGAGGAGCAGCTTACCATCGTGACGGTGCTTCAGCGGCAGAGTGGAATTAGATATATTTGCGGGGTTAAGTTTTAGCAATACGAGATGCGTCGGTCCATAGCCTGACGTGTATGATGTGGCGCGGCCTGGTCAGGACTGGATAACATGTACTGTTGGTCCAAGAAACGTTATCGCCAAACGAGAGCTTTGCGAAATGTAGCAATTCTGTCTAAGACAACAAACTGTGGAAGGGAGAAGACAAGGAGGACAAGAGGCGTAGAGTCGGGCGACAATCGTTGGAGGAGAGAAGGTGGTGGTAGTGGTGGTAGTGGTGGTCTGGACCCTTGACGTGATGAGCTACTGCTGGTTGGCTGAAGAAGGCGGGTGCGGCTGCGGATGTGTTGGTGCCGTTGGGGGAAGTGCGTATTTGGAAGTGATTGGAGCAGTAGCGAATGAAACGTCGACGAGATCGTTGGCGAGATGTACAGGTAGTGGTAGTGTTGGTGTCTGGTAGTGGTGGTGGAAGTGCCTCCCCTGTGGTGGTGATCGGGAGGAGGAGACCGACCAGAGGTGAAGGATGACGAGTAGAAGGTGGGATGGTGACGAAGCAGCGACTTTTTCCCTATTGCAGTGCGACGTGCGACAGCGACGACGGCAGCAACAGTGACAGCGGGAAGGAATCCAGCACTGAGGTGGTTGCAGTTCCTCCCCCGGAATAGGATCTCGGCTAGCAGGGGGGTCGTGAGCTAGCGTCACCTAAATTTTGCTTGTTTCCGCTGAAAGTCTGGCAAATGCTGAAAGTCTGGGCCGTGGCCGAGGCTCCATTTCCCCTTCCAGTTTTCTTGTATGTCGGAGCCGTATTATTTAATTGCTGTTGGTTGCAGACATGTACCGAACCAGACCATTCCTGGCTGTCAGTAATTACCCGTTTGCACGTGGGTTTTCCTCCTGCTCAGGAACGCCCGAGACAATACGCAAAGGACACAATCGATTGAGAGACAATGGAACGGCCCAGACACCGCCAGATCTGATCACCTCCGAACGCCCTTCCTTTCTTTCTTATCTCTTTCCCCCCCCCCCCCCCCCCCCCTTCTCTCCAATTTTGTTTTCTAGCTTAGCTTAGAGGTTGGTCACAAGCGTCTTGGCAAGGGGCCCGTTACACCTGTCGACACAGGGTCCCCCAGCAAGCTCAGCCCAGTCTACTCATTTTTATGCCGGCGAACCCCTCCCAAGGTGGTGCCTTTAGCGATGCGTTCCAGTGGCCCAGAGTGCTGAAGTGGTCCGTCGGGCGGTAAAGTTGCTGAGCCACGATGCATCTCACGGCGCCTGACACAGACAACCGGAGGATGACGACGAGAGCGTGGTGCGATGAAAAACATATTTTCCTCCTGAAGCCGGCAACCGTCTCAACGTTAACGGCTGGGCTTGCGCTGTGCGCTGCCAACTCAATTCCATAACCAAACCAACACGGCCCAGGAATGGAGCTGCCTGTCTCAAACGAACCCTTCCGCCCCATTGAGACGCCGTGCCGAGTATCCATTAGTCTCATTAAGCTGGGCCGGGGCTGTCCGTTACTAACGCAATTCAGATCTCTCCCTTTTCAAGATTAGATCTTGCGTTTTTCAGTGAGGCGCTGACTTGCTCATCTGCCATGTTATGCAACCGTGTGCTAAATCGCCAAATTTTGCGTAATCGGCCGTTTTCCAAGCCAGGTGATCCTCACAAACCCGACTTCTCCGGCTTCTTCAGACGAACTGTTCGCCCTGAGTCGTCATCCATGCCTCAATACACGGCCGTGGATCCGTCACGCACCGGCGCCTCCGTATCCTGCCGTTCACCCGTTTCGCCCGTGGTTCCTTGACGCCCACCCTTGTCCGTTGCGGACCCATCGGGCCCAGTGTTCCCATTGTCGGTCCATCGACGTTAATGACGTCGAGATGGTCTTCCGAGACACACATCCTGGCATGCCGAGACAGCTCAAAACCTTTGGCCAAGCAAGCATCGCCGCCAAGTCGATGTAACGTCCAGCTAGACCGGTCCTAAAAGTCAACCGCATCAGATCATTCGACATGTCTACCACAAGAATCCACGGCAGTTCTTGCTGCC
This sequence comes from Colletotrichum aenigma, assembly GCF_013390185.1. Lineage (NCBI taxonomy): Eukaryota > Fungi > Ascomycota > Sordariomycetes > Glomerellales > Glomerellaceae > Colletotrichum > Colletotrichum aenigma. The sequence goes on from NW_023500913.1 coordinate 4,260,760, forward strand.
ACAGAGGCACGGCGTCATGTCGCCCTGCTTGGACTTATTCTTCGCGTCGTTATCTTCGTCGGATACGCCGTCGACGTAGTCGAACGTCAATTCTTCTCCAGCAGGAATGTCTCTGAGAGCGAAGAGGCCGATGTCGTGCATGTGCTTGTCTGCATGGTCGCCCACGCGCGCAAAGATGCGGAGGTTCGGCTCGCAAGAATGATTAATGAACCGAGTCGGGCCCGACATGAACTCGCCATCGATCTCGAGCGGCGGGCCCTGTAGGCGGGGATCTGGGGAGTCGGGGTCGGTGAACTTGTCGAGGGCGAAGAGGTACACGTCTTTGCGTTGTGAAATGCTCGATTCTTTGCGGCGGCGCTGGGCTTCTTCTGGCGTAAGGATCTCGCCAATATACCTGTCCACGAACTGGCCTCTCTTGATGTCAACGAGTGAACGCACACCTGGCACTCTGGCGTCAGTTTCTGTTCTCTAAAGATTCCAGCAATAGCAACGACTCACCCCATCCCCTCTGGGTGGTGCGGAAAATCTGCAAGGGCACCTTCCTGCCTCTCTCGACGACGCGGTTCGGGCAGTTGTCGGTGCAAGCGCAGCCCTCGTGGCATTCGTAGATCGGTCTCTTGGAATGCTTCAGGAAATGGGATCGCAGCAGTCCCGCCTTGGAGCCGTGCATGTGGTACATGTACACTTTTTTCCTAGCGGTGCCCTCGTCGTCGGAGTCATCCTCTTGTTCCTGGAGGCACAGACACCCTCGGTACTGGCACTCTTCATCGTCGCGGCATTCGCAGCCTGAGCGGAAACTATCCTCGGCCGCCTCGACGCCGTGTCCGAGCTTCGACTCTTGGAGGAAGCGGAAGGTGGAGGGTATGACGGCGTCGTCTTCCTCATTGACGATCGTGATCGGGGCTTCCTTGTTATTGGGAAATCGGCGGATCTGGCACCAGTGACAGTTTTCCTTTTCGCGCTCTAGGGCCTGCCGCAAGAGGAAGTCAGTCCTCAGTCTGGGTGTTCGGTCAGTGGTCGAGGCTTACCCGTGCAGACGACTTGCTTGTCGACTCTGTGGCGCCATGGTAGAAGAAATGGCGCTCTGTAGCCGCCTCCATATTGTCGCAGTTCTGGTTATGGGTCGAAGAAGCGACAGTAAGGCATACTATTGGCGGGTTTGCAGAGCTCTTGACGTTGTGCTGCCTTGAAGCTGTCAAGCCGCGGGGCAATTGGCCAACCACTTTACGCGAAGCGACGCGTCGACGGCGGAAGCTGCTGCTGACTAAGGCTTTGAGCGAAGTGGGGTAGCTGTAGCTGTACCTTCCTCACCTTGGACACCGAGGGGTAGCTCGGTCAGCTTTCATCACACTGACAACGATTCCAAGTACAACTTTGACAATCGAGCATGATATTCGCAAATCCTTCTCGACTACAGCAGTTGACACGGGTTGTTTCCGGGATACAAACACAACGGGGGATCCAAAGACGAAGGTACTTGCGTAATTGCGAGAATTTTGAAGCGATTTCCTGATTTTCGGTCTTCTCAAATTTCGGTTACGATGGCATTTGGTGCTAAACACCCCTCTTCACTACCACGACCATCCGACTAGATCCTACGCCCGTTCTTGCACTCAGGCTTGAACGTCGACCCAAGCTCACCCCACTTGATGTTGCTAAAGGTCACCACAGGGTTCGGCTCCGTCTTGACAATGTTGGCCGGGAACCCTTCCGTCTCATCACACGGCCCCGCCTCCGGCGCTCCGTCCAGCCAGCGCATACCGCCGCCCTCGTCCCACCAGATGCTGAACGCCAGCACCATACCTCTGTCAAACGACTCGCCCATCTCCTTGTGGCCCCCAAGGCCAATGAACTTGCGCGAGCCGGTCGCCTCGCAGAACTCGTCGTTGAGGTAGTTCACCTGCGGCAGGTCCGGGTTGTTGACCGTCTCGCTGCGGATGACGTGCCCGTCTTGGACGTACAGCCGGTGGATCTCGGTGAGCTCGCCGGCCGCGTTTGCAGGGAACTGCGTGACCACCGTGAAGGGACGGGTGGTGTCGACCGAGAAGTTGGCGCCGCGGCCGTATTCTTGCGGGTTGTTGTTGCGGTACGGGTTCCACGCACAGCCGTTCTTGTCGCAGACGCCCTCAAAAGCGCAGTCTTCGCCTTCGCAGAGGTAGACGCCGGTCTGATTGCAAGGGTGCGGGGCGATGTGGTTCGCGCGGGAGTTGGCTTCCCAGATGTCCTGGACATCAACTGTCAGTCATCACAAGACACCATCGTGGATGGTGATTGAAAGTCTTACCATTTCATTACAGCACGCTCCGTAACCCTCGAGGTTTCCCTCTCCGTTGATAAACGGCGTCGTGTAGCACTGCGCATCGCAGTACCCGGTTCCATGGGTCGCGCCGCCAGGGTTGAGTTCACTCCGTCCGCCGTCGGCATTCATCTCTGAAAGATACAGCGCGCTGTTCATGCCACACGGCAACCGCGTGGCGTCGACATCGAACGTGAACTCCATGCCCGTCAGGTGCATCATCTCGTACTTTTCCTTGGACGGCTCGAGCAAGTACACACGCGGCGAGACCAGGCTGCCGTCACGGAGCTGGTACATGGTCATTGCGGCGCCCTCGGTGGTGACGCCGACGCGGGAGTAGTCGTCCAGGCCCTCCTGAACGCAGTTCTCCGCGCACGCTTCCTTGGTGGGACATGCCGTCTCGTTGGCGGCGCTACCCCATGAGCCGCAGGAGCCACCGTTGGCTGCCTGGTAGACGTTGTGGGCGAGGGAGTCGAGGACGACGAAGTTGTTCACTTCGGTGCAGCCCCCGGCTTTGGTGCACCGCCAGGTTGTCAGTGAGGGGTGGTTCTCCTCGGGGCCGATCTGGCGTTGGGCGGATGACAGGCCGAAGAGGAGGGTAGCCAGGCCCAGGCTGGAAAGTGTCGGAGCCATATTGACGATTTAGTCGTAATCCGTCAATCAATGGCTGGATAGACCCGGTCACAGAGATTGACGATTGCGTTTGGGTTCACGAGAGCATCGCGATATGGCGATTGCGTGCGAGGCCAGGCATTCATATACGTTAGTAGACCAGAGACATCCATCGCGTTTCTCTTCTGCGCTGCCGCCATTGTCTCCTCCAGACTGTCGGCTTCTCCCCCAGATTCACATTAATCACATGCGGCTTCAGTCCAATTCGGATTCAAGGAGGTTTACGCTCCGAAGTCTACGCGGGGCTGATGCAGAGGTTTGCCGCAATGAAAGCAAGGGGTTTGAAGCAAACACGGTGCTAGGTTAAGTAGAAGCGGTCTTAGTCCACTCTTGGGACGGCAGAGCAACAGAGGAAGAAGGCCATCGTGAGCGACGGGCGGCTTCACGGTATGTCGGGCCAGGAACCGCATCGCGGGAGATCTTGGCTCTTGGTTCAATGCAACGCTGCCCTCCTCTACGGTCCCAGTGCGGGTGAACCTGCATGGCGCATGGCTCGTCGGTCCAGTGAACTTGCGGGATGGGGCAGCCATCAGCAGCCGACGCCCAAGTTCCTGGCAGGAGACGCGAGTGCGGCCATCTAGACCTTTCGCCGTTTTGTGACTTGGGCTCGTCTGGACGGGTGATTTTGGAGGTGAAGCGAGGAGTGAAGAGTTGGTCGCGGATATCCTGGTCGAGTTCCCCAGTTCTCCGCATGAAGCTATGCCAGGGGCAGAGCCGGGGGACGGTGATCCGATCCATGGAACCAACGGCCACTACAGGCGGGCAAGAATTGGCGAGGAGTGAAAGGAGCAGTATCTCCCGATGGGATATTGGGATGGGCATTTGACCAGCTTTCGTTGCGCCGTCGCGTTCAATGGCACCTCGGTGAACCTCTCACTGAGCGCAACATCTATCCACATTTCGTGCGGGACTATGACTTTTGAACTTGCAGTCAATAGTTGACCGCGACTCAAAGGCACGTAATGGTGTATTGTCTTGTCAGCGGAGGCAATACTGGATGTTTGCAGACTTGTAGATCTGTTGTCTGCACAGCATTAATCTCATTTCGCATACACAGCCCACCCACCAGCCGCTCACACTATCCAGTTGACTGCCCATGAGCCACACTCAAACTGAACAGCGCCAGACGCGGAAGCATTCATCGCAATTTCCGTCGCCCTGCCTTCGCCTTCAAGCCGCAGCCCGTCTGCAGTTTTTCAATAATTCAATTCTCCCGCCTTCGCCCGGCTGGGCATCACCGCTCACAAATGCTCTTACAGACCTCAGACCACCGCCCACTTGACCTCATAATGAAGGGGCGCTGCATGCCAAGTTGTCAGCGCCGGATCTCAGCGGATTGATTAAACTCGCACGTCGCTGCAAGGCACATTTCCTTTTGACCTTGCTCATTCGCCCCCCAATCTCAGCTCGCATCCGCAGGGTCCGCATTAGTAAGTAAGTCGTCTAAATCACTTGATCCGAAAGGCCCGGCGCAGTGAAGACCAATGCCGACGCCGTCCAAATAGACGAATAATGGCAAGTCGGCACGCGCGATCCCCTGGGATGATCCTTTGTGAAATATTTTCCTATTGCAACTCTTATAGTTTAATCCCTTGCCAAGTTGCGACGAACGGTCGTTTATTGACAAAAACGAGGTCCAAGACCTCATCAACATGAAGCAGCCGCCCCTGCCCCCAATATGGAAACCTCCTTGGCAGATCGGACCTCGCGATAACTTCACAACGCTGACTCGCTTCCGGCTGACGCTGACGCCGATGCAACACACCATTCACCAATAATTCACACCTCCCGGACCAACCAAGCCTTCTACCGCTCCACAATTACTGCCAGCTGCTCTTGATGACATCCACAATAACGCCGTGATCCTCGTCCTGCTTCAAACCGCTGACGACAACCACGGCGACGACGCCCTCGACGCCCTGGACGCGGATGGGCACGCCGCCGCCGTGGATGGCGTACTTGCCCGCCTGCTCCGTGCTCATGCCGAAGCGCGCGGCGAAGGCGGCCTCGTCGCCGGCGAACTTGTTGTGCAGGAGCCAGGTGCTCGCGCCCCAGCGCAGCACGCTGGCGCGCTTGCGCTGCACCCAGGTCTCGTTGTCCGGGAGGGAGCCGGAGCCGACGGCGGTCTGGAAGAGGACCTGGCCGCCGCTGTTGGCGAGGGCGATGGAGATGACGGTGGGCTTGCCGGCGGCGGCGAAGGGGAGGAGGCGGGCATAGAGTAGGTGGCCGAGCTCGAAGGCGTCTTCGGAGGTGAAGGATGAGAGAGTGAAGGAGTCGCCGTCTTGCTTTAAGGCATCGACCTAGTCTTGTTAGTGGATTTCGCGAGTAACATACATAATCTTTTGTGTAGTCGCATGGACGGGGATTTTGATCTAGATAGAAGATGGGGATCATGATGAGAGGGGGATGAAATGGGTCAAGGAGACTGAATCTAATGGGAAAGAAAGGGATCTGATTCGGGACACGACTGGGACATAATCGGACACAGAGGTAACGGCATGGTGTGAGAGAGACGTGTGGTCGGGATTACGGTCATGATGGGCAAATGGGTTGATAGGGAAGAAACAATTCAAAGGGTGGAGGTGGCAGGTAATGATGGCAGCGGGTGGAGTGAAGTCAAAATAATGAAATATTGGATCAAGTATGGATACAAGGGAAGTTTAAATACTGAAAGAAATCAGGTTCGGAGCGACACTTACATCGGACGGCGGCGAGGGAATCGGGTTCGGAGCGGCGGGGTTCCGGACGGCCTCGAGGGACTTCTCCAAGCCGAAGCCTGCGGGGTTCCGACGGGTCCAGACCTTCTGAGACATGCTTGCCGGTGTCGGTTGCGCTTGGGTGCTCGCTCGGAGTGTGTACGAATTGGAAGCGAATTCACTTCTTTCGGGCGATGATTCCACGGAGATGCCTGGAGTTGAGGAAGAAGGTGAATCGTCTTGTATCTGTCTTCTCGGTCAGTCTTCTCCTCCTCGTCATGGCGGCGACGGACGTATTTAACATCCCCACCGTCGCTCAAGATGTGATGTGGTTCGCCCCCCCTCCGCTGATGCAAAAGCCCACTTGGTGTCCCAGAATCCGGGCCATTTCTTCCAACTGTTACAATTACCGCATCAAGGAAAGCGCGCCGCCAAACACGTACCGAGTCCGGGATCTCCTCCTGCGCGCCGCGCTGCACCTCGGCGGGTGTCCTCACCACCGGCGGTCGTGCGTGTGGGCTTGTTGGCGTCGCGACTTTGCGCACACCAGAGGATCGCACCTTTCCTGCGCCCTTGTTATTATATCTGTAGAGACCCCATTCTCGCAGCCGCCTCTGGAATGTTTTCTGGTTCACTTCGATACCCTTCGCGGCAAGAGACTTGATAATGCTCTCGTTCGTCTCGCGACAATTCCAGGCCTCAGTGATCTCGCCCTTGAAGGGTTCAAGGTCGAATTTGGGGCGTCCTGGAGGCATCTGGGATACCCGTGTTCCATTGGCGGATGACTTCAAAGTTTGCGCGCTGATTCGCCTGAAGGACCTGGTCCAGGCTTAGCAAAACCTCGAGAAGGGAACGCCGGTCAATGAGAATGTCGATGCGATGGTGAGCGTGCTCGGTGTTTGCTCTTGGCCGGGCGCGACTGGTTTCAACGGCGGTGGAGCTAGGTACCCCTCAGGCGTGGATCCACCCGGCAACGGCCGACATGCCCCGTACCAAAATCGCCGAGACTCCCCGGTGCGACGGCCACGTCAGATCCGGATGAAGTCTCACTCCCGGGGCAGCGAATCGTGCGTGACGTTCTTTGGAACATCAATTTTTCCGCCTTTACCAACCTTTTGTACCCAAATAGGAGGAGAAGAAACAACGCAGACGGAAGTGAATATTTCTTTTCGATTTTACAACCTCAAATTTAAATGAGATCATAATTCTGGAGATAATGACTACAGAACCGTACAACATTGTTTGATACCAAAGCATAAGTGTATAATGAAGGGCTCGAAATTCAGCCATCGTCTGTTTATTCAGTGGGTCGTGTTAACGAGGTTTTGTTCAATAGATGTCTTTCGAATTCTTTGTCAACATCTCTCCAACGTGTATTATAAAACTACAGAATAAATTTAGGACGGGGTTTATTACGGTGAAACTACTGGTAAATATTTCTCCAACGAATATAATACGACTATAAATGCGCTACTTCAAACCTTGGGAGGCTTCTTGATCGAACAGTCAGACTTTAGCTCGCCATTCTTATTACTATAAAATGCAATTTCAGGGAAGACATACAGCATGTGGCCACAAAGACTACAAGAAAAGATTCACTGGTAGGCGCTGTCAAGACATTACGACAAAACACTAGGATGGTCGCTACCTCTGAATCTCCGAACGACACCTAGTGAACGACCAACAAAGGTTTTTGGAGTCAAGCCATTCCATTGGGACCAAACAGGTATCTCTAGAGGGGCAAGTATGGCCACATCTTTTTACTATTCGGTATATCTATGAGTTGACCTTCCAAGAGCCTGAGCAAATCATACGACCATGGAGATATTTCTGTGGCCCCAATGTCAATGAATCTGCCGAGCAACCTGTGTTTAAACAAAACTCGACACAAGTCGGAACTCATTGTCGCTTCTATCTTAAGAAAACAGGGCAGGCCAGAAGAGAAGAATAAGTGGTATCATCGGGATATTCGGAGGTTTTGGCGGTGACTTGTTTGCTTTTGACTTCAGGGAGCATTCCGAATTTCGCATCACCGAAAGGAAGAGTATTCATTTATGCTTCAGAGGACAGAGGCTGGTCATGCAACAACTTCGCGTAACAGACTTCAGATACTAAACGCGACCAACAGTTGTGACCAGTCCGTTGTAAATCTCAGCACAGAGCGGGCAGCGTCCCAACCCCGACAAAAGGCGTGCTTACCTCTGATGGCTCAAACAAGCGGTCAGCCATCTTCTATCGTGAGCCATTTGTTGTTGTCTCCTCCGCATCGGACCTGTGCAGAGTCTTGATAGATTGATGTTACATGTGTGTAAAGAGAGTTTTGCCGATCTTTTCCCACATCTAGTTGTCAGACTCAAACCGGTAGTATTCGTAGAGTCCCGTGCCACTTCATATCAAGCCGTCATGCGACCTCTCCCAACTTGGGCAACCGGCCGATGGACGGTTACTAACATCTTATATTGGCCATGGAAGAGGTGGTCTTGAGGGTCGGACTTGCTCCATAAGCTAAGTCACCTGGGGTCCAATTCGCAAGAAATCTCGGCGGCTCAAAACACCTTAAAACTTTCGGATGGTCGTGCCGATAAGGCTCAGGATCGCTACCAGCAAAAAGGCATACATGGGGACCATTTTCTGTATATGATGCGGAGATTTCAAGCTCTTTTAGGCAGTTGATTTCGACTTGATATTCAAATGTGGTAGCCTTCGGGTTCCGCACTTGACATCGTCCGCCACATTCCGTGTGTCGAGCACTCTACCTGTGACAATAGACAGAGGGCTATCCCTGGTTGTCGTCGAAGGCAAAAGTCGGATGAAAAGGTACGAAAGGTAAAGTTCGCTGGCTACAATTGAGTTGAAAATCAACAACTCGGCGATGACAAAAGACTCTGGACAGCTCGGCAACGTCTCCGTTGACGATCTTGAGAGCTGTTGTGGGCCTATCGCAACCACTCAACATCGAGTCCTTTCGGATGATGGCCGGTTGGCCCAATGGCAAGGCGTCTGACTACGATCCACCGTGAGATCAGGAGATTCTGGGTTCGACCCCCAGGCTGGTCAAATTCAATTTTTGCTGTCCGGCGCATTGAGCCTCGAGTTGTGCTTGACGCCATAGTGATGCTTAGGGCACAATTTTTTGATGCCTCCACGGGAGTTAAGGTACCCACATGACCGTTCTGCCTATTGTGGGCCGAAGCACGGTTCGTTGGTTGTTCCTTGAGTCGAAGGAAAAGCTTGCGTTCACCGTATCGTAAGGATGCAACGGCGGGAGTTGCACAAGGAGGCTCAGTCAACAATAGGCGAAGTTCCGACGCGTTAACGTTTGTACGCGGCCGTTGCATTGGGCCTACGCGTGCCTGGCAGCGTGCGTCACTGGGGATCCGTGACCATCGAATCAAACCAGCGTCTGTCAACTGATCGAGTGCGAGAACGAGCATATTTTATCGTGATAAGATTCTGGGGAACTGACGGCTCGAAGCCAAGGGATGCTCGTATCCCGTCGGCACAGCCGCTCCGTCGGCGGCCGTGAGAGGCCGGCATCGCCGTGGGCCCCTGGTCGGCACGGTCGGCTTGTGGGAGACGTCTTGGCTGCCAACGTACCCAGGGCTTGACATTCAGGGATGATGACCAGGGCGTCATCTGTGGCTTGGCCGATTCAGGACATCGGTCGACTGCAATCGTGAGCAAAGTCCCGAGGCGCACTTGGACGGCAAAACCACACCACATCACAACGCCGATTCGCGATGTTCTCGCGGGTTTCTTTATGTACGGGCGTCCAAGGCACGACGGCATACGCTTCAATATAAGAGAGACGATCACCAACCAGCGCATAAAGTAAAATCAAACTTTAATAACCGGCAAGTGGAACCACTCACTGCCATCAATCCATGACAAGAACCAATCTCCTCTTGGTGCCTGACTCGTATCTCGACCAGGGTTCTGGTTTCAACCGGGAGTCGGGGATCATGCAGGCCCCCACACATTTTGAAATTTCCCCTGGCTAACAAGCCACAGGAGACTGCGATCACGACAGACGTCAACGGAACGCGGATGAGCCAGGTTGGTCCCTCCGGTCACTGGGTCAAAAGTGCCCCTAATCCCGCACTGGCCGACTCTCCGGGTCTTCTCCCCTTTGGGCTGAGAGGAGAACTGGAGGTTCAAGGATCTTTATCAATACACGTACCTGGTGCTGGCCAAGTGAACCGTGCCATCTCCAGTCCGGCAGCAGAGGGAAAGACGTTGGTCCCTTTTCAAGTAGTGTAGTCCCCGTGCCCCCTCCTCCACACTGGCCTACCTAAAACTCTTTCTTCGTCCCATATCGTCAGTCGACCTGAACAGCACAGCCATCCCGCCGGTAAACGTGTCACGAGAAAATCATATTCGAGGGAAACATCCAATGTTGGGAAGAGACTTGGTCAAGGCGTCGTCGTCCTGCTAGAGAAACAAACAAAGGTTTTCGGCGCGCCGTGCGTCGAATGAAGCGACCGAAAATGGCCTCGAGGCATCGAACCCGAATCCTACCGCCATCGTCACTCCTCATCTCATACCTCGCGTCAACAGCTCAGGCCGCGTTCACCAATGACTTTTCCGCATACCCATCATCAGCGCGAGCATGTCTCTACAAGGCGGCGGACGCGTCCGGTTGCACAGGTGACACGGTGACCGAAATGAACCACTGTCTCTGCGGTAATGGGGGAAATTTCGTGACATCGACCGCGTCATGTGTCGCCTCGACGGATCACGACGAGCTGGATGATGTTTACGAGATGCTTTTGACGTCTTGCACAGACTCGAAAACGCCATTGGGTGTCTCACAGGCAGAGTTCCTCTCGACCGGCAGCTCGAGTTCGTCATCTTCATCAACAATGAGCTCAACATCCACGACTTCATCAAGCTCATCAACGACGTCATACATTCCATTGACGACATACAAGAGCGTAGCGAACGGAGTTACGGTAACGGTTACGAAGGGGATTGAGTCGGTACCGACCGGGACGAATGTTGGAAAGGGAAGCAGCAGCAGCGACACGTCGGACTCGAGTTCGGGTGATGGGCCTGGTCACACCGCCCTGGCGGCTGGTCTCGTTGGAGGAATCGCAATTGTTCTGGCCATTCTCGCATTCCTGTGCTACCGCAAGAGGAAACAGAAGCAGCAGCGCGAGGCTGGTGCCGGACCGGGTGGAAAGTTCGCGGCCTTGTCCAGCGCGACAAGCCTTACGACCATGAGCTCGCCTCCTCAAAACAACGCAACTGCTGCAGCAACAACTCAGTACCACAACGTCAACGATCAACGACCCGGTACCGCCGGCACCATGCAAATTGCCGCCACTCCGGGATGGCATCAACACGAACACCAACAACAATATCAACAAGGAAATCTCAGCCCGCAACACTGGCAACAGCAAAACACACACGGCCAAGGTTCAGGATCATGGCCATCGCCCGTATCGAATGGAGCAACAGGCACTTGGGGAGGACACGGAGTGTCACCCGTCTCTCAATATCCTCCTGGCACGTCCCATGGATCATCACCGTCAATGCAGAACGGAACCTGGAACGGCCAGTCTTCGACCGCGAGAGACCTCACCTGGAATGCCCAAGCCCAGAACAACACCTGGAACCCCCAAACATCACCACCAAACGGAACTTGGAACGCGCAAGCTATGCCTGTTCCTGTTCCCGCCCCTATGCCCCATCCCTCCAACTCAGCAACATCTCCCGTCTTCGAACTTCCCGGAGACAACATGCAAGCCGTTGAGGCAGACTCTACACCAATCGGTCCCGCCCAGCCGGCACCAACACAGCAACATCACAATCATTACCAACACTACGCACAGCCATCATCATCAATACAAAACACGCCACAAATGGCAACCGCACATCCAGCACAACCTGCACCTGCGCATCACGGCATGAACAGGCAGGTGGACGATGCACTGCAAATATCACAAGTAGAATTACCGCCGCCACGGTACACGGGACCATCAAACCCAGATTGGGTCAGCGAGGACAAGAAGTTCGGATGATGGGGGCAAGTCTCTTGGCGAGATAGCTTTTCAGCATAATGATATTTTATTAATCCTTGTAATACTAGACTTCAGGCATCACTGCCGTCATGATGCCTAAGACAAAATTTACAACCTTTCATCACTAAGCAAAGCGGATTCATCAAGTTCACCCTGTGGCCAAGTGCTGTCACGTCTCAGTTGCTCTCCTGATGTCGCAGATGCTGACTTCCACCGAGGCAGTGTTTGGCTCGACTCCACGATCGTCACTCTTCGCTCCATGTTGGACCTACTGTTCGTCCTGGTTGTGGCCGTCTGCTGAATTTCCTTGTCTGCCTTGTGTGCACGAGCCCATTGAACCCTGGTCCAATGCAAATCATATAATTACCAGTATTTGCCAATTACGGATGCACATTTCCAGTCCCTCACGACTGAGGCTCAATAACGGCCGGGTCCATTCAGGGGCCGGGCAACCATGGCGGGGCGGTGGGAGATGCTCGTGCCACTTGTCACACAGTGAACCCAGCCTCATCGCGACGATCTCTAGATCCCACCGTTTATTACGGGGAGCAATTCAATATTTGGCGCCAAGCACTCGTTTACGGAGATAACATCAGCCCAAGGTGGCCGGAGAAGGCTCTGAGGGCTGAAGATCAATGCATAGGGCGCATTCCGAACTTTGACCGCTGCAGAGCGGTAAAAAAGGAAAAAAAAAAAGGATGGAGTTATGCTGCTGACAGCAAATGATAATAGAGTGCCGCGATTCAATGGCGATAAAGGCAAAAAAAATGTCCTCGGAGAGGCTCGAACTCTCGACCTTTGGATGTCCCTGTCTCCAGACAGAGTCATATTGAGTAATATGAGACCAACGCTCTACCGACTGAGCCACGAAGACAATTGATTGGTGGGTGCAATCACAAAATGGCCTAAGACTGAATGGGTCTCTGACTCATTGTTGGTGGAGAACCCTTGGGGAGCCTCACCGACGCTTATTTGGTCAGTGGCGCTTGAAAAGCGTTGAGTGCGATAAGTTCAGTATGTATGGGGAAAGGTATCAAGAGGCTTGCAATGGAGGATGTGAGACAAACGCTTCGACATGCGATCGGGGATGCTAGCGTCATCCCGCCCCAAGACCGGTTGAGCAAGTCGGAAGACAGAAAAGACGCGGGTGCCGCGACTAGTAACAGGCTCGCTCTTTGTGTCAAAAAGAACTTGATGACTGTGCTTTGAGTCTGATATCACGGGCCTCAAAAGTTGTCGCGACGGATGCTAGGCGAGGCAGCCCTACGGCCACAACGTGTTTCTCTCAGACAGCTTCTAATGATCCCGTTGGCAAGACATCTGTCCCTTTTCATCGCGAAAGAGGCCTCTTGTCAGCCTTACCCAGCCACAGAATGCGGGTTTCGTGTTCCATACGCGCGTCTTCAAGACGCTAGCGAATCCTTTGGTGGTGATTGGACCGGTCCTCTGGGGCTGAGCTGCATGAGAGCGGCGCAGAATTCCTGCCTGGATTGAGGAAAAGTCCCCAATCACGTCCTAGTCGGGTCATCATTCCACCACCACACAATAGATCACCAGAGGAGTCGGGTACCCTTGTCTTTGGATTTAACCATAAATCACCTCCGACGACCGAGCGAGGTGCCAAGCCCCATACTTGGGAAAATATCCATTGTCGATTGAAACGGGAGTGCTGGCCGACGACACAATCAATCATGGCGATGTCCGGTTTCTCTACCACGGCGGTGACGTCCAGCTGTGACGACATCTCCCACCGGTCCCTTTCAACCTCAGCGGAGCTTGATAGCCTTCTGAAGGGCATCGATCCAGGAAGCATAGCTGCTCAGCACCTCATTTCGCTGTCTGCGAAACTCGACCAGTTCAAGCAGACCACAGAGCAGCTGCGGCAATCACTGACCGATGCGCCGGCCATGTCGCCGGGGCTCCGAAACGCCATGTCCATCTCCATCCAGCCATGCGCCGATGGTGCAGCAATTGTCGACAAGCAGATTCGGAGACTTGATGCGGGGAACGTGACCGGCATCAACCCTGATGTCGTCATCCAGTATGAGAACTATCACACGACGAACACCCGCCTGTTCACCCAGTTCATTCAGGTGCTTCTTATGTGAGTCTGTGACGTTGCTCGTTCATGATTCTGTAGCTAAGACTGTTCTGAAGACCTACCGTGAACGAGCAGGACTCTCAGCTGTCGGCCCCCGACGGCCACCGATTGTTAGAGAACGCCGTGGAAGCTTCTCAGATTGTTCTCACCCGAAGTGACATACTTGACAACTCTGGTGAAGCAGGCCAGTCGGGGACGGATGCAGGAATGCCTGATGAAGAGGTTGTTAGCGTACAAGCAACAGAGCTGCCCCCAGACTACGGCTCTGGGAAGCCAGATAAGGGAAAGAAGAAGGCCGCTGGCCACTTCTTGTCTTCGCTGTCAAACTCTTTTAAAGCAATGACTGCCGGCCTGCGACCGAAGCCCGAGCCGATGGTCATTGCCATATGTCAAGCTGCCAAGGACGGTGATATGGGACACCTCAAAGGCTTCGTTTCGCAAGGTGTAAACATCAACGGCCAGAATGATGAGGGATACACACCACTCATCTGTGCCATTCGCGCCAACCATCTAACGGCAGCCAAATTTCTAATCTCGGCCGGGGCTGATAAGTCCTCGAAAGATTCGGCCAGCGGCAAGCGAAAGCCGCCCCTATTCCACGCGGCTGAGTGCGGGCTCGTACCTATTGCAGAGTATCTCATTAGCCAAGGAGCAGACATGAAGGAGCGATCTTGGTCGGGTCAGGCCTTTTTCATCGAGGTTGCCAACAGCGACCAACTAGACATCATCAGACTATTTCTGTCTCGTGGCTGCGATGCCAACATGATGGCCATTAGTGGTCGGAGCATCTTTGTCCATGCCGTTCAGAAAGGAAGCCTTGCTCACATGAAGCTTCTCCAAGAATACGGTGCTGATGTCAATGCCCGAGACATTACGGGCCAACCAAGCTTGCACATGGCGTTAGGCCAGAACCGTCTAGACATTGTTGCATGGCTTCTCGAGCACGGCGCCAACCCGAACGTTACCAACATAACCGGCGACACAATGATCGTATCAGCACTTCACAAGAAGAACTACGAGTTGGTTAAGATCCTCCTCACTCGGGGTGCCGATCCGAACGCAACGGGTCTGATGGGGAAAGGCATCCTATGGACCATGCTGCAGAGTAAGGACATGGAAGACGGCATCAAGGCAGATCTTGTTAGCGCCCTGCTTGATCGAGGAGCCGACCCGAATCAGACCGATAATTGGGGAGAATCCATCATGTCTTTGGTTGTGACGCTCGGCAACACGGACTTACTTCGCACGTTTTTGGCTCACGGCGGAAATCCGAACAAGAAAATCAAGGACGACACATTTCTCCTTTACGCCATCGATCGGGGTCGATTCGAACACGTCAAGATGCTGCTGAAACATGGCGCTGACGTGAATGGAGCGGATAACAAGGGTAGAGTACCGCTCTTGGAGGCTCTGCAAATGGACAATCAGCCATTGGTGGAGGTGTTACTCCAGTTTGGTGCTGATCCAAACAAGATGGGGCAGATCAGGCCGTTGGTGTTGGCAAAGCTCGTAGGGAACAGGGAGGTCGTCCAGATGTTGACCGAGAGGGGAGCTGAAGGCCCAAAGAAACGCGTGGCTGAGAGCACTCCAGCGGCTCCGGCATCACCAGTAGCTCCTAGAAGAGCGAGCGCGATAGTACCACCGCAAAGCCCAACATCGCCAGGAAGAGCCGATATGCCACCACCATACACCGAAGCAGGTGTTTCGAAAGACCCTGCCGTGGTCGGTAGGCGCCGTTAGGCGTTGGTCTGAACGTGCTCAATAGTTGACTACCTAATGTCACATGGAATAGTATGCACCCGAGGAAGTTCATTAGATTCTACAAGGGAATCACCGTGGACTGAGGGGATTTAGCACTTGCCGGCGGGATGCTGTTTGTAATGATTATACCAACTCAATCAGGGGCCGTTGCGTTAGGCTGTGGTAGCAAAACCTTGACTAATAGACAATGCATTTCTTTCTGCCCTCGGAGGCCCATTGAGCCTATTGTGTCAATTGCCTGGCGAGTGTGTAATGCGCACTAATACTTAAGATATGTTTACTTGGTTCCGGGCAGTCTGGGGATATCGGGACGAACCTATTTTGATGACCCAACTTAACAGAAGGGCTTGAAAGAGTCGAAATGCGGATGGCATAGAGCTCTGAGTTCACCCTTTTAGGATTGTGTACTTTCTTCCACCCAGGCTTCGCAACATTATGGCAGAAGTCCTTGAAATATTTCCGAGTATATCCAAGGTGAAACCAAGCAGAATTCTTCGGGGACTAGGTAAAATGGAAACCTACCACTGCTTGTTTTGTGGCAGAAACGGTCGGAGAAGCCCACCTCATCATTTGGGCTGATATTGAAGACCGACTTACACTCTTCCGGCTGCCCACATGAAAAACTTTTCTGCCACAGTTATGGTGATTGGGGT
Organism: Colletotrichum aenigma; assembly: GCF_013390185.1. Taxonomy (NCBI): domain Eukaryota; kingdom Fungi; phylum Ascomycota; class Sordariomycetes; order Glomerellales; family Glomerellaceae; genus Colletotrichum; species Colletotrichum aenigma. Next base: position 4,276,962 of record NW_023500913.1, read on the forward strand.
AAACAACTGATGTACGATGCATCTACTGTTTTCCGTCTGAGTATGCTTTGGAGGTACATATGTCAATAACGGTTTAACAGCGGAGTCCTTGTTTAAGCCGGGGAGTAAATACCCTGCATGCGGAAACTGACAGACGTCATCATGCATGAATCATCCCGCTGGACGGGGAGTTAGGAGCAATGGTATATCCGCACTGTTTGAACAGAAATAACAACTGCAGAGATGTGGAAGCTCTGAGACAAAATCGTTCTCTTGTCCATATCGGCAACTCGCGGCAGTGGCCAAGCTCTATTCCTTCATTATGGCAACAGGGCTTTTAAGTATGCATAACCTTCCGGTGCGTCAGTAGTCGAGTTGCCTGCCGTTAGCATTACTGAATCTGAGGAAGCGAGAGGACGCTATGATCACCATCGACACCGCAGTTTTTCACCTGAAATAACGCATGTAGCAGGCGTAGACGAACACAAGGGAACCTTGGGGAAAAGCCGAGCGGTACGAACCCGATCAGATGACAGGGATGAAAGCTTACACACATTATCCCATCGTCTTTGGTTAACTGGTTATTCAGCAACTTAATCATGCACAAACTTCCGGAGCTGTCCAGGGCGGAGCTACGATCTGCGAGCGGAAATCTTGGCGAATACACCAAACATGAGAGTGGAAAGATTGCCCGATGCGCAAGAAAACCTTCTGCTGGAAATAGTCGGCTATCATCTCAGAAGAGATCCAATATCACATCATGCAGAAAAGCTGCGAGCTGCCCGGGAGGGTTTGGTCACAGCCTGGAGCGTTTTGACCAAGCTTTTGACAAGCGAAGAATCGCGGCCTACCGGCGAAACATGCGCAAGAACACTGCGATAAGCTTCGATCTCTTCTAAAATTCCGTCTGAGTTTGCTGCCCAGCACTATATGGAATCTGTATGGCATGTTCAAATCATGTCCTGAAGACCTCGCGTGCTCGTATGCGCCTCACCAATTCGACAAGCCAATGAGACTTCCGGGTAAAGTAGTAATCGCATGACGTAGACGCCAATAGATAGATTTAATTCCGCACCAGGTTTAAGCCCCTGAATACTACATGGCCTCAAGCTTCCATGGCCGCTCTGATGATCTTCTCCAACCCCTCCCTACCTATCGGCTCGATACCAAGCAATTTGTTGTCTGTTTCCGAGAAGTAACCCCCCCATCCTTTGCCAAGAAAAGCCCGGTTAATGAACATCTCAACTACTTCCTCGCTGTGATCACCCTGTGCCCATCGTTCCAGAGCAGTCTTTTCCAAGTCTTCCGTTCGACAGTGCTTGATATCCCATTCGGCGGTAGGATCAATCGTCTTCGCAATGCTGAGAATCTCATTCTGCGTGGTTTCAACGCTGCTGATCTTGACTGGACGGTTGGCAGTCTCCTCTAGATGAGTAAAGACGCCAATCACAGCCTGCCCAATGTGAGGCATGGTCGTTGCGTTGAAGAGAATATCTCCACCATCCTTAATGAGAGCTTTCTTCTTCTCGACGTCGACGAGAAAGTTCAGGGCATATCCCGGGGCCAGGAATGAGACGTTCATGATGATGGTGTAAGAGAAAGAGGGTTTCTGAGCGACCTTTTCATCCAAATACTTCCGAATGGCAATCTTGGGTTGGTAAATGGGGAAAGCCGCAAGCTTTGGGTTCTTGGTATCATTGCCATACTCAGATGGAATCATACGACGAATACCAGCGTTGAAGGCTGCGTCAACCACATTCTTTTGGATGTGGATGGCGTGGAACGCTAGAGCTGACACGAGGGCATCCTGACCGCGGAGTGCGGCTTCTATGCTGGGTACTGACTCGTAGTCAACCTCCTTCACTGTAACGTTTGCGGGGAACTGATGCCCAGACCCTGCGCGGGTAAGAACGGTGAGCTCAAAAAGATCCGACTTCAAGAGAACATCAAGAAGCACACGTCCGAGGAAGCCATTGGCCTGAAAGCAGAGGACTCGTCAGCTCCGGGCTAAAAGTAACGTCCGCTCGCCGAGCAGAGGCTTAGATGACTTACACCTGCGAGGACGACTTTTTTAATTGGGGCAGACATGGAATCGTGGGACTTTGGTGCTGTTACGGGTGGGAAAGCTGGGGCCGGAGCGGCTTGAGACGGGAATTCGAGGAAAGATGATTGTGGTCAATGGGCTGTTGAGGTTTTTTTTGGGAGTAGGCCGAGTATAGCAACTGTATTTAACAACATCGGGCACTATGTTTTGTATTTTTCAACTCATTTCAATGACACTTTTCTGTCAGACTCAATGTCTCGCCCTGTGTCACGCCAGCATGATCGTACCGCTCGGGTCAACCCACACTTTAAGGTTCACCGGGACCGGGCGGACGGCCCTGCCGCTTGGTGGTGTCCTCCTGCCCGTTTGGAAATCCCGCAGTTGTTCGAGGCAATGTAGCCGACCTGCCAAGGAAGAGTGCTTATCGAATGACATGGGTAGCGGCTAGATCCAGTTGTGAAGCGTATGCTGGCACAGTGTAACGGCTCCCATCGTATGATTAAACACTGAAGGACAGGATGATGCCAAACGAACTCACAACCAGGAACATTGATAGCATCCCGGAAGGACCCAGCTGCATGGTATGCTGACCAGGACGGGGAGAGATGTATGGTAAGGCTTGGGTATCAATATGTTGTTGTCAGAACCGGGCTCTGACACGTCATGTGAGTATTGGGTCCACGATTTAGATGCCGTTATGGTGGGGACCAAGGATCAAAAGAATCTGCTTCCAGATGGTACCTAGATGGCTACAGAATAACGCTGAGGTCGTGAGCTTGTATCAAAAGGAGGGAAACCATATAAATGCCCTGACATCCTCCGCGGATACTTTGAGGCTGCCTCGCCATGACAAGCTGAGCTTTCTGAAGGCTTTACAACAAAAAAGAACACCGCCTTTATCTTTGACGCTGCGCGTTAGTAATCATGTTGTTGCCTATTATCACTCTCGTTGCGTCTCTAGCAGCTGTTGTGTATTCTCTCTATGTCATAATTGCGACACACATCCTCCGCCGTCGTATGAGGAAGGAATATGGCTGTCTTCCACCGAAGAAATTGCCCCAGAAGGATCCTTTCCTGGGAACCGACGTCGTTCTTCAGAACCTCGCTGCTGCTAAGAAGTTTGGATTCCTTGCTTTGTTGAAGAAGCGCCATGCAGAGCAAGGACAGACATTTACCACAAACACCTACTTCAGGTAAGTTTCCAATCTACTGTCAACTCGCATCCACTTACACAATTCTGCAGAACGACGATAAACACCTGCGACCCTCGGCTCATCCAGACTGTTCTCTCTAACCAGTTCGAAGATTTCGGAATGGGTCCTTTGAGACGGAAGAGCGCATCACCTCTCCTTGGGCGTGGAATCTTTACGACCGACAATGAGATCTGGGCCCATCAGCGAGCTCTCATTCGACCGAGCTTCATTCGAGCTCAGGTTACCGACTTCAGCATTTTTGAGACGCACGTGGACCAGCTTATTCAGCTCATTGCTCGCGAGAACTACACTGTCGACTTGCAGCAGCTTTTTTTCCGCATGGTTAGTCTTTTTCCGCCCACTACGCTTGATGCGACTGAGCCTAATTCCATTAACCTTCTTCAGGTTCTCGACTCTAACAGTGAATACCTGTTTGGAGAGTCTGTCGGCTTGATGTCAGACAATGCCTCCGATTCCGCACACACTTTCCATCACGCACTCGACTATGCCCAGCAGGGTACCATTCTTCGACTTCGACTGGGCAACTTGATGGTCGCCCACAGGGATGCCAAGTTCAGGGAATCGTGCCGCATCGTCCATGCCTACGCCGACAAATTTGTGAAGCAGGCTTTGGAATTTCGACAGCGTGAGCTCATGTTTCCTACCGAGAAGAAGGACGAGTACACCCGCCAGAAGTACGTCTTCCTCAACGAGCTGGCCAAGGACACGGACAACCCCATCATGCTACGAGACCAGATCGTCAACATGTTGCTCGCAGCGCGCGACACAACCGCAGGACTTCTTGCTTTCACATTCTTTATGCTGGCTCGCAAACCAGAGGTTTGGAAGAAGCTCAGAGCTGATGTGCTTGAGCATTACACCGAGCCCCTTACCTACGATGCTGTTCAGGAGATGACGTATCTTCGTTTTGTCTTGCAAGAAAGTGAGTCGGCCCATGCTTCAATCGCTTGGTATTCCTACTGACACCGACAAGCTCTTCGCCTTTTCCCTCCTATTGCGACGAACAGCCGCATGGCGAACAAGGACTGTGTTATCCCGGTTGGGGGTGGTCCCGACGGACGTTCTCCCATGTTTGTTGCCAAGAACAATGTTGTCACATACAGCACGTTCGTGATGCATCGCCGACCCGAGCTTTTCGGCCCCAACGCTGAGGAATTCATTCCTGAGCGCTGGGAGACTTTCCGTCCTGGCTGGGAGTACCTGCCCTTCAATGGCGGCCCGCGCGTTTGCCCTGGTCAGAAATTCGCGCTCACCGAGTCGTCTTACACGGTTGCAAGGTTGCTGCATGCCTTTTCTGGCATCGAAAACTTGGATCCGACTGAATGGCGCGAGCAACTGACCTTGTCCCTGACACTGAACAACGGAGTCAAGGTGCGCCTCCACCCAGAGGCTTAGGAGCCATAGAGACGTGTTGTAGATTGCCAAGAACAAAAGCAAGTTTTGGTGGACTTCCCTTATGTCTAGCCATATTTCACGTTAGAGAAAATATATTGCAAACGTCGTATGACCTGAACTAGTACTGCGAACAAATTGCCAAGATTCTGTGCATTCGATAACCCACCAGATGCAAACGCAACTCAGACAACGAATCGCACACCGCTTCTGGATTGGCTAGTCAAAGTTCGTAGAACATCTGGTTGTCATTTCTTTGCACATTGCAGAAGTATCACAAAGAGATTTTTGCATCTCGATGAAACTACACCCCATGCGCTTGCAGTCAAATGTCGTTCCAAGACCATGCAAGATGGACTTGGTACCGGCAGGCAACTTGATGATCGCCTTCGCTTGTCTTCAGCTTAATCACCACCATTGGTAGGCTTCTAGAAGGGGCAGCGGAACGATGGCGCTAGGCTAAAACGGCTTACAATGGCGGTTGAGTGAGCCAAGACAGGGTCACAATATAATAGAGTTGTGGATAATTGCAGGGATTCGGTCAGCGTAACAAGACCACGACGTGTCTCAGTTAACGACGCTCACCGCCATCGCATATATAACGTTCAGTTTAAGTGTCAGATTACAAGGGTTAAAATGGCGCTTCTTAGCCGCTAGGGGCAGCCTAAGTAATTAGATAACCTGCCTAGTAAGAACAGCAAGCCCTATAATACTTATATAGAGTTTTACCTATTCTTAAGGATATATATATAATATATATCTAAGTTAATTTATTAATTAATAGTCTAAGTTATATTAACTAACATATTAATAAGCTATTTATAATACTAAAGAATAGCTTATAAGTATATAATAAGACTTTTAAATAGTAAAAAGATCTCTTTAAAAAGTATAAGAAATTAAGTTTTTTAAATTAACTAAATCTAAGCTTTCTACTACTCTTATTAGCTACAATATATTATTAAACCTTAAAAAGTTCTCTAAAAGTACTACTTAAACTTATAAATTGGTTTTTTTAGAAATTTATAGTACTTTTAAAACTTCTATATATCTCTAATTACTTTATATAAGAACTTTTAGCTATAATAATCCTCTATAAAGATAATAAAGAGATATTTTAAATATAAAAGCTTAAAGAACTTTTTTAAATAAATTATACTCTTTATAATAAATTTTAAATAAACTATAGTTGGTTTAAAAAAGAGTAGGATAGTACAATAAAAAGTATATCAAAAGATTTAATGGCTTATTAGGAAAATAACTTCTATAAAGCTTTTAAAATATTATTATATTATTAATATAAGCTTTAATAAATAGCTTTATAAACTTAAAACTTATATTAATTATAGTCAAAAAGAACAGAAGACTTAAATAATCTTAAAATATACCTTAATAATTATAGTTTCTAATAAAAAGTTCCTCTTAACAAAGAAAGATATAGAAGTATAAATCTCTTATCAAAAGAATATAATCTATAAAAACTAAAACTATAAAGTTCTAAATAACTTAAACTCTTTAATTTAATTTCCTAAATATATTAATATATTTAAAGTTACTTACATATGTAAATATTAACTTATTTTATAATATAACTTCTTTTAGTACTTTAATATAACTTTACTATTAATAAAATTATTATTAATATATAAATATACTTTATATACTTTAAAACTACTTTATGGAAGTTTAAAATAAATAGAAATATATTTAGCTTTATTATCTAAGATAAAACACTTTAATTAAGTAGATTTAAGTAATTTAATAGAATAACTAATTATAGAATAAGCTATAAAAAAGACTTTTAAAAAACATAAAACTAAAAGTAACTTTTAATAATAATAAGAATTTATTAAAAGTAAGAAAAGTCTTTCTTAGATATTTAAAAAGTAAAGAAATTATACTATAAGCTATGTTATAATATATATAAACTTTTAAAGTATTTCTATATTAATACTATAATTTAATTAAAGTTATAAATACTTAAAGTAGTTATTTAATATATCTTTAATAGAAAAATAGAAAATAATAAAGACTTTATAAAGTATATCTATAAAACTATAAAGTTCTGTTTAAAGTTAGCTTAACTTTATAAAAGAGCTAAAAGATATATAAAAGTAGTATTTATAGTATTAAAAGAATATATTCTTATAAGATTTATAATTCTAAACTTAAGCTAGTTAAAAGATTAATAAAGCTTTAATACTAAAAGTTTAGATATCTTAAACTACAAGTTTCTTAGTAGTTATTAAACTTTATAAGAAAGATCTAAATAATAAATAAGTACTTAATAGTTTTAATTACTAACTATAATATATATAAATAAAAGAAGTTATATTACTAAGTATAATATATATTAAAAGAAGCTATTATATAAGCCTTTTTAAATAAAAGAAGTACTCTTAAACTTTACAACTATATAAAAAAATATAAAAGTTATACTTTAAGTATAATTATTATTAATAAAACCTTAAAGCTAATTTAAAACTTCTATTTAAGAAATCAAAAGATAGACTTACTCCTTAATACTCTTCATAAGTTTTTAAACTACTTTATATTTAATATTTAAGTTAAGGAAAGTAAAATAAATAATAAGATATTAAAATATAAATAAATTAGAAAAAACTATATATAAGAGGTATTAAAGTTAAGCTATTTTCTCTATATATATAAGTATAAAATAGAAAGATAAAAAGAGTAGCTATAGCTATGAAGTAGTATATAAGAACAATAATAATAAGTATAAAACTATTAGATATACTTTAATTAAAAATTAATAAAGTAACTACATATATATATATAACTATATATTAATAAAAAGTTAAAGATAGAAAACTTTACATAAGCTCTTTTATAGCTAACATACTCGCATAGCAAGTCGGCCAACATAGCGAGTCGGCCACCTTCCTCTACCTTTCAACCTTTTGTATAAGTTAATTCAACCACAATATACAAAATCAATTAAAACTATATACCAACCTCTTCCTCATCACTATCCCAAACTACTTCACAGGTTCGTGCGTTATATCCAGACTTTCCGCAATTGCCACAGCGTCGCGCGCGTGGTTCAGCACCTTCCGTACGACCCTCCTTCTGAGGGTTATTCTCTCCTCTAGTATTAACACCACCTTTTTCTACTTATAGTGCCTCTACTTTAGCAGTATTAAGTAACCCTCTAAGATATAGTAAGGTGTTTTTTGCCTTTTAGCGCTTACTTAATACCTTATTTGCTATATAAAGCCTATAGTTCTCAGCTTTAATAAAAGCTAGTTAGTAGGCTAACTTATTAATACCTTTTGCTTGTAGGTTAACTACCTTATATAAAGGTGTTAGTAAGCTACCTTAATATGCTTAGATCTTCTTTTTAAAGGAGTAAGCATTTTATACGCCCTCTAGTGCTATAGTTAGTGTCTCTATATCCTAGGAGCCTTAGCTGCTTAGCTGTAAGTTTGATAGTGTTAGCATCTTTGGCTTGAAATCTAAGCGAGAAAGAACCACTTTAGGGTTAAAAGGTATAAGGCTTACCTGTCTAAAACCAGCTTATACGTTCTTTTCGCCTATTAAGGTAAAGAATGCTGCTTTAAAGGCAGGAAAGAAGTTATCCTTAGTAATATGTGAAATCTGCATCTATATTATCTTCTTGATTTCCTTGCTGTATAAATACTTTAATAGGCTAAACCACCTAATATTAAGAGGCTAGAGCTTATATAATAAATAGGGAGGTATATAAAAAGCAATAATATTTTATTCCTTATAGTATTTATTAAAGTTAGTTAATTTATAGCTGTAATAACTATTAAGGATTAAGAGGTGATAAGAAGCCTTTATATAAGTCCTTATATATTAATTAAAATGCTTTAGCTAATTTAGGCTAATATTATTTATTATCTATCTATTTATGCTTAAATAGATATGCTATATAGCTAGGAATTAGGTATTAGTACATTAGGAGAGGAGGTGATATTTGCTCTTTATAATAATATATAGAGGTATTACCTAGCTATCTGCACACACACCCTAAATAATAGAAACCTATTCCTAATTACTAGGCTGCTTTATATAAGGCCTTCCCTTATAGTTAGATATTATAACAACCTTTATATATAACAGCATTCCTATTAGGAACCTAATCTTCTTAAAATTATAGATATTATTATTAAGTATTCTATATTTTGTAATTATATTTTGCATAAATATAAACCAGCCTTATATAATTATAGGATCTTCAGCTAAAACCTTCTAATAGTTAATTTAATATCAAAATCGCATTTTTAATTAGGGGATATATTACATAAAGTTCTCTGCCTATTAGAGTCCTATACATATCCTATCGCATACGTTTAAAAGTTAGTCAGCTATTTCTTATATATCTTCTTATCGCAGAAGAAACCCTCAATCAATTAGGTTAATAACTTATTCAAGAATCACCTCCTCTTCTGTTATAGTTATCTTCATTAAATTTAGTCGTCTTTTAGGTTATACGACGCGTCCAGCGCGTCGGTCTTAGAGTATCATTCGAGGGACCTTAAAGGTTCAGGCTGCTTTTCGTACAGACATTTTTAGGTCTTTTTCGATAGCCTAGAGGGCAAGGATAATACGACTTTCAATTAGGGTGGATTGCATGTTTGTACGTGGAGGAAAGTTAGTGTAAAGGTTAAAGAGGTAGAAAGTGGGAAAAGTGGCCGACTCGCTATATTAGCCAACTCGCTATGCGAGTACATTACTTTAAATTATAAGAAAATATATAATTGATATAGCTAAACTTCTTATACTTTTAAGTATATAGATATTATATATATATAATAATTAAAGATATTTAACTTAGAAGAAATAAGTATTAGAAACTTACTCTAAGAGTACTTATCAACTTCTTTTTAAGCTATATATTAAGTAATTCTTTGTATATATAAAACTTACTAAAAAGGAAAATATTTGCTATGTAAGATATAATATTTAATAAAAAGGAGTTTTATAGTAGAAATTTAATACATATAATAGAAAGGGTTTATTTTATAGACTTTAAAGTAATCTAAGAATATATTACTTAGTTTATTAAAGTATTTTATAGTTATCCTATAAAATAAAGGCCTAATAAAAAAATAGATAAAATCCTTAATTGTATTAAAACTATTATAAAACAAAATTAACTAAAAGTAGCTAGAAAGATAATACTATATATAAATATATAGTTTAAGCTTTAGTTAACTTTACTTCTCTCTCTAGCATTAAAGAGTGTTTAATATAAAGAAGTAAGAAATAAGCTTGTTAATAATAAAAGTAACTTTTAGAACTTTATTTAAAGTTATATTTCTAGTAAAACATAATTTATATAAAAATCCTTATACTTTTTAGAAACTAAATAGCTTAAGTAGCTTATATATATAACTTAGCTAGCTTTATATAGCTATAAAAGTAGATTAATCTATAAATATAATAGAAAGGTTATAAAATAAGAAAATAAAGATTAAAAGTTTAAAAACTTCTAAAAAAGGTTTTAAGAAGTATAAATTACTTTCTAAAAGCTTCTTTTTATTAAGAGTAACTTAATTTATATACTTATACTTTATAAGTATTTATGACTAAAAGTTACTTCTTTTTTTAATATTATATTAGTAACTCTTAAGTTAAAAAGAATAGCTAAATTACAAAAAGAAATATAATCTCTTAAGGTGTAACTACTACTTTCTAATAGAAAGTTTTTTATAAGTAGAGAAATTTTATTTATAAAGCTATAAGAAATCTAAGTTATAAGAAAAGATTATAAGAAATACTTTAAGAGATTAATAGGTTTTTAGATATTGTTAAGTATACATTTATAAGCTTAATAGGTATAATAAACTTATAAAGCTAAAAGCTTATTTAGTAATTTAAAGACATTAGTAAGTAAAAAATACTTAAAATACTTATACTATAATATTTATAAGTATATTATTTAAAACTTTAATAATAATAGTAAATTATTTTAACATAAAGCTCCTCTAGTATAATATAGTAAATATATTTATATATATAAAGTTTAATAAAATAATACATATATAATTTCTACTTAACTATAAAAAACTTAAAAAGGTATTTAAACTTAGAAAAGCTTTGTATAAACTTTATTAATCTCCTTTTTTATAGTAATATTATTTAGAGAAAGAACTAAAAAGGTTAAACTTCTTATAAGTATTGAGAGAGAACTACTACTAAAAAGAAGAAAGTTAAATATTTTTCTTCTTCTATATAAATAACTATATACTTACTTATTTAAAAGCTTCCTAAAAAGAAACTAAAAAAGTAATAAAAAAGCCTTTAGAAAAAATACTACTTTAAAAGTAATAAAAACTTATAGTAGTTTCTTAATATTAAGGTTCTCTATAACTAAAAAATAAAACAACTTTAAATTTTATAAGTAGTTTATATAGAAAAAGTAAGAAAACTCTTTTTATTAAAATATGCTCTAAGAATATAAAATAGAACTTTTATAAATTATATTAAGTTATTCTTATATAAAGAAGAAGCTTTAAATAATAAAATTAATCTCTATTAAACAAAAGTAAAGATTATCTTATATATAGTAGTAATAATATAGTTAAACTCTATATTCATAATAAGTTATTTAGCTTATTTTAATTATAACTTTAGACTAAAATACTAATACATTATAGATTAAGTTTTATAATATCTTTATAAAATATATTACGTATATATTAAATATGAATTTAAAGCTAGAAGCTTATGTAATATGCTCAAAATAGCTTTAAATATAAGTTTTAATAATAATACTTTAAATTAAAAAAGCTTTTAAGGATTTATAATAAAGCTTTTTAGAGATATTATTATATAAAAAGTAAGTAAATAAATAACTATAATAACTTTAATTATAGAAGTAAAGCTTTTCCTATTCTTATTTATAATATAACAAGCTATATTTATAAACTATCTTATAATATCTCTCTAAATAGAACTCTTTAGAGAAATAAGCTAAGAAATATATTTTTAATTTATATAAAGTACTCTTATAATAATATAAATCTAATATAATAACTAATAGATAATTAAACTAATTATAAAAAAGCTTGTCTATTTTTAAATAAAGTTATATTATATTAATATTTATAACTATTAGCTTTACTAAAAATCTATAAAAAGTAAATATTAATAATATATACTTTTTCTATATAGCTAATAATAGATAGTTTTATAAAATTCGTTTTATAGTAAGCTTTAAAGAACTTCTAAGTATAGCTGGGAATAGCTAGTGAAAAAAAAACCTTTACAAATACTATATTCTTAAGCTTAAAAGAGGCAAAAAGAGCTAGAAAAAAGGAATAGAAAAAGAATATATTTAGGATAACCTTATATAATAAGTATAGAAAGTTATAAAAATAAGAAATAAGAAATATAAAAAACTTCTATTTAAATTAAGAAACTATTAAAAGGACTAAATATTTATAAGCTTAAAGCTTAAAAGTAGGAATTTTAAGTTAAAGCTTTTAAAACACTAAGAAACTATAAAATAAGAATATTTAAATACTTTTAGAAGTAAAAATAAGAAAGATAGCTTTATAAGAAGTAGCTAGAGAAATAGTTGACTTAAAAGTATTAAACTAGTTATAAAACTTCTTAAGATTAATATAGCTAAATTTAGAAATATAAAAAAAAGTATAGTTAAAGTTATAATAAGTAGTTATAATAATATTTTAAGTATAACAAAAAATAAAATAAGAACTAAAGAAAATACTTAAGAGAGTAAAAGAAGTATAAACTAAAGTTTTTAGATAAATAGAAAGGATAGTAGTAAAAAGTATAAAGACTAAAGTAATATAATAAGTATATATAGTATATTTAAGATAGAAGATATCTTTTTCTAATTAGCTTTTTAAACTATATTAATTTTATAAGCTTTAACTTTAAGGTTTTCTATTACAATATTAATTCTCTATAAGAGATTAATAATAATATAGAAATACTTAATAGAGAATAACTTATACTTTAAATAAAATGGATTTATTAGTTTTAATACATCTTTTTATCTTATAGAGTATATAATAGAAAATAATAATTTTCTTAATATTTACATAATAGCTATTACTATTTATATAGTAGTAATAATAAATATTCTACTTAAAGAAGTAGTAATTAAAGTATAAATAGCTTTAATTAAAAGAAAAAAAGTAGTTAAAATAAAGTTTATTTTCTAACTTAAAAAAGAAGTTTATAGAGTTAAAAACATCTTTAATATTAATAATAACTTTATCTTCTTCTTTTTTATAAATAATAATAGTAATTTCTTTATTAGTAACAACTTTTATATTAATCTAAATAGCTTAAAAATTAGCTTTCTTTTTCTTTTTTTTCTTTTTCTTAATAATAGCTTATTTAGTAAAGTTAATATTAATATACTTCTTCTTTTTCTAATTAATAAGAGAAAAAGTAAAAGCTTTAATTTCTTTAACTCCTTTTTTCTCTTTAGCTTCTTTTTTAACTTAATACTAAGTATTAGAGAAATAGTTATACTTCTTCTTAATAAAAGTCTCTTTAATTTAACTATTATTAAAGTCTTCTTTTTTAATAAACTAAAAAGTAAGATATTTAAAATAGCTAAAAAAGTATATAGTTAATGAATTTATAAAATATTAAAGTTATAGAAGAGATTTAGAAGAAAAAAACAAAACTAATAATCAAAACTTAAAACAAAGAGTAATTTATCTTCTTTTTTATTATTAAAAGAGATATAAAAGAGAAAATTAATATGATAAGAGTAGTAAAGCTTAAAAGTCTTAAAAGTATACATATACTTAATAAGTATAATATTAAAATAAGCTTTATACTTAGTATTAAAAGTATTATAAGAAGATATTATAAAATAAATAATTTATTTAATTAAAATATTAATATAATAGTAAAAAGATAGTATACAATAGATACATAATTTATAAATTCTTAAAGGCTAAGGAAAGAAGAGAAAAGAAACTATAAAAAGTAAAAGTAGTAAAATATTACTTACTTACTTTCTAATTTTTTAAAAAAGCTAAAATAGTTAGTAAGATTATAGCTAATTAGAAACTTTAAACTAATTAAATAAAGTAAATAGTACTTTATTTTACTATTCTAACTATTTATAGTAAGAAAAACTATTATTTTATAACTTATAAAATAATTAAAACTATAATAATAAGAAGTAATTAAAGCTTTTTAGAAGTACTCAATTAAGCTATAAGGATAACTATATAATTATACTAATTATCCTTAAGGGGGCATATTAGATTATAAGAGTTAAAATAGCGCTTCTTAGCTACTAAAAGTAGCTTAAATAATTAGATAACTTACTTAGTAAGAATAATAAGCTCTATAATACCTATATAGAGTATTACTTATTCTTAAGGATATATATATAATATATATCTGAGTTAATTTATTTTTAAGCCTTAATCTACTATATTCTTATGTTTTTAACCTCTTATATAAATTTAAGTAGGATACCTTCTTAAGCCTCCTAATACTACTTTTAAGCCTCTTAATATTATATAACTAGAGATAATCCCTCTAAGGTTTATTAGTAATTTTAGCTATTATATTATACTAAAACTTAGCTATTAAGTAATATCATTAGCTCTATTTTATTTAAAAATGGTTTAATTACTAAGTATTCTATTATTTAACTTTAGGAATATAAAAAGTAATCTTGATACTTAAGAATATATTTTTAAGTAAGGTATATACTTGGCTAAAAAGCTCTTTAATAAGTAGCCCTTATAGCTATAAAGGCTTTTAAGACCTCTATAGGGAAATATAAAATAAAAAGCTTTTAAAGGCCCTTTAAAGCCCCTTAAAACCCTTAAAAGTCCTAAAAATAAGGCTCTTTAGAATACTTACCCCTATAGCTATAAGAGCCCTTTAAAGCACTTACTCTACATGACTTTTTAGTTACTTAACTAACTAATTATATATAATTATTCCCTTCTATATATAGTAGGTGCCCTACTTATAACGCCGCAGCGCGCCCACCCTACAGTACTAACGCCACTGCTATGCTGTTGAAGTAACCCTTTGAGAGTGTTTTCAAAACCCAAGAATGTGGCAGATCAGGGCCTTAGTACGGGACCTCTCATCCCAAACTTAGATGATACTCTTGGGTTCCTGTGGTCTCGAACGATGATGTCTCGGCCTTACAGCCGCAACCTCGCCTAGAGTTTCCCTACAGGGGAACGATTTCAAGAGAATGTTTTAACTTGCCGTTTAACCATCCCAGGCCCACTGTAGCAGCGTGGGTAGAAGTCACAGGCTGACGAAATATCACTAATGCCAGCTGCTATCCTCAGCACATGAGAACAAGGGATGTGCTAGTTGTCACAGGATAAACGGCCAATTGTTAGCTAGGAGCGCTGGCGCCCTGCAAACTTTAAAAATATGTAGCGGGGTAGCGTTGCTTAAGACCCCCCTCCACCGGGACCGAGTCAGCTAGAGCTAAGCGATCGTCTCGGCCAGAGTCATTAACTCCCCGGCTCTTTTGCGGGCCGCTTGCTTCATTCAAGATGATATCCTTGGTCGAAATAAGGTTTACAGTCCCGCCTTCCAAATGCTAGGCATGATTCTTCAGCTGCTCGAGCCTCGCTTCGCCCGTCCGAAGTGAAAACTAAGTACGTAAAAGAAACAGCTACCCCGTCTCACTCCATGATTATCCGCTCTGGCGAAGGCATCGTACCAGCCAAGACTCTGGGTAAGTGCGCTGGGCTGTGGTGCCTGCGACACCTCGGTGGACAACCGTACAATGTTGCATTGAGTTCGGATAAGATGAGGTAAAAGAGGCAATGTAATCACGAAGTTGTTTTAGTAAGCGGGCATTGAACTGCGTAGTTGTCTCCTTTTCTTTCAAGAATACGCAAACGATCCAGTCTTCTACGTATGCCTATTATCCGCCGTTTAGGAGCTGAGTTTGACTTCCCTCAGGCCTTTCACACAATTCCCCCGCACAAGCACAGCCGATTGTTCCGGAACTAGCGTGTTCATGACTCTCAAAGAAACGCAAATCCGGAATTTGTTTGTTTCGTTTCACCGTTGAATTCTCCACCTCGCTTCAAATACACGATCGAATTATGTGCGGAATAACGGCGGCTATCACTCTCAGACGAGGGGCTTCTAGTAATGGAGTGAACGGTACCAATGGTATCAATGGCACCAACGGAAAAGCCGAGCATGCTCACAGTGAAAGAAGCAATGCCGAAACGCTTCGCAGCCAGCTCGAGAAGAGCCTCGAGACTATTGCTCATCGTGGCCCTGATGCGTCTGGCA
Source organism: Colletotrichum aenigma (assembly GCF_013390185.1). Lineage (NCBI taxonomy): Eukaryota > Fungi > Ascomycota > Sordariomycetes > Glomerellales > Glomerellaceae > Colletotrichum > Colletotrichum aenigma. Next base: position 4,292,865 of record NW_023500913.1, read on the forward strand.
TCTGGATCAGTGAGGATGGGGCTATAGGTACGTGTGATTGGCTCTCGAACTGAGAAAAGAGCCTAAAATTCTACACATAGGCTTGGGACACAGACGCCTTGCAATCAACGATCTGTCCCCAGATGGTGTGCAGCCCATGCACAGCGACGATGCAAAGATCCATGCGGTTGTCAATGGAGAGATATACGATTATGATGCCCTTAGAGAGCGATGTATCAAGGAGCATGGGTACAGGTTCAAAGGCCACTGTGATAGCGAAGTCCTAATTGCCCTTTACAAGATCCATGGCGCCCCAGGGTTCTTCGAATATCTTCGAGGAGAGTTTTCTTTCGTCATCTTCGATGAAAGAGACGGCCGCGTCATTACCGCCCGAGATCGATTTGGCATCAAGCCCATGTTCTGGACCATTCACGGAGAGGGTGCCAGAAAACGCTTGCTATTAACCTCAGAAATGAAAGGCTTTCTAGCTCTGGGCTGGCAACCTGAGTGGAATGTCTATGGTCTCATCAGCGGATCTTCTCTTCAAGCCGAGAACACGGTATTTAAGGGCGTGTGGAAATTGAACCCTGGGACATGGATGGAGATCTCCCGGGACGGTCAAATCCAACACCACCAATATTGGGACCCGGAGTACAAAGATAAGGTCAGTGATGCTATACGCCGTCTTCAACCGTGAAAATTGTCACTGACATCCCATCCAGCATGACGTAGAGAATCGCACTCTTGATGAAATCATTTTGGAAGTTCGGAAACGCATTATAGAAGCGACCAAGCTTCGCCTTCGCGCTGATGTCCCTGTTGGCATCTATCTCTCAGGTGGTATTGATTCGTCAATTATCGCAGGCATAGTGACCAAATTGGTTCGCGAGGAAGGCGTTCTGCTGGGGAACCAAGATGCAACAAAGAGAATAGCATGCTTCACCATTCAATTCCCGGAAACATCGGGATTCAATGAGGCCGGTTAGTACATTCCTAGTGCCAAAAAGCAGTTGTCCAGGGATTCTTGAATTCGCTAACACTTCACACAGATATTGCCGAGAGATCAGCCGAATGGCTGGGCGTGCAGATCATCAAAAAGGACATGAACGAGACCGAGTTGGCCAACAATTTTGCTGATGCAATCTATCACGTTGAGCATCACCACTTTGATCTTAATACGGTGGGGAAGTTCTGTTTGTCTACTTTGCCAAGGCAGTATGGTGTGCCGGTTGTCCTTACCGGAGAAGGCGCAGATGAACACTTTGCTGGCTACCCTTTCCTGTTACCGGACTTTCTTCTGGAGCCGGATCATGCATGGCCATCTTCTGCCTTAAACAAGAACAACGAGGTGCGTGAAGGCATGCATCGAGAGATGACGGAAGATATTACGAAAATGTTCGACAGAATCGGTATGTTCGACCATGGCTGGAAGGATAAGTCTCAACATGAACTCGCAGTTGGGAATAATGCCATGAGATGGCAACCAAGCAAAGACTTGTTTGCGCCTTGGGTCAAGGAGAAGTACGCAAGCCTAGACATGAGGGAGACCGTTGCTGCCTCGGTGCCGGCTGAGATCCGTAAGAAGATGGACGAAAATTGGCACCCACTGCACTCCTCTCTCTGGGTCTACACCAAATCGCCGCTTGCTAACATGATCCTAACCTGCTTGGGGGATCGCACTGAAATGGCGCACAGTGTCGAGGCTCGGCCACCTTTCTTGGATCATCACTTGGCCGAGTACGTCAATGCCCTGCCCCCAAGCCTCAAAATTGCGTACAACCAGGCCGAAGGTGAGGCTGTAGGCACTGGCGCGAGTCTCTGGTGGAAGAATCTCAGTGCAGCGCGACAGTCGTTGAGCGAGAAGTGGATTCTCAAAGAGGCTGGAAAGCCATTTATTACACAAGAACTGTACGAACGGCGCAAGCACCCCTATTCGGCTCCTGTCAAATGGCCTCGTGGTGGCCCTCTGCATCAGATGATGGAGAGACTGATCACCAAGGAGAGCATTGAGAATTTGGGATTCATAGAATGGGAGGACGCGCGAAGCTGGCTGGAGACAGGTTTTGGAGATGAGGCTGATCCGCGGTCGTTTAGAAAGTTGGTTGTCACCGGCTCTTGGGTGGTTCTGAGCCAAAGGTTCGGTGTAAAGAAAGCTGTCAAGGAGCCATGGGCAAACGGCATGCGAAGGGCGTGCGTCTGATACAATGGATTTTAAAGGCCAGGAATGGAACGAAATCAAAAGAAAACGCGCATTTATACTTTTAGAACTTGTGGTCTGCTTTGAAAATAAGGGGGAATGACCAAAAAAGCAACTATGCATCATTTTACCGATGGATCGTTGTTCAAAAGGTGCCCTAGAAGCAAAAGTTCTTCCTGACCAGCTTGGAAAGAAAACACGGCAGATATCCTGCTTGTGATTGGTCTCAGTTGCTTCAGTTCGTAGAGCAACTGAAGAGGAAGGATCAGGATGAATCAAACAAGTTATGCGAGAGAATTTCGCTTACCATCTGATCCAGTCAGACTCGAAGACAAATCTTGGCTTGCATATTTGATTAGCGTTGCGCGCCTAGCAAGTCAGAAGATGACGAAAGTCGAACGCACTGTGCCGTGCTGTGCCGCAAGGGAAATTAACACCCGCATGTTGTGACAGCAAGCCGAGGTCGCGGCGTTCAATAGAAAACCACTTATGGCCCTTGGGGCAGTAACGCATACTGTGAAAGTTTTGTTTCCCTGTACATGTACTTCTTGGCACTACCCTCGATCGCAAAGCTTGCGCGGACCTGGAAAAGAAGTCTGTGACAATGAAGCATAATATTTGGTTCATGGCAGGCTTCATAACCCTCGGTAGGTCTTCGGAGTTGAGCAACGCCTATGTCTGTCTTGAATACGCTACTGACGTGTATACAAGGACTGTGCACCATACTGGACTGTGCGACTTCAGGCGAGCCATCGGAAAGAGAGTTGATCAGCTCGCAAGATGAAGCCGACTTGCTGAGCAACTGCGACACGATTTCTGGAAGATTTTACGTGGCCACCGAATCTGGGGAATCTAGTAACGTCACTATTTCACTACCGGATTTGGTCAAAGTGAACGGGACTCTATTTATCGACAACTATACCTCTTTCTCCGCTCCAAAACTCAGGGAGGTTACAGGGTCATTTGCGCCGAGCGGGCGAGACTCGCTCCCACTGTTGGAGACTGTCGGCCAAACTCTTTTCATCACGATGACAGATGTACCATCACTATCTTTCCCGAGTCTGGTCCGGATAGGCTCGTTTTTCTTTGACGGGGTTTATGGCCTTAAGAACATCACATGGGGTCCAGCCGGCTTTCCCGCCATAACAGAAAGGTCAGGAGACATCAGAATTCACGAGACAGACATCGACAACGTTGACTGGGTCTTCAACAAAGATCGGGACTATGGAATTATCTCCATTCATGGCCAAAACATCAAACAAATTACCGTCACTGCCCATACTATCGATCGATTGGATATTACGGGATACGGTGGCGATAGGGAAGTTGAGGTCACATTCGATATGCCTCCCGTGGAAGGCAGACTACACAGCAAGATCAACACCTTAGCTCTGAACGGAGTCCGAAGCTTGAAATACATAGAGCCTCCATCTTCAGTTGGGCATTTGTCTGTGCAGAGGTGCAGCATGATTCGCCTGGACATCCCTTTTCAGGTTAGCGATTACCTCTTTATCCGCGACAACCAGAAACTGGCCAACCTGTTTTATGGCGTAAACTGGAGAAACTACGGTGATTATAGTGGAAGGTACGATGCGGGGACTATCTACATCGTGGAGAATCCGGCTCTAGTAATGGACTTCAACACAACTGAGTCTGTCACCAACGAATCCACTGGCGCTTGGAGGTGGCCTCAAAGGAACATGGATAAGCTCGTCATGAAGGATTCGAAATGGTCCACGGGGTTTTTGTGAGTTCTTCCGTTTTATCCAAATGAACTCAGCATGATCTGGTGACTAATTTATGTAGTAATGGTCTACTTGAGGGGTACTCTCAAGTTGAAGATTTTCACGTTGATTCATATGATCAAGCCTTTTCGTGCCAAGCTTTGGGCAATGAATATGTCACCCCGAAAGGCGGAAGACCTGTATTCACAGGGAGCTATAGTTGTGAGCATAATGGCACCCATTTCTATCCTGACACGAGCTCTGGAGGTACAGGCTATCGATGCTCTCCTTGGTTGGGAGCTTCATTATTGGCATTGATGGGCTTTGTAATAGCGTTGTAGTGTTAGATTTTCATGGAATCATGAAAGACAGAACTTCGACTTATAGGTGCACATATGAAAATCTGATTTATCTGATATGCAACTTAAATGTGGGATTAGGATCAAGCTAGCATTTAAGTACAGTCAGGGACTAGGGAGGGACTAGGGATTATTGAGAATCAGTGGAGATTCAGAACTCATTGTGATGGAGGCTCAGCTGCGCAGGAAACAACGGTGACTACAGTGCATGTAGCACTGGCGTAGTCAAGGTTGTTTCCCACGATTTGAAGTAGAGTGACTTCAGTTGAGGTCATCAGCGTTCTCGACCTCAACGCTGTCAGTCTCACCATCAACATCCTCGCCATCAACATCCTCACCATCGACATTCTGGTTGTCGACATCCTCGGTCTCCTGGCGGCGCCAAGAGCCCTTCTTGCCTCCATTGTTGCCATACTTGTCGTCGTTCTTGTTGCCTCCCTTGTTGGCACCCTTATTGCCCCAGACATCCTTGTCACCGCCCTTGTTGTTGTCCTTATCGTCGTTCTTGTTGTCCTTGTCGTCGTTCTTGTTGTCCTTGTCGTCGTTCTTGTTGTCCCACTGATCGCCCTTGTCCTCGTTCTTGTTGTCATCGTCGCCATTGTTCTTGTTCTTGTTGTTGTCATCGTTCTTCTGGTTGTACTTGCCGTCATCCTTCTGGTCTTTTCCATTGCCCTGGTTGTTGTTCCATTGATCACCCTTGTTGGCGCCCTTGTTGCCATACTGGCCATTGTCGCCGCCGCCGTTCTTGTTTCCCCAGACGTCAACCTTGTTTCCACCCTTGTTGCCATACTGCTCATCCTTGCAGTTACCCTTCAGGTTCCAGAAGGTACGCTTGCACTGCTTGGAGAAGGTGCGAGTGACGAGTTCAGCGCCAGTCATGGCCTATGAAGATTGTTAGCTTCCAAACAGCCTTGTAGAGGGATTATAGTGAGCTAAAGCATACCGCATTACCCTCAGCGCGGACCTGAAAGTCAATTGATGTTAGCCAAGAGTTCTGTATCCGAATGCTGGAACCAATGAGATTGAATTGCTTGGAACGGATGGACTCACCTCGACAAGCCCAGCCTGAGCAGGCTCAGCGACAGGGGCGGCGAGAGCAGTGGCGGCAAAGAAAGCCATGCCAACGGTGGCAACCTGACCGAAAGTAGGGACATGCATTTTGATAGTTGTAGAAAAGATTTCTTGTAAAAGAGAGTGATTTTGAGCGAATGTGGGGCTTTAAGCGAGAGACTGTAGAGAAGTGTGATCTGGAGAGTGAGTGTGGCGATGAGAAGAAGAAAAACCCGTTTGCAGGAGATTTCAAGTCTCTTTTATACAGGAGATTGATTCCCTGACGAGCCTGATGAGTAGTCGGCTAAAGGATCGATGCTGGATCTCCGAAAACACGAAGTGTTTGCGTGAGAATCTAGCGCGTTCTGTAAGAGCCACATTGTCGGTCCAGAGGGCCTAAGCATCCCCAAATCGAGGCCGATGCTTTTAGCTCGTCCGTGTGGGGTGGAGGCTAGTGCATGGCAACCAGAAGCTTTTCCGGGATCAGCTAGAAGATCCGAGATTTTGGTTCTAGACAAGTTTTGCTCAGTGTTGAACTTCGAGGCAAAGCCACGCGAGCTCCCTAATCTGGCGAAAACCTCGGGTTAGCGCCACTGATCCTCAGAGTTGGAGAAAGTCTAGACCACCTGGAATTGAAACAAAAGGTGTCCTGAATAGAACCAGGGAAGTGGTTGACAGTGCCATCTTAAGATAGTGGTCTGTCACCTAAAGCCCGAATATTATCTGGAACCACGAGCTTCATGAGACAGATAAACTGCCTCTGACTGAAATATCTACAAGAGCGTGGGTAATGTAAGATTACTTTAGTCTTACTCCGCACGCCAGAGGACACTTATAGTGACATGGATATTTGATTACCCATGCTGGCTGCCACGACATGAGCGTGCATTTGAACAATGTTGCCCCTGACACCTGGACGAATCACCGACCATCAGTCGCAAGGGACATTGGTTAAAAAGCATCGCAAGGTGAGCTGGTGTTCTAGGCCCGATGCCTCAATACCGGTACTGTGGAAAGGAAGCGCCTCCCAGCTGAGAGGATGTTATGCCAAAGCAACCCCATCCGTGAGCCACCCCGCCTGAATCAACAGTGCGAGAGCTGAAAATGGTGGAAATGGAAACGAGCCGTGCGAGAGAGGAGATGCGGGATGGCGCTACTAAGAAGCTTAATTGAAAACACTAAGCGCGCTTACCTGGGCCGCCGCGGCGTTGGTGCTGTGCTTCCCGTCCGGGTGGTTTCGGGAGGTATTTTAAGATACTCCGTGCGAAATGGCACCTCATATATACTTCATCGTGTTTGCTGAAAGCATAATAGTCATCAGCAAAGATTATGTCAGTGCATTCGTCGTCTATGGCAATTGAACTTGAGATTTGTGACATATCTGACGACGGTGGCAAATGCCGGTCAGATCCCGAGGTATGAAGATCGGACCAACTTTCAGCGGCGCATGAACAATTCGGATATGCAGATAAATGGAGCTAGTATCACCAATCACCGGCATTGTGACTTTAAATTTTTGACGATGGTTTGTTTGGAGCAGTGGAATCTTCCGTTGTCTCGGTCTTGACTTATTTTCGGATAGAGTGGAAGATTGGACCGAATCCTTGCCGCCAGACGCCACATTTGCCTCCGCATTGATCCGCCCATAGTCTGACGGGCCTCAGCTTACGTTGGCTAGCCGTGATGAGGATTCCAAAAAAACAATATCTATCATCGTCCCAGTTTCTATGACTGACCTAACGACACATGGAGGTTTGAGGGGCCGAAGCACGCGCTTATCTCAGCATTAACCATTGAACGGTGAATGTAAGTGTCTTCGTAGCGACTTTTGGTGATACTTATGAGCGTGAATGATGTGTTGTCAACAAAAAAGTCTATACCGCTTGTGGTTTCAAAGAGCAGGCGACTTTTGATGTACGGCGGGAGTAAGCAAAATCCTAGGCCTCAAACCCACGTCATTACTCTTCTACCAGGTTATTTCGGTCACTTGAGCTGAATTAGCAACGAAGAACATTGAGAGTAGACAGTATAATAACTTACGGTAGCTCGAAGTCAGGCAAAAACCAGGACAAGACCAGCGCTGGCGCCGAAGCACCAACGGCTGTATATACCATATATCTCATAACATCGGAAAACTGGTGAGAGGTAAGCTGAGACGATTGTGTGAGCACTGGAATGAAATTATTCCTTACGGCATGATTAATCGCAGTCCTCTCAGGAGTGCCCCACGCAGGCGCAGTTCCAACGATCGAATCGAAGAGCGAATCGACAAGCTGTCCTGAGGCCCCGTTGCCGAGATCCCTGTACAAAGCCGGCTTGAATGTATTCGTGTAGATGCCCCCGGCTATGCATGCGCCAATACTGCCTCCAATAATGGAGAAGCAGATGACCAGAGCGGTGATCTGCGGCATCTCGCGGTGAGGAACGACGACCTGGGCAGGAACTAGGACCGATAGTTGCATGATGCCAGAGCCTAGACCTTGAATGATTTGGACGATAAAAAGCTCCGCAACCGAGTTGTCTGCACCTCTCAGGCGAATCATGACACCGTACCCGATCATACGAATGACTGCGGCCGAAATGAGAAGCCACTTATACCGCCTGGTATAGGCCATGGCCAGACCGGCTATGATGCCCATGACACATTGCATGACGCCATTAGTATACTGAAAGAATGTCGCATCCCGCGCGGAGAAACCGCGGGCAACTGTGGACCAAGAGTAGAGATAGGTGTGAGTGCAAGAGAATCCGATGGAGTCGCTAGCGATGAGAAAAAGACACAAAACGATTGTTCTGTTACGGAAGTAATGCCCTGGCATAATAGGATGCTTTGCCAAGAACTTCTCGTACATGGGTAGCAGAATGAGGATAATGCCGCCCAGGATGATAAGTGCGATGATGTATGGGGTTTGCCAAGCACTTGCGCTCCCAGCAGCGAGTGTCAGTGGCAGTAGGACCATGGCGATACCCGCAGACAGCAAAGCTGAGCCGCCAAGGTCAATCTGAGAACAGAAGCTGTACAATGTCATCTTCCGAGATGGCGCCAAGCCTTCCTGTTTTGCCTTCCGCTGGAAGTACAGCAGAGTCGAGATAATGAATGCGCCGCCGATGGGCATGAGAATTGCAAACATGCCAATTCCCCAGCGCCAGCCGATGCCACCGGGCCTAACCACGTCTTCGATGATGAATGCTGCTGCCCACGGAGTAATCAAGAAGGGGAAGAACGAAAAGCTGATAGCAAAGCCACGCCATCTTGCCGTAGTGATGTCGGCGATGACAATATCATTCATTATGTTTGTCCCGGACTGACCGACAGTGTAGAAAATGGCCCCAGCGGCGTAAGAATCGAAGCCATGAGAGGAAGCCATCAAAATGTAACCTAGTACATAGAACGAAATCGTCATGATGTACGTCTGTCCTCTGCCAATGACATTGGATACCTTTGCCACTGGCGGCTTGATGACGGCAAAGACGATACCATTAGCTGTGCCGAGTGTTGCCAATTTGGAGAGTGCCGAAAAAGATGACGTCGCATAGTTATTGTAGATAGCAACGGTGGTGTTGTCGAATTCGCTATCACGGATGAGCCTTTTCTCATGGACAAAATTCGGTATTGAGCACTTACTACACAATCATAATGAGAGCCAATCCGGTGATAACGAGCCATCTTCCTTTCTTTCCCCATATTGCCTGTACTGCTTCGATCGTGCCGACTCCGGACTCTACCAGCTCAGAAGACCTGATCTTGTCGTCGGCATCGTGGTCGTCGACTCCGTCATCCGTCTTGCCAGCCGCCTCCACGTTGTTGGCAGTCCGCGGAACTGTGATGCTATCGTCGGCGGCTTGCTCGGACGGCCGAGGGTCCGAGCGGAACTGGCCTTTCAACGAAGTGATGAAGCGCATCGCGACTCGTCGTTCGGCTACTTGGTGCCGGAAAGACGGATTGAAGTCGGGCTGCGGACGAACTGCTCGCGGTCCGAGTAGAAAGATGCGGCGACTTTAACAAACTTTGAGTCAAGACTGCGCGTAAGCATGCCGACGCCTTGCCTAAAGTTACCTTTTGAGACGATCCCCGCCCTCCCAACAAGAAGTCAGTCTGCGGCACGTTGATGCGCAGATACCACCTATCACAGGGATCGGCTCATTGACAACCGACAACCGTCCAGACAGAGTTTGGTGTGGCCCGGGAAGACATCCCGCTGTTGTTATCTACCGCTCGACTCAGAGGCAGCGCGGGGTTGCGCGGGTTGAGCCAACCTATCACAATGAAGACGTTGTCATCGTACATGGTCTTGTGATAACATTGCTGATAGCAGTTTGATTCATGAGCCGTTGCGACTCGTCCGATACTTGGTGGGATTGTTTCCCATGTCTCGCGTCACTCATCCATGCTTCCCGAGGCATGATGAAATGGTAGCATTCCAGAACCGATAGCTTGCGATAAGGTTGGTCGTCAATGGGATGGACCCTGGAAATTAGATCCGTTGAGCGGTGCCGAACGGGAGAATCCACCCTTATTGCGCCGCAATTTAGATATTTGCCGACATTAACGGCCGAGGGCGGCTTCGAGAATGGAGCACGCAGGCCCGGCGCCCAAGATGGAGTCGTGGGTCCCGGTCGGCGGTGACTGTCATTCAGTCGATGAACCCGGCTTAGGGATCGCTGAAATACTGGGAGCTCCCGAACATCAAAGATAGCACGTTGAAACATCTCAACGAGTAAGTGTAAACGTGGCTAATTGAGACGGCCAGGAACTGACACAGGGGCATGTTCTTTTCCGTGCAGCAGAAACCTTCTTGACATTGCCGATAGCCAAGACGCAGATAATCAGATGAAAAAGATAATGCAAGCGTGGCTCAAGTAGGCAATCTCGAACGTCTTTCTTATCTCCCGACCGACTTGTACGAGTCGGGCCATGGCCAAGAAGCTCGAAGGATGCGCTAACCCCGAAGAAGCGAGACACCTGGTACACCATCTGCTTGTCTCCGGCCACATGGTCAGCGATCCGGCAAAAAGGACCCCCACAGAATAGACCAGTTGTAAAACAAGTCAGCCAGAGGATATCTTCTTCTGAGCCGGCTGGTGCTCTGCTTTTACCCTTTTCTTTTCTTGTGCCTCTCCTAAAACAGCGGGCGGGGATTGCAAGCGCAATATCATCCTCATCGATTTTAAGATGGACACTAAACTTGCGGCCGAATTTTCGGCTCCCACTCAAGTGGCCCGGCCCAGATCCAAGTGCAAGGCAGCGGTCACCGCTGCTGCGCTCTCAGCTCTCGGGCTGGTGGCGCTTTTCAAGGGTAGCTTCGTTCCGTCCCCATGGCCTACTTCCACACACCGACAGGCTCACGAGCCCCACGGTTCCGCAGGTTGGAGTTGGTCGAGCGTACGTAATGAGTTGTGATAAAACCGTGAGCATTGAGTACTAACACACTACAATGTTCAGATCAAGCCGGGCAGGACCCTTGAGTGGCATGAGTGCTTTGAAGACGGAGGATTTGACTGTGCTAGACTTGATGTCAGTTCTCAAGTTCCCTTCAAGAGAAGATGATGTTGCTAATTGGCTCCGAAAGCTCCCCATGAATTGGCTGGAACCATCCGATAACCGCCGAGTTGTTGTTGCGGTTTCTAGAATACGTGCTACAGACAGGTCCAACTACAAAGGCCCCGTGTTCTTCAACCCTGGTGTAAGCGATATCGCGTGGAACTTCAGACAGCTGGGTTAACTGTCAGGTTAGGGACCCGGCGGCTCTGGAGTTTGGTCTTTGAAACACCACGGCAAATACTTGCAGGAGATTATCGGCGAGAACCATGTGCGTTGTAACTCCCGGATAGGTGGTTTACGCCCGATATCATGCTAATACCTATCTTTTAGGATCTGATCAGCTTCGATCCAAGAGGCAGTGAGTTGTACATGAGTTAAGAGTAAAGTCTTCCGGGACCTAACGTAAGCTAGTTGGCGCGTCTATTCCCCGGATTGAGTGCTGGTCCTCACCACAGAAACGCCAAACTTGGGGCATGCAAGACCCAGGCCTACCCGATGCCCATGAGGGTGCTTTAGCTGAAAGCTTTGTTAGAGGGGCGGCGTATTCTCAGAAATGTGAGAATGCCATGAATGGCTCGGGTATTCTTGAGCATATTGGTACCGTTTCGCACGTTCGAGACATGCTTGAGATAGTCCACCAGACCGGATACGACAAGCTGAAGTATTGGGGCTTTAGCTACGGCACGATAATTGGAGGAGTCTTCGCATCCATGTACCCCGATAAAGTCGAGCGTATGGTGAACGATGGCAACGTGGATCTCAGGGAGTGGTTCAACTCCCAGCACATCAACTTCTTGAGGGACACGGATAAGGTCTTGTATGCCTTCTACGAGTTCTGCTACCAGGCCGGCCCTGACAGATGTGCCTTCTACGCAACATCCTCGCAAGCGATTGAGGAGAGGTTCAACAAGCTCCTCTCGGACATCAAGGCGCTTCCCATCGTCATCAATGCAGATGAGGAGACTGGGCCAGACGTGCCGTCCGTTGTGACGTACTCGAAGGTCAAGATCCTCCTTTCCTCCGTTCTCTATGAGCCACAGTACCAGTTTGAGAATTTTGCCATGATTCTCGCTGCCCTGGAGAGGAGAGATGGAAGGCGTTACTACGAGCACTACAACCCCAACAAGCCCTCAACTGCCCCGCTTTGCGCCCCGAGGCCGGTGTCTCCATTTGAGCCCTTCCCTGAGATACTGGACGGCACACCCGACGCTTTTCCAGTCATCATGTGTGCTGATCATCCACCAGTGCATAACCTGACATTGGAGGAGGTCAAGAAACAGTCGGAAGAGTTGATTGGACTCAGCCCAGCTACTGGTTCAATCAACGTCCCATTCCCTATTACCTGCAACCAGAGAAACATCCGTCCGCGATGGAGATTTGATGGTAAGCATTTTGACTTAAGGTAGCCCATTTGAGCAGGTCTGTCAACTAAACACGCTACAGGGCCTTTCGAGGGCAAGACAAAGCATCCTATTTTGTTTATCGCCAACAAATTCGACAACATCACGCCTCTAGTTAGCGCCCGCAACAACAGCGCCGGCTTTCCTGGCTCTACAGTCTTGGTCCAGAACTCATATGGCGTAAGTATGCCGATGCACGCGGATATTGCAGTACCAGTTCATTAACGTATCATTAACAGCACACAACTCTTGCCGCACCATCCAAGTGCACCAAAGGCTACATCAAGGCCTACTTCCAGAATGGAACTCTGCCCGATGCCGGTGCAGAGTGTGAGGGAGACTCTTATCCATTCGCGGAACCAGTCGGAACCGAGATGCGCGTGTTCCAATCGTCTCTGCACTTCTAAGTACACTTTCGTCACGAGTAACGCCCGAGAACTTGAGTAGAAGTAGAAGTCTGTCTCCAGATACAACTGTAGATTTTGAAAATGATTAGAAATAAACTGTCGTTATACATTGCGCGCTATACTTATACTTTTATGGAGAAAGTCCTTATTATCAGGTTGCAGAGATTCAATAAATTGATTAAACACACTGTGCTGAGTGGGAATCGTAGTGATAATTACCTGACTCTCTCTCATACTTACTCATCATCCTATTTCTTTCACCTTTAGTGACGTTCGGTCAGCCCCTCTGACGTCTCGGAGTGCTTGCTGGCAGCTCGTGCGCCACGCTGTCATCCGGAGCATCACTTCTGACCGGGCTGTACCCAAAACGTTCTTGAGATGATGCGTCCATCTCCACGGGCTTCGACACAGCATCCAACTCTCGGAGCTCCATCTCAGAGCTTTCCATTTTTACTAGTGTAGGTGTCGAGTTCAACTCATTCACACCTTGTCTGAGAACTTTCTGCTCCATCACAGGACTTCCGTCCACACCATCAATCTTATTGGAACCTGTATTGCTCGGGCTGGACTTTCTTCCAAAATTGCCTCTTGTCTCGCTGAACCATAGCACTGCCTTGTCGAAAACATCGGGTGGCGCCAACGGACCTTGTCTTCGCTTTCTACGACGACGGCATATCCACAATGCTGCCACGACAGCAGCGACTGCCCCGACCGCGATCCCTGCAATGCCGCTTTTCGTTACACCTTTATCCTCGACGGCATCTTCTGTGACTGTGGAGCGTACCACCCAAGACCGGCTCCAGGTAGTCTGGAATGTCGTGGCCGAGTTCGATTTCACAACGGAGTCGTCGAACCTCTACACAACGCTCTGTTCGATGCTGGGCCTGAGCAATGTACATGACCCCCTTCTCGTAGTCGACAGCTATAAATGCAGCCTGCAGAAATGCCCGTCCTAGCTGACCAGCATTCGAAGCTCGGGAATCTGTTGACTTGCAAGGGAAGTAGTTGACGGGAATTTCCACAAGGGGTGGCTCGAGGGTCAGATTTAGGAGCTTGAAGGGGAATTTGATCGTGTAGTTTGTTGCCGTCTTATCCGACAGAACGAATTCAAGGTACCTAGGCCGGTGAATTGATGAAATCACCAACCGAGCCGATACGGTTTGACTCCCACAAGTAGAGGCCAGTGTCATTATGAAGACGCAGTCCCAGATTTTCCGCTATCCCTTCGCATATCCCTGGTTGGAGATAAATATAGGGAGACACGGGGTTAGGCATGACTGCAGCAGATCCAGTGGCCCCCCGGAGGATATCGTTGTAGTTTGTGCCGTTTATATCTCCAGGTTCGACCCAAAAGCTGCCGTTCGATCTTGCAGGTAATCCGGAAGATTCCCCAGTTTCGACTCCCATTAACACGTCTCGAAGGAAAACTTGTGGAAAGCCAACTTCCATCGAGAACGTTCCCACATTGCCAAGCACTCTGTTCTGTTCGTATCCACCAAGAACCAGTGACCCAGGTAGTTTGAGTGCCGCGCTGCCAATGTGAAGGCTCCATGCTGCTCGATCGATCTTGCCCTCTGCTTTTAATTGCTCCAAGAGACCAGGAGCTGCTTGATGCGGCTGTGCGCGATACTTTTGTGGCCCCAGACCAAGAAATCCTACTTTTGACGGCTCGCTGGCGGCACCGGGGTATACATTCATCCACTTGTTACCACCACTAATGGTCGCATTGAAGTTCAGATCGCTGCTTCCGAGTGAATAACCGATTGTGATATTGTCGACATAGACCTCCCCAAAGTAATCTCCTCCAGTATACAAGTAGCTTTGACAAGTGTCAAAGTACGCACTGCTACCATTCAATGGCGTCGCAGAGGAACTAGGAGTCCAACTCCCGCCTACTTCATTCGTTAACATCTCCGTATAGCTCGAGCCACTAGGCCACAGTGGTATTCGGTCTGTTTCGGTCGTCGCGACGACAGCTTGCCATGGGCCATCGGGGCCAATCTTCGCATTCGGAAAGTTCAAGTAATCGGTCGTCCATGTGAGTATGAGTTGTGAATCGACAGTTGAAGCTGCGATGAGCGACGCAAAGAAGTGCAAGATTTTCATGGCGTTGCCCGAGAACTACCACTTCTGAGAAAAGATGAATGGCCAGTGACGAAGAGATCAAATTGACGACGCAACCTGGTAGGAACTGGTTTTGCGTCTGCAGACTGTTGAAGTTGATGGGGTAAACACGACAACCCAGCACCCGCTCAGAAAAGGAGCCGCGGTGAATCCTTCGAATCCCAAAAGTGGCACCGTTCCCATATTGAAAAATCGCCCCATCACAGGCAACGAAGCTAGCTAGGATTCCATTCCATTTGGAACAATTTGAGCGAATAATCATCAGCGAAAATGAAGTCTAACTTTAAATGATTTCGCGGGCTTTTCTCCTCTGACTCTTGTAACAAGGATTTGACTCTGAAGACACGAGCGACTGCCCATTTGTTAAATGCGCTCGTTATCTTGGAGCTGGAACTCGTGCTGGATAAGTTACACCAAATAAAGTACACGTCGAAACTGGGTTACGCCATCACGTTCACAGGGCAGGTGCATATATCCAGACTTATCGCTTAACCAGCATGCCTCCGTATTATGATACATGATCAAGGAATCAGTCAATTTATACCATTGGCGAGTGTAAAACTGACATCCAATATTAGGTAGATATTCGAGATATGCACAATTAGCGCATGATCAACTGTGATAGCCCAGGTCAAAAACAGTAAAGGATGATGTAAAGATCCTTATTTTCAGACCTCAGCTCTTTTCGATGAGCCTCATAATATATCCTGACTTTGTCCTCATTCATGACGAAAACAACACCCATGTTCCTTCCGACTAGACTATCGCCGCATATCTTACAAGTTCCCAGCCATGTACAAGGAGCAAATATTATCCACCTTGATTGGAGACTCCTGGTCTCCTCACCGCCAATCTGAATAAACGTACGGACGCTCAGTCCCTAAGCTCTTCGTCAGCGCGTGACCAGACGACCGCCTCGAACGAATAGTCTGTAGATCATCCGCTGGTAGATGTACCGGGAGCCGGATTCAGCGATACATGTGGACACTCGACACTTCCATAGCGGTTCTGTGTAGTGCCAGACCAGAAGCCTCGGGTCCAAAGGTCGCAGTTGGGTTGACGAGTGACAGTGAAGGTCCATTCCAGGTTGCCGTCCAGTCCGCCGCAGATAACATCACGCGCACCAGGATCATCGCAAGGATTCAGATCGAGAAGCTCCGCGCAGACAGCATCTGTGTTGTCGACTCCGGTTGCCGTGACTGTATAAGTGGTCCATATGACGTCCCCGTAAGCGTCACATTCGGCTGCCAATGCGATGGTGGAAAGGCTGAGAATAGATAGAAGAGTAGTGAAAGGCTTCATGTTGTTTGTTGTTTGTTGATTGTTATTATGTTGATGGTGTGATGAGTTATTTGGACTGCCAAGGATTGAGCTAGTCCTCAAAGGATTGTCCAAAATAGCGAATGATAGTAGAACTATGAAGCGGCGAATCCTCTCAATGGACATAAGAAGGTTCTTATATGAGTTGACCAAGATGAACTGTAGCCTACCCACGTGCGGGTTCCATGTTCCATCAGATACCTAGCTTAAAATAAGCTTGTAGCAGAAGAGGCAGGCGCTTAGCCGCTCAACTCCTTGATATTACCGGTATTCGAAGGCGCTTTGTGACCCACAGAGTATGTCTCCGGTTCTTTTGACAACGTGTTGTGGGGAGGTCGGAACACACAATTCGTGGATGCTTTCGTACTTGGCTAACTTCCATGCCGCGTCGCTGTCCGAAGTTAAGTTGTGGCCCGTCGTCTGGCCGCATCAAGCCCCTTAGTATAGGTATAGTAAGGTAGATGGAGCCGAAATGAAGATCTGGCTGCCAGAGAAACTCCTTGTAGAGCCATCTGCAGCCGATTGGTAGCCGTACACATCGTCATAGTAGTTCCGTGAGCGCCTACAGACACAACAACTTTGACCCACTATGGCTGACAGACACGCCGTACTGAGACAATAGTGCTATTGGTGCGTAGCAAATTTTTCGTTTGGCAGTTGAGAGGCTTCCAAGCCTCGCTGGGTTTCAGTTGAAGCGCTTCTCTCTGATGCGAGACGTACGATGCAGGCAGCTGGCGCTTCAATACTCAATCGACACATTTCGTGAAGTCGCCTCACACTGTGACTGGCAGTGGCTCACTCAGATGAAACAATCCCGAGAGATTGCGAAATGCAGTCTCTTAGTGCTTACGCCCCATACGGAGCAATTGGATTTGGGAGGCGGTGTCCAAAAGTAGCCGCAAATCCTGGCGGTTCGCCGGCGAATAACACGATCACCATGGATTGATGCAACAGGTCTAGCCTGCGAACCTCGAGGCAATCTTACGCGAACCACTGTGTCGGTAACTTGTCATGAGCTTATTTTTCCTGTCATTCCCTGGTTGTCCGTAAACAAGACCACCCCGGTTTCATTGACCGCTTCGGCTCTGCAGTGGTCTTTTTGGACCCGCGCGCCCACTTCAAAAATGACTGGTTGAAAGCTCGTCATGTACCAGAACCAACGCAGTGGGAAGCGGTAAGGCTGTGACGTGGACAAGATCCAGTCTACCACAACCTTGATTTCTTGCACGCAGATTGACCTGACCCGGCTTCAGAAGTAGGTGAACTGCAGGGGTGTTTTGCCCGACCACCTGAGTATGAGACCTCAAACAAGGAGAACGCCACATGTTGACCAGTAGAATGATTAGAAATGCTTTCTTCTTCTCAGCAGCCGCTGGCATGCAGACCTCGCTCCATCAATCAGAAGGCTTATATGGCTTCCTCTTTTGACCAATCATCAGTCAGCAAAGTGGAGGCCCATAAGGAGAGCACTTGTCAATAAAATGTGTAGGTACCTAGAATTTGAAAGAAACCATAGTATCTTGCGACGGAAAACGAGCAAGTGAACAGAGTTCCTTTGACATTCGAGTGCTTTAAGCTAAGCTGTGCGGCTCCGGTGCCGTGTCCCAGTTCCGTTGCAACGACCCACTCTTCCGGTACGACGCTGGCCGGCCAGAGGGGCTGCGGCCGGCTGTTGCGGAGATTTTGTACGGCCAGGTCTTCGGTAGAAATCCAAAGCACCGACTTTTGGGCTGTAGCACTCGTGTTCGGGCCTCTTTCGCATCGTGGAAGCGACTTTTCTCACATTGCCACTAAGCGTTGACTAACACGCTCAGTCACCTTTCATCTTTCCTAGTTCGAATTCCTCGCGGGCCATCATGAGCGACCCACGCCGCGACCAGCGTTCATCGCCGGACTCCTCCAGTCGTTTCAGACCAGATAGGTGTTTCTCTGCGTAGTCCACATGCCAGGTTGATCGTCCGATTCGGATCTTCTTCAACCCCTTTAGCACCGCCTTCGTGCGCGACCGCCACCATGTCTTCTCTTGATTCATAGCGCATCGCCTGAGAAACATGAGCAAAAAGCAAATTTGGTCGCTCCTTGAATCCTTAAGTAGCATCTCACAGATGGTCAACAGTCTACTCATCTGCATGCTCTTTTCGAATTCTAACTTGGTTGCAAAACTTGCGGAAAGGGAGGTCGGAGGAACGAAAGTCGATAGGTTCGATGCGAGGTACATCAGTACCCAGTGAATGTAGATCTAAGTCATCAAAACCCGTACTTATGACCTGAAGCTAGAGAGCCTACCTCTATCTCGGGGAGCAGTTCCTTACGTAGGTCGAGGTTTTTGATGATGCCATATTTGTCCGCAATCTTGATCAGCTGAGCCACCGTCTCGTCAGGGGAGGCCTTAAGATTGACAAGATCGCAATAATACAGCAAGACAAGGAGGTCCTTCTCCGGGTCGTCAATAAGTGTCAGGTCGGACGGTCTGAACGGGAGAGGCAAAGCCTCGTCTCCATTGGAGCTCGGCCCCAGCTCAGTCCCTGCATCTGGGTGATTGAGAAACGGGTCTACAGCGCGTGCCAAACCTAACAGTACCTTCAATGGCGGACCCAGATCAGTTGTCAAGCTGAGTACTGTCGACTCAATCACAAGAGAAACATAATCGCGGACGTTGGCAGCCTCTCGGGCCTCGTTGACCAACCCGTCCAAGTGCTCCACCAGCGAGGCCACAGCCTGGGGTCCTGAGCTTGCGTCGTCCCCAGCCAGATACAGATTGCGCAACTGAATGGCGGAGTGAATGGCCTGTCGTGCGTTCTCTGAAATGATTGGAGGAAGGTGGCGAACCCATACCGTTGTCGAGCTTAACGTTTTGGCGACCCGGGGCGGGGGTGGCGGACTGCGCAAGTCAGGTCACCGGTCGATCTTGGGCCCAACTTTAGACTCCAACTCACCGCGAAGAAGCTCCCCCCATGTCAGAGAGCAATTGCGACACCGAGCTTTGAACGGATGAATAGCCGGGCGCGCCCAGGAAGGTGAAGACTGCGGCATTCATGTCGTCCGTGAGCTACGGCGCGGCCGTCAGTTATAAAAGCTCGGAAGCTTGGGAAATCATCGCAGCGAGGCCGACTGCGTATTTCTTAATTTTCAAGTCGTATTTCGTGTCTGCGTTTGCGACCGAAGGCTTCGAATGGCTGAAGGGCCAAGCTTCCAGCTACGCGGAGCTGAACGGCGGCGCGGGATGAGCTCCCGGATTGGACCATCCCAACGCTCCGTGAACGCCACCGTGTTTTCCAGCCATCACAAGACGCGTGCGGGGTACTGGGGTAAGACCCTACGCTATGCCGGGTCACAGGATGGAAGCATCGTAGGGGTCGAGAGCTGCGATTCAAGATCTCAAGAGGTGATGTGGTGACAAAAAGGATGTATGTTTGTTGTGTTGAGTAGTTCGATATGTACTCAGAATGCTAATATGTACACGTCCTTGATGATGATGCGTGCCAGATTCGTGGTTCGCCTGTTACGCCATTCCGTTCCTGCATCCCTGAAAAAAATGCACACTTCCAAATTGGTGCAGCTCCAATGTCCGGAGACTTTCCCATGATATCCTTTCCTAGTGATGCCGCTTATAAACGCCTTTGCCAATGCGATGTGTGATCGATACGATTGTTCGATGTTGGGTTGGTGGTATTGACGATGCCGTCGTTATGTGTTGGTGAAGTGGGTAGGCGGGTCTCTTAGACCTGGTTCTGAGCCTCGTAGACTTGCATCGCCTTCTCGAGCTCCTCAAGGCTCGAGCGGTCTCCGTAGGCATCCATCAATTTTGCCGCACGCTTGCGGTCTTCCACTGCCTGTCTTTCCGCCTGCTCAGCCATGGCGATGCGACGTTGGACCATGGCTTGTCGGTAGGTGTTCAAGCCGTAGCCGACGGCAACGATTGCTACTGTGGGCGGGATCCTGTTGCCACATCCGTTAGCATACCTCATTTATAATCGAACATGGCAAATATTGGATGTTCATCGACTCAGGGAAAATGCGTACCATCTCATGGCGAGTCTGCGGGGGGTCTGAAGGAAGTAGCTCGGGGGAACGCGAGCGTTGGTGGAAAAGGCTCTGGAGGCTTGTCTGAACATGGTATGTGATGATTTCGGGTTGGTGCGGATGTTGGGGGTCGATCGATATTTGTATGCTTCGTCTGTATCTTGGTCCGTTGAATGTAACGCAAGGGATGGGAGAGATCTCTGCGGGCTAAAAGAAAGCGCCGGGTGGCAGCGGCCATGCATTCATATAATGAACCCTCCAGACGCCAGAGCGTCTCCCGCCCATCGCAGTCGCCCGCGCCCCCTTGGCATGCCTATCTGATGAGACCCCCCAACAACCAGGCCATCCCCTAACTTGCAAGGCCATATCCGTAAGGTAGCCATTGGATTGGATGGCCACACCAAACAGGAGCAAGCATTTCCGTAGGGACGAGCACCTCCGCAGGGGGCAAAGCGGGATGCGCGGCAGTATTCGTGTGACACCAGCATGGCACCACGCTCAGCAGCAGCCCCAATTGGGCATGGCGCCGCCATCGTTCCAGAGCGTCGATTGTGGGGTGATGTCGACCGATTTGCGGGGTGTAATCGGCACAGCCCGGGTGCAGTAACGTGACGGTCGTTGGTCCTCGCTGGAGTCCAGGAGACCTTGACTTTTCTTTTTGGGGAGGCGGTCAGTCCGGAGGTTGTCTGTTCCATGTCACGGCGGACGGCGAAAGAAGAGGCCGTGATGGAGCAAGAGCACTGAGCTGCCAACTGTGTTCATTGAGTTGCTCCAGGTGAAGGCGACAACAGCATTCCCGAGGCAGCTTGCCGGCTGGTCGCGCCCCCTGTCCACTATCTCTTGACTTGTCTGTTGATCCCTGATTCCTTGACCACACCAAAACGACGCTCGCACAGCCCCCCGGATCTGCCTGGGCGGCTGGCTGGCTGTTCTGTCCAGCGCCCGTCCATCCTTGTTGTGTTGTTGTCTGCCCGCATGTGATGGATGGTCTGTCTTTGAGGTCGGGAAAGTGCATGACGAACATTCAACGGCCGTCGGAGGGCTCCGTTTCTTCCAGACCGTGTCAATTCGCCTTCTAGCTGTGTTTTGCTCCACGGTAAGACTATTATGACATCTACTGCTCGGCAATAAACTGGAGATGTCTCAACAAGACCCTTTGGCTTGACAGGCGTTTTTCCATCCGTGCTCAATGTTTTCCCCATTCATGAAGCCGAGAATTGTCATCGTGGACGCGCAAATGCCGATTCCACCCGCGAAAAAACAGCAGACTCCACTCCAAATCGTCCCGAAATCTCGTCTCATAGCCGAAAACCCTCGTTGATGTCATCTCTGGTCCCTGAATATTATCTCTGATTTCATTTCCAGAAATCCCACAGAGTCAGGCCCATGCAGCCGCACTAGGCCAGATCTCATCTTGTCTCCATTGTATCACGCTCTGGCCCAGCCTTCTTTTGGAAGCCTTTCGTGCAATTCTCACCAATACGTTGCCAAGGCACGAAATAGGCGAGCTGCACCACCCCCGGCCTGCCGATGTCATTCAACGGAATTTCCATCAATGAGCTCAACGCATTTTCCAATGTCCGTCCCCACAACCCGCTGCCAGCTTCAGCGCTCCGCCAAGAGAGGCGGTGTTTCGTAACGTCACAACAGGCAGTCGTCCGCGACTCTTGAAGCTCCTGTAAACCAATTTGATGACGATCGTGATACTGAAGACTGTGTTTAATGCTTAACTTTAGTTGTCTTGACACAAGTATATGGGCAAGAAAGTCTCTAACTTGAACCTTGCCAACCCCTTGGGACGGACCATCACATTTCAGATGCCTGCCAAATCGTATTCCGATCGTCCCGTCGTGTCCCATCTGCACCGACTGCCAGCCACTTTGAGAGAACGGGTTGAACACTCTGCCTTTGGCAGCGACTCAGCAGAGAGTAATCCCCAGTGGCCTGAACTTGAGTTTATCAATACATATGAGTTAGGTAAGCATTACAGGGGAAAGAACAGATTCTCATTGAGTCGGCCTGGATAATTATTTACGAGAGCTGAGTGGGGCCAATATCCTGAACAATCAAAATTCACCTCTTGATTCTTTGGAATCTGGTAACCTTGGATCCGTCGCTCAGGTCTTGCTGGATTTCTTGATGTTTGTAGCCCAGCAGTCTCGGTACAACCACGAAACGAAGGGTGTAGTAGATTACTCCCAACGACAAGATTCCGAGAGCAACGACCGAGGACAGCCAGTACGGCAACGATGTGCTCCCCTTTCCGTTAGGGGGTCTTACGAAAGGCATCACAATCAAGAACTATCCGAGTCAGTAATTAACCTAACAAGTATTAGATCTTGGCAAGACTCACGATGTTTGCCGCAAGATAGATGACGATGAGAATCCAGGGGGCAGGGAGGGGCGAGTGGAAATTTGCGCGGTCGGTCAGGCGCAACTTGACCAAACCGACAGTAATGGCAAACAACAAGACGGTTGTCGGATAGCTGGATAACGACACGACGAAGTTGAATGCATCGCCGGCTGGCGGGGCGCAAATGAAAAGAATCGTGACGCCAAGATGAAGGAGCAGAGCGTAAATTGGCGTTCGAAACGGCCTGTTCTCCATGAACAAGTTGGAGAAGGGCAAAACACCGTCCTTAGCAAGTTCTTGGAGTAGGCGGGCTATGGCTGGAGTTAGTAAAACAGCCAGCTTTTATTGAAGGCCTCGATGGCATGTGCGACTCACGGATTGTGAAGGAGACACCGAGCAGATGTCCAAGAGCAGACAGAGCAACAAGTGCTGGGAGGGCTTTGGCTCCAGCGGAGGGACCAAAGACATTTTCAAAAAGAGTTGCCGCAACCGTAACCTTGGCAGCAATGAATGCTTCCTTAGGAACAGCAGCAAACTAGCAGCCTTAGTCAGAATATGGCACAGATTTGAGTTCTCAACGGAGTTTGCACTTACGTATGCAACATTGGCCAAGAGATACAACACCGCGATGACGCCCATAGACAAGGGAAGAGCCAATCTAAGTGTCCGCTGAGGATTGCGAACTTCAGAAAGGACCTGGGGTCTCATGTCAGTACCAATTCAAACTGGTCGTATCATGCAGCTTACGGCATTGACGTTGTCATATCCTTGGAAGGAGAAGATGACGTTAAGAATGGCAGAGCCGATGTTGTATCCGCTGCTCGATGTGCCTTCAAAAGCATTAGAGAAGTTGTGGGGACTCTCTATCCTGAGATGTCCCGCCAAGGCAGCAAAGCCACAGCACACGATGAAGAGGAGTGTAAACAGCTTTACAGCCGAAAGCACATCTTGAAATCCTCTGCCAACACGGGGTGCAACGGTGTGGATTCCAACAGAGAAAATAGCGCCGGCAATGGCGACACCGCGAAGTTTCCATGTCGTTGAATCAACGCCAGCCGCAACTAGGATATAAGAAGAGAAGGTAATGGCGTTACTCGCGGAAACCTCTGTATAAGCTTGGTTAGATGACGGAACCGGTTCGATCTCGGGTTTAAGAGCTGAGGCTGGGGGGACAAAACCTACGGAGAAAGACGCAGTAAAATACGTAGATGCACGTTTGCATGAGTCTAGGGCTAAATACCCGTTCCAGATAGTTCTTGATACCGCCAGATCTGGGGATCGCTGTGCCGAATTCGAGCATAACAAAGATACCGCATGTCGAAATGATAGCGCCAATGACCCAGCACATCAAGGCCATTCCTACGCTTCCTGACAGCTTGAAAATTGTGCTAGGAGTGGAAAATATTCTGAGAGAATGTCAGCCATGTATATTTCTTAAACCGCGCAGCCACAATAACTTACCCTGCGCCAATGATCTTATTCACAACAAGCGAAACAGCTCCAAAGAGCCCAATTGTCCGCTCCTGCAACACATTGACTTCCACAACTCCCAGCTGACCATCTTTGACAGAGTCATCAGCGCCATCACTGGCAGTACTGATTGCCGGGGTGCCTATGAAATCGTTAGCATAGGCGTCAAACACCTCAGCCAAACCCCTGTTTATCGATGTTCACTTACTCTTGATAACATCGCCCTCAGAAGCCATTATCGTAGACAACTCGATACCAAGGATTCAGAGGTGAAAAGTCGCCAAGGACAACGATACCAGAGCTAACGATAAGAAAGCACGGTTTTAACATCTGGAGATCTGCTTTTGTGAAAATCTGCTAGCGACGGATAGTTCCCGACTTGTGAGCTAGCACGATGCATCCGCGCTCGCAGAGCTGGGGTACAGAGCACGCCATACTGGAGCCAAGATGTCGAATTACCCAATTCAGTGATGACCACGCAGCGAGTAATAGGGAAACAGGGAGTCATTTACTGAAGCATACCAACTAAAAACGATACCGATTTCTTGGATTTGGTGTTTGCTGCCGAAATTTATTGCCTGTTACAGTAGCATCACACCAGCCATCCGGCTGCAGTCGATGTCGGGGGTTTCCCGAAAATGTCGTGATTCTCATCCCAAATTCGCCATCGCAGCGTACGGCAGCTATTGGGGGGAAAGCTGCAGGCACCGAGAATATGGCAGATATTTCACCCGGGGCGCATCCGACTCCGGTCCGAATTGTTCGAAAGAAGGATACCAGAGATGGATTGCAACTTATGTTTGAGCATAAATGCGGGTGGGATATCGGACTCTTTTACGTCAAGCGAGCGTAGATGTCGACAATCTCTACTGAAAACTTCGACGAGAAGCCTGCAGCGACCATGGCCATTGAGTTCGAGACTTTCGAAGTCCCCGGAGCGCGGACTTACTTCGGCAACACTTTACCTTATGGCCTCCAAGTGAAGCAGGCAGGAGCTGCCACCCCTGCCGTCGAAGATACGGCTGCGGCTCTGCGAAAGCTAGGGGAATCAGGCAAACTTCAAGAGCTTCTGGAACGCCACGGCGCAGTTCTAGTTCGCGGGGCGGGCCACCCGTCCGCAGACACGTTCGCCAAGCTCGTTGGTGCCGCTGAGGAAGGCCGCGGTTCTCATCCCCATGTGCAGATCGGCTTGGCTGGAAAGAGAACACCCTTGGCGAAGAATGTATGGACTGCGAACGAAGGCTCGCCATTGACGCGGTTTTATCAACATAACGAGGTATGGAAACCTGCCTGCGATGACTACCTCACGATACTCAACAGACATATGCCGTACAGTACTCGAGATACACGCGCTTCCCTTCTAATATCCACTTCTACTGCGTCAAAAAAGCGCCAAAAGGTACAGAAGAAGACATGAATGGCTTGCAAGGGAAGGACGTTGCTAATTAGTTCATCAATCAAGGTGGTGCAACGGTCATCGCCAACAGCGCCAACGTCTTCGAGAAGGTCCAAGCCGAGATTCCCGAGCTTGTAGAGCAAGTGCACAAGCGTGGATTGGGCATGAAGATGGTCTTCCGCGCACCTGGAAACGAAGCTAAGGTCAACTCATTCAACTGGGCGGGGGAGCACAGCTTCGGGCAGGAGTTGGTCCCCGGCGACGACGAAGCTACTATGCGCCAAAAGGTCGAAAAGCAAGTGCGCAAATTGACAGATGACTTCAATTGGCAAGAGGATGGAACTCTTGAGTTGACTCAGCACATTCCAGGTAAACTGCATGAAACTGCGTGCGGGCTTGGCTGCAGCTAACACCCACAGGCATTTGGAGACTGCCAGCAAGTGGTAGACCTGTCTGGTTCAATGGACTTGTAGGACGCCACGGCATTACTCGAGATATTGGAGCTCTTGACCCTCCCCACATTGGCCGAGATGGCATGACCTGTGAGCCTTCTGAGTTGACGAACGCTAATATTGAGCTAACGGATTGAAAGACGTCCCATGTGTATATGGAGACGAGACACCGATTCCGCGACACCTTCTTGACAAGTTGATCGATGTCATTGACAAGGAAGAAATCAGCCTGGTACTAGAGGAAGGCGATTTGTTGCTGGTCGATAACTTTCAGGTATCACATGGAAGGGAGCCCTGGGAGGGAGACAGACAGATCTTGGTGTCCATGTGGGATACCTCCATCCCGATCGTCGCATATTGAAGTAACTAACTCGTTGGACTTCTACTCACTATCCTCAATTTATGGCTATTGGCTTAGCTCAAGCCAAATACCTGTTATGAGCCTTTACCAACTATCTCCACCTGTTCGACTGTATGAAGTACTTTGAGCCAACACTATCTCGGTGTTCCAACTCAAAGAGTGTACTGGTAAGCAGGATGGCACTGCCAGCGCTCCCCAAGAGCTCTTGAACGAGACCCTTCACGAACACCGTCGGCCTGTAAGTCTTCGTCACCTGCGCGACGAAGCTTTCTGTTCCTCCAGCGGAGGTAGAAATGTAGAATCGTAGCTAGCAGGAT
Source organism: Colletotrichum aenigma (assembly GCF_013390185.1). NCBI lineage: Eukaryota > Fungi > Ascomycota > Sordariomycetes > Glomerellales > Glomerellaceae > Colletotrichum > Colletotrichum aenigma. The sequence goes on from NW_023500913.1 coordinate 4,319,339, forward strand.
GCACATTGCAGCGAAAGCGACGTTCAGAATATTAGCCTGCCAGTACTTAGGCCCATGCGACTTAGGGTAGAAGTAACTGGCATAGATACTAGCCAAGTTACTTCCGGCGTTGACGACAGCGTAGGACACAGCCCGTTTGGTAGACGGACGTGGCAGGGTTGTTGATACCCATGAGAGAATGCAGCCGAAAGAGCCGTACACGCTCATCATCATGAATGTCGCGGTGTACCTCGCAGCGACGTTGAGGGTAGTGGCCGAAATGATGAAGCCAACACTGCAAAAGACCTGAGGCCAGACAATGTGAAGCCATCGCTCGCGATGCTTATCTGAATGCCATGAGTTGGTAATTCCAAGAATGGCAGCGAAGACGTAAGGAGGGGCCGACAGGAGCAAGGTGTTTCGCTGATTATAGCCAAGAGTTGCAACAATGGTCGGAAAGAAGTTGGTGAAGGAAGCTGCCGTGTTCAATCCCAGCTGCATCAGCCAAATCATGTACAGCGCTGGGTCAGTGAACGACATCTTCAAACCCTGCCAGGCGGTCGCCTCGCCTCGGTCGTCTTCTTCAACGGCCTCCTCTGTGATGCGTAGAGTGGCCAGCTGTCTTTCCTCATCTGTGAGCCATTTCGTCGTAGCCGGATAATCGGGTAGAGTGAAGTAGGTGAGGACGGCGACAGGAATAGGGATCGTGCCTTCGATGATGACTGGTCCACCACCGAGTTAGTTCATGAGTCTGATGGAGCATCGGGGACAGCAATGCAAAACACTCACAGAGCCATCTCCAGTCCGCCAACCCTAATTTTCCATTCATTCCACCCATGATTGCGCTTCCCAGCAATCCACCAAAAGCTCCTGCCATCTGACCAGCTGCATAGAGGACTGAGATGCGTACCGCAAGCTCTTTCTTTGTGTACCAGGAGCTGAACAGGTAGAGAGCACCGGCTGACAGAATGTCAATATCATGTTGCTTGAATCGATGGAACGGATCTTACGGAAGAATGGCGCCTCGACAAAACCCAGGAGAAAACGAAGTACAACTGCACCAGTATAGTTCTGCACCGCACCTGTTGAGGCACTGACCACCGCCCAACAGCACATGACGACAGGCAGGAATATACTCGGTCGCATCTTATTCAAGATCATGTTTGTCGGCACCTGAGTCAAGATATATCCAACAAAAAAGACGCTGATGATGGTGTTGTATTGGGTGCCAACCAAACCAATATCCTTCTCGAAGTCGCCAAGTCTTGCAGTCGCAATCTATATATCATGATTATTAGAATGTTCGCCCCTAGATAAATCATATACAAAGAAAGCCAGGTCTTACGTTGTTACGGTCCAGGTAGTTGAGGACATGTGCACACGAAATGTCAGTACGTTGTAAAAGAAGCTCCTGGAAGACGAGACTTATAGAGTAGCATCATCAACGGCATCCTGAACATCTGGTCAGCACATTTCTTTAACAGGGTTGATTGCAGGACAGCGCTTACATTCGAATGTCTATCCTTCGCACTAGCCGCCGTTCTTTTAGCTCGCGATCCTGAATTACTACATCGTCGGCAGAATTTGGCTTGACGGCGTCGTCGAGCATCTCGACTTGAGGGTCTTTGCCTGAGTCCTTGTCGACTCCTGAGCGCGACATGATGGGTGAAGATCGTCAAATCAGATAGGCAGAGAGTAGAAGAGTAAACTGCCTCTCACAAACTCGGACGAGATCTATGAGAAGACTTGATGTGACCAGACCTAAATACAAGCAACACCTCGGTCCATCGGCGTATTCTCCGACCTAGTCCCACAACCGATGCTAGGTCTCCGGATATCGTCCCCTCCCCCGCAGTCACTGATGCGGAGAAATGGCGGGAGCTGTGGGTCTGGGGTAGTTCGAGGAGGCTAATGGGCAGATGCTCACGCAGGTGCTCTGATCTCGGAGCCTTGGTCGTCGGAAAGGACACGCGAGCCGGTCGGCTGTCGCATAATCCCGGTCTCTGAGGTTATGATTAGAAGTATGTCTGAAGGGTAAAGAAGTATGGCGGATAATATTGCCGGCTGACTTGGATGCATTCCTCAGAGAGCTACATGATACCGATTAGGCTTGAACGACACATAGGCTGAAGATCTGTCAAATGACTAGAGGAATGGATAACAGAATGTGCTCGTGTAGTTTGAATCTGATTAATATCTCATGATTCTATGTGGTGAGAAGTCGCGCGTCAGTGGGCGGAGGCGAATATATCCAAAGCAAAGAAACCAGAGGAGCATGACCAACTGTCTACGTGGAAACCGTACCCAGCTCAGACGTGACAAGGTACCGCCCCCAAGGTCCTCAGTGATTTCCAAGTTGGAAGGTCCAACCTCCGCCTAAGACCCCTGTGATGTTTGATCTGGCTCGTTGGAGTGAGCTTCCCCGCATACATCTCCGGGGTGGTTATCCACCACCGCGGGGGTCAGTCCGGAGTCGCGGGGTAAGGATCCAACGCTGTGTATTTGTTCCTCAGATGATGATCGATTACAAAATTGGGATGGCGCAGCCGATCGGGATGAAGATGGTCTCACTGATGCTTTGAACAAATCTCAACAAAAGTACCGTCCGTCGGCTTGATTCTCAATAGGCCAGAGTCGGCCGAGACCCCGCTTGGAATCGCGGGTGAGACGTGCCTTGTACAAACCAACCAACCATTCCAAGTTCGAGACAGGCTTGATGCAGGCCTAGGTGACGTGCTTCCTCGGACAAGTCTCCGATGTCGCCAACGCCGACCATCGGTCAACCAATATTTCCCCTCCGCTGCCTCGTTCGGATTGTGACGCTGGCATCTATTAGAACGGTGTATATCCCAAGCTTGGAATAAAGGATGGCTACTTGAATAAAATATGATCACCATTCACAGTCTAGTTTGACCCAGTTGTTGTGCTTGATACAGCCTTCTCCACGATGCCCAGCGCTACGAGACCCATCGTCCTTCATCTCGGAGACCCCATCGAGTACAACCCCGACATCTACAAGGAGTTGGAGCAAGTAGCAACTGTCATCAGACCTCCAGTTGAAGAGAGACAGCGAGAGCCTTTTCTGCAGGCACTCCGAGAGAAGAAATGGGGCGACTGCACGGCCATCATGAGGCCCTTTTGGAACTCGGGCGGCGAGATGGGTCGTTGGGATAAAGAACTGATTCCATTGCTGCCTGCTTCGGTAAAAGTCTTCGCATCAGCTGGGGCTGGATTCGACTGGGCAGATGTAGATCTTCTGGCAGAAGCTGGTAAGTGGTGTAGGCCTTCTCGGCCTGTCAGATGTCTCTGACCAGCTACAGGTATTCTTTACTGCAATGGAGCAACGGCATCGTCCGAAGCTGTCGCCGACATGGCGCTTTACCACATCATCTCGGTATTCCGAAATATGCAGTGGACTGCCACTGCTGGACGAAGCGGCGACCCCGAACAATTTCTGGATGCACACAGAAACAATAGCGAGACAGCACGCAACCCAAAGGGCCACACTCTCGGCATCGTAGGACTCGGCAATATTGGATATCGCATAGCGCAAAAGGCGCACGCAGCTTTTGATATGAAGGTCGCATATGTTGACCCGATTCCGAAGCCCGAGGACCGAGAAGCTGCTGTCGGTGCAAAGCGATACCCTGACCTCAGTGCAATGCTGGCTGTCTCCGACTGTGTTGTGATCTCGGCTCCTGGGGGCGCTGAAGGTGGCAAAGCTCTCATGGATGCGGCGCGCATAGCTCAGATGAAGCCGCAGTCACGCCTGGTAAACGTAGGACGTGGGAACTTGGTAGACGAGGAGGCGTTAGCGGATGCGTTAGAGTCAAGTCATCTCGTTGCTGCTGGCCTTGACGTGCACAACAACGAGCCATACGTGAATCGACGCCTGCTTGCTATGAGGGACGTCAGCTTGACTTGCCATACTGCGGGAGGCGCTGTTGAAACAAGGATCGGATTTGAGGAACTTGCGATGAGGAATGTGATGCAGGTGATCCTTGGCAAGGAGGCGTTTACTCCTGTCAACAAACATTTCTTCAAATGAGAGCACAGAACAGTTTTTTCAATGCCAGAACATGTTCAAATGCCATTTCTCAGCACAAATGGTGTTGGTAAATATGATACACAGACGTGAAACTCTGTATGAATTACCCAATCCCAGTGACACATCAGTGCAAAGCTATTGGCAGCCTGAATATTGCCACCCCCGAATGGCTCCGAAGATTCCGGCCAGCGGGCCGGTCAGTCGCTTCGGCCCCACATACCCTACTCGGCTTTTGGCATCCGGTGCCCGGCGTCAACAGTCATTGCTTTCACTAGATGTCCAGAATCATCGAGGTCTCGTAGATTGTAACGTAACACAATAAACTTCAGTGCATGTGGCTTACTATGATCAGCGCTTGACCTTTTATGTCTCGCTTGCCGGGCACCTGTGACCATCCGGGCAAAAGTTGTTGCCCATACGTTGCCGGTCAATCCCAAGGCCTGTTGGTGAGTCTTACCGGTCCCCAAACCCGCTGAATTCGGGGGCGGCAATCTCAGCTCGCGTATTAAAGTCGTAATTAAGCCTTTTTAGACCTGGTGAATGTGACGCTGACCCTCTTCGTATCTGCTGTGCCGCAGCCCTAACTGCAAGTGGACATGACTCCGCCAAGATTAGTGGTTGTTGCGATTTTGCACTGAAATTGGCCTCGAGAAATCTGCCTGGGTTTTGAGACAGAAAAGTTCTGGCGCAAACAGCTGCCTCAAAAGCCACCCCATGGCATACTCTTGTGATCATTTCCATTTCTTTCCCCCGAACGCAGAACGATCAGCCCAAAACAACCGCGACAGCGAGATGATGTCACGTTGGCTTCTCATCGCGGCTCTATACGCCATCATAGACTCAGGTGCGCACGCATCATGCATTTGGGGTTTTGGCGGCTACGCTGAGCCATGCGGGGCCCAATTCATTGGCGCGGACGACAAAATCTGGACAGATGCCGTGGAAAACAGCAACTCCAGCGGGACCTACGCCATGCCTGGATACGACGTCTCAAAACCATGGCCAGGTAGCCCGATGGACGGCTGGAAGATTGCTATGGCAGCCGTTGACTTCGATCACTACCAGCGAGGTGAGGCCGGCAGCCTATTGGGTGGCCGTGCAACTATCGGGGATGACATCAAGATCATTGCCCCCGAGTCACTCTATGTGCCTAGTGCCAACGAGAGCGACCATGGACAACCTATGGTAAACGCGAATACCGATTGGGTATTTTGCGCATGGCGCTGGTTCTCTCCGCCGTATGGGAATCAGTCCCTCGTTATGAATCCAGACAACCTTGAAGCACCGGAAGATGGTTCCTGCAAGCAGTGGCTACCCGATGCTTGTATTCAAGCTGTAGAGAAACTGGCAAGTACGGTACGGCATACTGGATCAATTCAGAACCGAAGGGTGTCTACGGCTCTCGGCATACATGCTTTGATCTGGATGTTCCAGAGGAGTGTTCGAGTACCAAATTGGTGGATAATGATCCACTCCTCCCAAGTACGCAGCTTTCTTGTTATTTATTCGAGTCTCTATTGGAAACTAACCTTTTCCGTAGCTTGGGGTATACCTCTGCAACATTTGAATGGCTCAACCACTTGGCAGAGCGGCTACGCCATCAACGAGAACACAACTGCCGAAGAAATGCAAGAGATGTGGAAGACTGTGACACAAGGGTACCAGCCGATTGTCACGATGTTTGGGCGTTTCCAGAATGATACGCCATACAGTCTAGACTTTGAGTCTGGTTTCGCGAAATTGAGTTGTGTTAGGGCTGCCCCTGCGAAAGGAGCAAAGTCCAACAGCGAAAATGGCGACGGAAACAGTAGCGGAAGCGGAAGCGGCGGCGAAAGCGGCAGCGGTAGTGATGGCAAGAGCGGAAACGGGTCCGGTAAGGATGGATCTGATAAGAGCGTTGCTTCGCATGTGACAAAAGCCTCCATGTTCTTGGTTGTTTCGGTAGCTGTTGCACATTTGCTATTTTGAGCCTGGTTGAGTTCGGGGCTTTCCTGTCACTTAGAAAAATGACTTGTACATTAATGACTGGTTACTTTGGTCAAATTATCTTGAGACAACGCATCGCTATGGCTGAACATGTCAGTCTAATGGTGATGACTTCTCCTACATGCAAATACACTGGTCAGTGGGATATTTCTTCACCACATCCTCGAATACTGATATCTCCAGATTTATCATAACGGATTCGATTGAAACTCCCAGGCTGGGATGATGGGCGGCAGAGCTGGCTTGGCATGAATGCCAACTTACGCTACGAGCAACAGACTAGACAGCATGGCACCCGCAATCATAAATAGAACTGTCATTGGGCTTGTGTTATCATCAGTCTCCGCGTGCCCATGATCATTGATTGAGAAAATTGAGTTGTACTATGTTGTTTTAGGGATCTTTCTCATTTTGAGACCAGATCAGAACTCTTTGCGATCAAAGCTTCATTCCGTTCACCCAAATAATGGCTCGCTCGGTAAAAGACCAAAATGCAAACGTGCCATTGTTGGATGTTGGCGGATCTTGTCTCGTGCGCATCGCGAGTGGGCAGTTGCATGGTGAACTTTGATTTAGCGACACCAGTTAAACCCCTGCGGTAATAGTAAGCCGGTCCCTCGGCTAAGCATCATCGCGAAGACCGAATGGGGCCACTTGCCCAGATTTTGTCCTCTTGTAGCTTAGGATGTAACCGGAAATCTGGGGTAAATGGAAGCTTGCATTTAGCCGTGAGGGGTCACATCAGCATCGTCATTTCCCCAGATGTATTGAACGGTATAAATTAGAAACAATTTGTTGGCTGCTATCATGTGTCACGGAGCTTATGAGTTCGGAAGGCAATCCATCGGGACTCAATGAATACCATGTTCAAACCACCTGCGCTCCTGGCTTTAGGCCTACTTCAACTCACAGGTGATCCACTCGAAACCAGTTTTGCATGTTGATGCTGATCTTCCCCGGAGAACTCGCGAGTGGTCTGGTCAACCCCATTATCCCAGGTTTCAACCCGGATCCTTCAATCATCAGAGTCGAAAGTGACTTCTTCCTCGCAACTAGTACTTTTGAATTCTTCCCGGGTGTCCCCATCTATCACTCAACAGACTTGTGAGCTCAGAAGCTGGATCTACATGCAGCAGGCCCCCTCCCCAGCATCTTGAGGAACATTCTAAAAGAAGTCCAGGGTCAAATGGGATAATATCGGACATGCGCTCAATCGCCCGTCTCAGTTGAATCTCCGTGGGACTGCCCCCAGTGGGGGCATTTTTGCTCCCACACTTCGACACCATGACGGTGTCTTTTATCTCGTCGACACGGCATTTGACATTATCAACCCTCCTGACAACGTTTGTATACCTTACGTGGCAAAGAAAGTCGTCTTTACTAATGCGATTCTAGGTGACTAGAGTGCCTCGCTCATTCTACGTTACCACGACCGACATTTTTGACGAAAATAGTTGGAGTGACCCTACTTACGTTGATCAGTGGGGATTCGATGGCGATCTTTTCTTTGACGATGACGGCAAAGTATACTTTACATCAACGTTCTCTGAGTTCGTCGAAAATGGGAATTTCGGGAACTGGATCACTGAAATCGACATCACGACTGGCAACTCTTTAAGCAATTCTCGACTGCTCCATACTACCACAGTGCCCCCCGAGCTTGGATACCCTTTGGTACGTATAAGGAATAGAGACACCCCCCACATTGATAATTGAAATGGAGACTGACCTCGGCAGACGGAGGGAAGCCACCTTTACAAACTGAACGGAACCTATTACATGATCACGGCCGATTCGGGAACTGAAGCCAGCCACAAAGCAAACGTGTATCGCTCAAACAGTCTCGAAGGGCCGTGGGATGGAAACCCACATAACCCCGTGCTGTGGAATGGCGAAGACATGTCCCGACCGGTACTTGCAACAGGCCATGCTGACATCGTCAACAACACCGAAGGTAACTGGTGGGCGGTATTTCTTGCAACCCGCCCACAGAACCCACGGAACAGTACTGGTCTTCCCCAGCTGGGCAGAGAGACTTTTCTCTGTCCGGTCACCTGGGACGATGAGGGATGGCCTATTTTCAACAATGGCAACCCCATCACTGAATACGAAGCCGACGTGCTCTATGACCTGGACAGGCCTCAGATCTGGCGAGACGAATTCGATGGCGGGCTTGTTGATAAGTCTTACTACTACTTGAGAACGCCTTACAAGGACTTCAAAGACTTTGAGTCTACCCCTGGGAAGCTTCGTATCAGAGGAAATGTCTACACATTGAATGACAGAGAGACTCCCGCAGCCTTGCTTCGCAAGCAGGTTGATCTCAACACTACCTTCAGCACTGAGGTAAGCGCGTTCAGTCCCGAGAACTGGAGACAAGAAGCCGGGGCAAGCATTTATCTCAGCATTCACTACCACAACGAAATCGCTTTGACTTACTCAAATGCGACCGGCAAGCGAGCACTTGTGGTTCATACAAGAACGGGTATCGATGCAACACTGAACACAACCTATGTCGAGGATGAAGAAGTTGCTGCAGGCGCGCCTGTCAAACTCTTCATTGAGGCGAAGGATATTGGCTACCGTCTGGGATATTCAACTGGTAGTAATGACCCCCAGTGGCTTGCCAGTGTCGAGAATCGATGGCTACAGTCTTACGTCGAGGGGTGGCAGAATTTTGTAGGCAGCCATTTTGCGATCTACAGCACTGGTACTAGACTACCTACATTGAACTCTGCGGTATGTTGCAAGCGCCTTGGTTCCATGCAGGTTCCATGCAGGTGGTAAACTGACTAGAATACAGGAGTTTGAATACATCCAAACTGAGTTGAACTGAGCTCGGACTGAGCTCGAATTGAGCTATTGGATTTGGAGATTGGTATCACGAGTAGACTAGGAGCTTCTTCTTGGCTCGTTTCACGGTAGCTACAATGAAAATGGCGAAGCCATCCCAATATCATATTTGTAGAGTCTTGGGCCGTCGCTCGATGTTGATCCACATATCCTCGTAGAAACTGACACCACCCTTGACAACGTACCGCCCGGGATCAGTTTTGTTAATGGCCTCTGGCTTGAACCTCCGGAACAGCTGCATAGGGGCCTTAGAAAGTTCCATCATGGCCAAGTCGCGCCCAAGGCATACTCTCGCACCGTACCCAAAGCCCATGTTGTACTTCAGCATTTCCTTCGTCTTCTCTTCGCTTTCCAGCCATCGTTCAGGTCGGAAGACTTCTGCATCAGGCCCAAACACCGCTTCATCACGATGCACGAGCCATGGATTGCAGGTTAGTTCGGTACCTTCGGGAACATGCTTTCCAAAGAGCTGCATCCCCGCTCCTGCGATTCGAGGGAAGATGTTGGGTGCTGATGGATTCAGACGTAGTGTTTCCCGAACACAGGCTGTGTAGTAAGGGCAGTGAGCTTGAACTTCGGCATACTGAGGTATATCTGAAAGATTGCCTGCCCGTGTCTGCGTGTCAATCTCTTCCATGAGATGCTCGTAGACCTCCGGGTGTGTCAATACGTGCATCATGAAGGCCTGGAATGCGGTTCCAGTAGTATCGGCGCCAGCAAGAAGGACCAGCAGAATTTCTGCCTTGATATACTCTAAGTCGAGTGGCTCTCCCTTTTCGTCTCGAGCCTCAATGAACCTTGACGGAATTTAGTATCAAATTCTACGATAACCGTTTTCATCCTGAGGCTTACGTTTGAAGTAGATCAATCCGGCCGTTTGTGGCCCCCTTCTCAATATCCTCAAACCTCTTAGCAATCAGCCGGTCTCGAAATCGCATCAAGGTACCAATCCCAGAATCTTGCTCGGGTGTTGCTACCAAGTACTTGCCGAGAAAGGTGCTCTTCACCCAATTTGTGAAAGGCCAACAGCGGGCCATGATTCCGAATGGCACGAGTCCGTCATGGAAACCTTGGATGAGTCCTTCAACGTCCTTTTCTTGCTCGATGAAGCCGAAAGGTTGGCCGAACCCAACGTCGGAGACGATGTCGTACACCAGGTAAACTGCCCACGGTGCAAAATCTAAGCGTTTTCCAGGCGAGGCAAAGTTGTTGTCCAGTTGTTCTATCCAGCGATCGATATGATGGTCAAGCAGCGGTTCCATCTTCTTGATGTTGGAGAAGGCGTAGGGTGCAGCTGCAATCTTGCGGTAGCGAGCATGGACCGTATGATCTTGCATGTTGAACAGAGATTCTGTCTTGCCGAACGAGCCAGTGATGTAATGCTGAGACTTATTGGCATTGCGGTGGTATATTTCAGGGAGTTTTGTTGCGTCTGTCACCAACAGCATCGTTGGTGTGATACGCATGATAGGACCTTGGGCACCTAGTCAATTATGGCAACGGGAAACACCGTCAACAAAGCTCACCATGTTTTTTGTGAAGCGCTTGAAGAGTCTGGCACTCATCCTGCTTGACGTTGTGATATGTGATCCATAATCTGGTGACCGAACCCCAAAAGGGACCGGGAAATTTGGCCAAGGGGTGGAAGAATCTGTAGTAAACGATCTGATAGACAACGTTCCAGGCGATGTACGCCACGCCGAGCAGGAGAAAATTCGCAACACTCAAAATTGCCATCATGAAAGATGCGGCAGCAGGTGTGTAATCAGAAACATTTCTTTGGCCAAACTTCTTTCGAGTTTGTTTCTCAAATACCAAGCGTTGGCGCTCGCCCGATCAGATAGCACATGACGACCAGGGGCAGTGGGTACGCCGAAGGATTCATCTGGTGGACCTTCACCAACGCCCCTGTCTTGATAGGTTGTGCAATGCAGTGACGAAAGATGCCGCGCGAGGTTGCATCGTGTCGGAGTAGACCTTGCAATAACCCCGCTCATGGGCAACATTAGCTAACCGAAGTCCCTTGCAGACATGAAGTAATGACGATCGTATCACCAAGTAGTAAGGTGCCCTGCCGGCACCCAGTGAAGGATTCAGATGCTTAAAACGGCGCCCGATATGGTGCGGTGACTTTGCCCGTCACGAGGCTACGGGCAAACAGACCATATTTTCCAGGGATTAGATGCAGCAAAGTGGATGTTGAGGGTGCAGGCTCGGACTTGAGCCGGTCGGCCGCCCCTGCAGGGGCACAGTGAGGTGGATCATCACCACGACGGAAGATGTTGGAATCACAGTCTTCGAGAAAACCGGCTGTCCAGTTGTCTTTTGTTCAGTACCTTGCAAATATACTTGGGTACAGAATTGAACTGTCTAGAGACAGGTGTTACACTACTAAGATAGGTAATATGTTATAACTATTGTACATATGAATTTTACAAGTGATCTGGTTGGTTCTGTTGCGCCCTTGCATTACCAGCAAGCGCACATGCCTTCGGCCCCATCATTGCGACCGTTACAGCGGCCTTCTCGAGAGCTGCATCGTCGACACAATGCGCCGCTTGCTTCTTGTTTCCATTCATCACTACCGACACAAGTCTGGCAGTAAAAGACCCCGGATGGATCATACTTGGTTTTGATCTCAATCAATTGCTTCCAATTTGAGGAGTAAAAGTCCTCCTGAAAATTCGTGTCGCCCCAATCCGCTTCGTTCATGTAAGTTCCAGTGTTTGGTGAAAGTTCCCGATAGACTGGGAGTACGTTCTGACGGATGTCGTCGAAGAGATCGATGTTCGATGACACAGAAAGCTCGCCACTGAGAATCGGTCTCTCAAAAATATCAAGGATGACAGCATCATACCAACCAGGCTGGACCGCGGACGACGTGTCTCGCGTTTCTTGCGCCGTCTGAAGACCATGATGGACGACGGTATGGAACACGGCCTTGCCGTCTTTTCCAGCCATTGTCTCCATAGCTTTGCGAAGTTGGTCTCGATTGCCCTCCAACGCTGATTTCCCCAACAAGCGGGAGGCCAGGGCAGAGACGCCGCCGACAGTTGCATCTGTTCCTGACTTGTTGGCGTAGTAGGCACCATAGTCTGTGTACGCCTTCTGCGTAATGGAAACAGTGAAGCCGGCGTCCTTCAGAGGAGAAATCTTCTCTGCGATAGGCTTGAACAACCGGGTCGCCTCTGCTGCATCGTTGCCCAGCGTAGTGAACGTCTGGGTGTAGAAAGTAGAAAAGTTGCCGCCGATTGGCACTGGGCTATTCATTGCCCAGGCGCCGTAGCCGGCAAAGCCAACCTCCGAAAGATAAGGGTAGGACGAGTAGATATCTGTCATCGCATCGATGAACTTGGCCGAGACATTTGCGCTTGTTGATGCGGTGCCGATAACAACGTCGATGGCATCAATATTCTTGGTCGGGTAGGTCTTGACTGTCATCTGTGTCACGACCCCGTAGGTACCACCACCTCCTCCACGAATGGCGTAGAAGAGATCAGTGTTATTGCAAGGGCTCGCTGTCACTATCTCTCCAGATGCCAAGACGACCCTTGCGGACAGGACCTGGTCGGCACCGAGCCCGTAGAAGCGAGTCACCGGGCTGTGACCGCCTCCTTGTGTCCAACCGCCAGTGGCACAAGGCCCCTTGATTGTTGTCAGTCAATTTTAGTGTAATGACAGCAAGATACCAACGGCAAACATACCCTGTTGTTTCCGCCGACGACGATGAGATTCTTCTCGAAGGCAGTGGGGTAGATATCGGACCACGAGTAGGCTCCAGTGATAGTCAATGCGCTGCCTTTCCAGTCCGACTTGGGACACTTGTTTACGACCTGGAAGTCTTCATGGAAGTTGAAACCTTTTCGATAGTTTTGCAACCAGATGGAAAGGCTGCCGTAGCCAGTCGACCTTTGGTATGTCGTTAGCTTGGCCGGGTTCGACTTTATTCGACATAGCTGACCTTTGAAGGAAGTCATGACCCGTAGACTTGATGACGACACGAATGTTGTTCTTCTTGGCGAACTCGACCGCCTTCGAGATATGCTCCTCGTCGGTGACATTGATCGCAAACACTGGGGAGTTTCCGATGGTGCAGTTGGCCGAGGGGGCATTGGCAGTGAACTGAGCTAGTGGACAAGAGGAGTTGAGAGGATAGTCATAGCCGATGGGCTGAGATGCCTGGAAAGTCGCCGTGCTCCAGCCCTGGGTGACGGTTTCACAGGCGGCGGCATCCCGATTGGGTCCGGCATAACACGGCGCCGCAGGTGGGGCCGTCTGGATGAGGTTTCCGGCGATGGAGCTATTGAATCGGCCCCACTCTTTATCGGATGGCCAGCAGATATCATTAGGGGTCTGCATGTTGCGGTCGCATTAGCATGGATGGTTGTATATAAAATGGCATGTTAGGTAAATTTCTTACACATTTGCATTGGCCAGAGACGAGAGGAATCAATGCGAGCAACGCGATGTACGCGGAAGTAAGCTCCATAACTGCAGCACATGCAGTGGCCACACAACGTCGCTGAAAGTACCTTACAGCTGGTTGAGCTTCACCACCTGTAGCTTGTGGGAAGCCTTGAACCCAAATCTGTGCTGAAAGAACTTATTTCATCCGTTTACCTGCATGAACACCCAATCAAACGAAACATTTCGCAATTACCGAGTGAATGAACGCGATGTCCTTGATGCGAATGGGGCTCCACAGGTGATGATGTGAGAGCTGACGTGAGATTTTACAGGGGCAATCGCGGTAACTAGAGCCACCAGCCACAGCGGCTGGTCAATGCGACCGGGCACGCCCACAGAATGCAGGTCACAAAGAGCTCGAACTTAGCTGTCTAATCACAAGTAATTAGTAGACATCTGCGGCAAAGGATAGAGAGATAATGATTTGCGGTAAAACAGCACAGATGGTGATGTCATCTGCGTAAATGAGAACTATCTAGACTGGAAGCGAAGCCACGGTCCAACCTTGGCGGATGTAACATGATCCCACATCTGGAACTCATTCACGTTGCCAGTTGACCCGCCAAACGACTTCTGGTCTTTTGTAGACCTGGTGAAGTCGAACCTGTAAAGGATATGCGCCAAAGTCAACGTGATCTCGTGGTAGGCAAATCCCTTTCCGACGCAGCTGCGAGGTCCACTCGAAAATGGGTAGAATGCTGTGCGTGCCAACTCCGACTCTTTGGTCGATCCGTCCTCGCCTGCAACCCATCTTTCAGGCTTGTATTCAAATGGAGAATCGAAGTAGTCGTCGTGGTGATGTAGACTGTAGATCCCAGTACCAACATCGATGCCTTCTGGAAGGGAAAGAGACCCGATAGTCATACCTCCTGGCCGGACTTCTCTCCAAAGCGCACCCCCTACAGGTGGTGACATTCTCAGCGCCTCGTCAATACAAGCTCTGAGATAGTTGCATGAGCTAAGCTTGGCTCCGATGCGGATGTCCTCCACACTGTCAAAGCTCGATCTGATCTCATGACACAGCCTGGCATATGCCCTGGCGTTTCCACTGAGGTAGAATAAAGTAGCTGCCAGTGTGGTTGAAGACGTGTCCGACCCTGAACAAATGTCAGTATGAGGACCAAATAGCGTTTAACAGGGAATAAACGTACCGGCAACCACTAGTGTAGCTGATTCTGCTCGTATCTCAGACTTGCTGAGTGTTGACTCGCCGTCCGGATCCTTGGCAGTTTCAAGGTATGAGAAGACGTTGCCATTGTCAGAGAATGAAGCCTTTGCCCTGCTTTTAAGGAGAGAACCAAGAAATACGAGAAACTTATTCCTGGACTTGATGGAATCGGCGAACAGATACTTGTCGATCCTTCCAAGCGCAAGACTCGAAGCTTGGACCAAGGCACTGATACGGACGTTGGATGCCTCCAAGGCTGACATAACAAAGCGGTACTTTGGCTCTCTGAGGGCGTTGTATTTCATACCAAAGATGACCTCTGACATGATATCGAATGTGAAGTAGTCACCTTCACAAGTTAGCTTCAGGCAATCTTAACAGGCAGGCGTGGAAACTTACACTGGTGAGACATGTCCAGTGCCTCAGACCCAGAGCTCGATGCCTGAGACTTTGCATTGTCAGACAGATTGAGACAAAGCGTGTCGATATGACGGAGGAGGATAGCTTCATAGGCGCGCAATTGTGCATCAGAGAAGGCAAGACTCAGGATACGGCGTCTGCGTGCGTGATCTTCTCTGTTGCGAATTGTCAAGGTGTTTGGGGCACTGTGAACGAGTGCTTGATAGGCCTTTGACTTGATGACATTTGCGCCATGAGAGCTGATTTCTGTACCCCAAGTTCAGGCAAATACAGTGTAAGTAGAGGGGTAGAAACAGTACATACCCCGGGCAGCCGTGCTGCTGTTGATGAGTAGGCGAGACGGCGAATAGCGGACAACGGGGCCTTCGAATTCTTGTTAGCGGGACGGACTTCAAAGTTACGATGGTCGACGGGACTTACCGTATTTTTGATGACATCTGTACATGTCAACATGGAGCGTTCCCCTCCATGCGTGATACGCGGCATAAAGATTGGTGCATCTTCCCAGCAACGGACCTGGGTAGGCCGCCAGTGGGTGCCAGACAAGTTGCTTGACAAGGAAAGCTACAACCTACGGGAGATGTCAGCCACAAAACCCATCAAACTGCCAGTAAATCTGCAGAGATTAACTTACGCAGGTAACTGCTGCAAATGCAGCCAAACTTAGATAACTCATTCTTGCGACAGTTTGTGAATCAGAACAATAATGGAAGCATTCCGCCGAATCTTTGGTCTTCGGAGACGCTGTATCACCGCAGTCTCCGTGGAGTGGTGAATTGTCTCCTGACCTAGGCACAGCGAACAGCACCCCCTTACAGGATGGTCCATCGTTTACAGCGGGTGAGCCACCAGCTGGCAGCCCTGATCTCGGCCAAGCAAGCGCTCTCCGCATGTGAGTCAGGCTCACGTCACGTTCAGAGAGAGCAGTTCTCTACGCGAGCTGCCCTGTGCAACTGGGCGGCTCTAGGTGGGAGCATCCCTGTCGGAGCGCTAACAAACACCCAGCGGGGATGCAAATGCGCTGTTGGCACTGAAATCGCATGCGTTACTGCTCGCATCCTCGTTCAGGGTCATCCAAACACGGCAGAAACCATGTTCAGCGTGATAAACTCATACCTGGCATTGCTGGGCCAAATACTCACCCTGTCTGCCGGGGCGGGTTTCCTGGCGGTTGTAAGTGCGCAATTTCAAGGTTGGAGCTGAATGTCGAGCACTAACAGATCACGTCCAGGTGGCTCTCTGTGTCTATCGCCTCTACTTCCATCCCTACGCCAAGTATCCTGGGCCACTCTTGGCGAAATTGACCAGTTGGTATTCTGTGTACCACACCTATATTGGTGATCTTCACGTTGACATCTGGCGGTGCCATGAGAAGTATGGTAAGTTCAGTATGCTGGGCTGCAAACAAAATGTGATACCATATCGCTAACACGCCACAAAACAGGGGATGTCGTCCGCTATGGTCCCAACAGACTATTGATCAACAATGAGGCAGGATTGAAAGGTGAACAGTCACTGGAGAGTTTCATTGAACAAAATTTGTCTAACAGAAATGTAGGTATTTATGGGCACGGCAAGAATGTTCGGAAGGCCAAGTCATATCATCGCATTTCGCTGGTGAAGGGTGTCGAAGCAACCCAAAGTGTCGTCGACAAGACCAAGCATGGCAAGCTTCGAAGAATCCTGAATCAGGGACTGTCGGATTCGTATATCCGAACATTCGACAAAGAATTGACAGATCTTGCTCGCTTGTTTTCGTCAAGTCTGGGATCAAGCAAGGACCGCTTCGTCCCTGAAACGGACGCAACTACTGACGGATGGACATGCGCCAAGAACATGGCCCATTGGTGTGAGTTGACGCTTAGCTACTGGGGACAATCAACTTGGACTAACTTCGCCTAGGTGACTTTTTCACATTTGACGTGACGTCGCAGCTGGTTTTTGGAAAGTCGTATCATCTCTTAGATAGCCCCGAAAACCACTGGGTTGCGGATGCTATTCTGGGTCAAATGCGTCGGGTGAGTTTCCTGATGCAGTTGCCCGAGTTGGAAGACTTGAGGTTGCATAAGATCTTGTTTCCCCACGCACGCAAGAAGGCGCTTCGATTTTCTATGAAAAGCAAAGAGATCATGGAAAAGCGAAAAGAGTCTTCTGAGGCTATCACGAATGACCTATTCTCAAAGCTTCTGGCTGCCAAGGACCCTGAAACGGGAGAGTCACTTTCCCAGTTGCAGTTATGGGCCGAGAGTAACCTGCTCATCATTGCCGGTAAGAACTGCGATGAATAACGAAACATGGCAGCCAGTGTCACTGACAGCGTTTACTAGGATCCGATACCTCCTCAACCGCGATGGCTGCTCTTTTCTTCTACCTATCTAGATATCCCGAGGCATATGAGAAGGTCGTCAAGGAGGTCCGGAGCACTTTCCGCTCCGCAAAGGAAGTTTCTCAAGGGCCCAAGCTGTCTGCTTGCACGTATTTGAGAGCCTGCATAACTGAAGCTGCCCGTCTGTCACCTCCAGCCGCCGGGGCAATGTGGCGGGAAGTGCAAGATGGCGGTCTTCAAGTCGGTGACCTTTACGTCCCAGCTGGGTACGACATCGGGACTGGTATCTACTCTATCAACCATCATAAAGAGTACTATCCTCAACCGTTTAAGTTCTGGCCCGAGAGGTGGATACCGGAGGTGGTTGGGGAGGAAGCCGTGTCGAAGGCGAAGTCTGCGTATGGCACGTTCTCTGTTGGACCAAGGAATTGTGTTGGGAAGGGGCTTGCCATGATTGAAATCTCGCTGGCGATGGCTGCGGTCATCAGCGAGTTTGACTTCCGCCGAGACGAGACAGGGATGGGCAGAGTCGGGGAAGGCAAGGGTGATTTGAAGGACGAGTATCAGATCTTCTGGGCTTTCACTAGTATGAAGGATGGACCTTTCGTGCAGTTCCGGCGGGCCGAGGCTGTCGGTCTTCATTGAGGTGTCCCAGGGTAAGCAAGTCTGTAGAAGTGTACAATACTTTATTCAGGCCCCCACAAAGTCACGATAGATGCCCAGACCGTGATGGTCTGGCTAAGTTTGGTGCGATGGAGACCGTCATCCCCGGTTCTTAGACAATACACCACAATACGAGCAATCAGACTCCGAGCTGCACGTCTATGCAACTGAGGAAATGTGACTCAACGTCAGAAAATGCTGGAAGTATTATACTACGGAACTACTCTTGAAGACTATGGCGCCAACCGAAGCTATCCATTGCTGTGCCATTCTGGATGCTCTGCAGTGCTCCCCATAACTCCTCATAAGCTGGGCCATCAGAAGCAAAGTTAAAAGTTTCGTTGGTAGACTTCCGATGAACACAAGATACGGAAACTAACCCAGCCGCGGTTCCCGCGGCGAGAACCTCCGTGAAGTTTGAAAGCTCATCAAACCTTACCTAAGGTAAGTTAGCAAATACTGACAAAAGTATTATGTGTCATACGTCATGCTCATAAGCTTACGGTTCTCTTTTCCACCCTCCAGCCGAGGGTTTCAGCAACTCTGGCCGCCGAATCCGCTGTAATGCTCTCTATCGCAGCTTTGCTGTCGGCAATGATGAGGCTCGTCTCTCCTCCATTTCTCCGAATACCGATGAACCCCGAGGTAGAGAACTCCTCAATTTCACTCTGAGTCTGACTGTCTAAATGCAAGAGGACGTTGTAACCCTCCTTTCTTGCCTCAGAAGTCCACCTCATCACTGGAGCGTAGTTGCCACCAACTTTCACTGCACCTGACCCCCTTGTGGCAGCGCGGTCAAAGTCATCAAGTACCAAAGCTTTGATGGCGCCGTGACCATGAAAGGCAATGTGAGGCTGAACAAAAACACAGAACAAAAACTCCTCGGGGGGGTCCAGACCAATCTGAGCGCTGGAGCCAAATTGGAAAGGTCGGATATACAGGGATCCCTTCACATCGTGGGGGCAAACATACTCTGCATTCTTCCTGACGGCTAGGTGAATGGCTTCAAGAAAGATGTCTTCTGGTACCTCTGGCATGGAGACAAAGGCAGCGGACCTTCTCATTCTAGCGGCGTTGGCATCGGGACGAAATATGGAGATCTCGCCTGCTGGGTCTCTACGAGCTGCATTTCGATAAAAGGATTAGCATTACTGTTTCAAACAATCATCACTATGGCTTGATACCTTGTAGTCCTTCGAAGACTTGCTGACCTGCGACCGAATTAGCATCCACCCATGGATGTCGATCTAAGCTGTTGGGGACACACACCATAGTGCAACCCCGGAGCCAAGCCGTGTATTGAAAGAAAAGGGCTCTCAACAAACGTCGGGGTTGTCCATTTGCCAGTGGCCGCGTCGTAGACAGACTCTACGTGACCAGCAACTAAAAAATGATCAGCTGGATATGTCTTGGTGTTCTACTTTGAGGCGGTAACTGACCATTATTCCGTTTGCTATCATACACATCCCACTCTGGTTGCTCATTAGCGACACTAGCACAAGCTTGGGGAGAGCCCTGGTGTTGTTCCAGGGGTTGGGCACTTGCTGTAATCCGATTTTGGTGGGATCATAACGGCTGTGAGACTGAATGTACCCTATAAAACCAACTGGCACAACAAGTCAACAGCGCAAGTCAACAGGAAGAGCCATTGTGCGCCGTTAAGCAACCAGCCTCCTGCTGCTTGCCTTGGTCGTCGGCTCATCGACAGGGGTCCGTTGCTAGTCGCACAGCACATCACTTACCGGGGCGCACCGGCCACAAATGGGTTTGGTGAGCATGACGTGAGATGGGTTTTAGCCCTGGCTAAGCGGGAGAGCATTGCAAATTGTGAGCGACGATGACATGATATGCAATATTGCTTGATGAATCGGCTTTGCGAATCGGCTCGTCAAAGTGAGCCAAGGACTGTGGGCGATGGCTATTGGAAAACCCGCTTGTGATTGGTCAGCGGCTATGAATCATGGTGAAGCAGATGGGGATAGCTACACAGGCAGCTACATAGCGACTTTGAATGCTGCAGTCAAAATGAAAGAGCATCCGGCTACAGTTCTGCCCAATCAATGGAGTTGATTACAAGAGGGTACTGTCAAGATATTTTACCAAAAGTATTTTGACGCTGGATAAAATATGATGTGACACGACAATGGACCAAAGGAATCTGATGTCAAATGGGTAGAATTTAAAATAATAGAACAAGTGTAAAAGAATTTATCTGCTTTTCAAGCCTTGGGCTTCACTTCAATGAGCGGGCCATTCTTCCAACTGATAAACATGTCCACCAGCTCGTACTCCTTGGACGGATCCGGTCCTGGGCCGCTGCAGGTTCCGTTGACCCATGATTGCTGGCACAGTCTCATGTCATACTTGAACATCAGAGTTGCAAAGAGAATTGAGATCTGGAGGTAGGCGAGAGGCTTTCCAATGCAACCGCGGGTTCCGGCACTGAATGCCATGAAGGCGGCGGAAGAGTGCTTCAGAAAATCAGGGGTGATGATGGTGCCGTCTGCAAGTGTCTCACCAACGATCCACCTTTCCGGCTGGAACAAGAAAGGGTCGGGGAAATATTCCTTATCGTGATGAATGGAGAAGACCGGCACGCCGATGTTGACACCCTCGGGGTAGAAGGTGTCCCCAACATGCACACCACCCGGTTCCACTTGACGGTGAAGCACTGAGCCAGCCGGGGGAGACAGTCTCAAGCCCTCATTGATGCAGGCCCGAAGGTAAGTGCAGGCCTGTAATTCCGTGCCAAACTCAATTTGATCAACACTGGAAAACACACTCCGAACTTCCGTCTGGAGTCTTGCGAGCTTGTCGGGGCTGTGCAGCAAGTAGTAAATCGTGGAGCTGATAGCAGTTGAGGACGTGTCGCTCCCTACTAGGGTTAGACTATGGTCATGAGACCGTATTGACACATTTTGCTTACCTGCTGTGATCAACAGAATCGCCTCCTCGACTAGCTCTTCCATCGTCAACGTGTCTCCTGTCACAGGATCGACCGCACCAGTGAGCCAGAACATGAAGTCCTTCTTGGAATCAATAAGTTTGCTCACTCTTTCATCCGCCGCCTTCTCAATGAAAGAATCGAATGTCACCGTAGACCGAACGTGGTGAGAGAAGAGCAGCCACTTGAACCTCAGGGTGTGAAGGAGCGTAAGTGAAGACCCAGTCTGTTTGATGCATTAGCCACTGTTCTTGTAACAGTTGTGCAATTCTACTTACGACGTTGTCTGCCCATAATGTCTCGTGGAGAATCTTGATGATGTGCCTGTTCCCAGCGTACCGCATCATGTCGAAAGATTTGGAGAATGACAAGTCACTCGAGACGTCGAATGTGAAGCGGTTGATCCATTCCGAGAAGTTTTTCGGTTTGCTCCACCGCTCTGAGTTCGAAGACTCCCTTCCCGACAACACATAACCTTCTTGAGTATCGTTGTCTAGGAACTCTAAACACTGACAGAGAGTCGCAACATGTTTCTTGATGGTGACACCTGCGGTTTTGAGCGCCGAGTCTGAGAAGCCCTGCCGAAGGATCCGCCGCTTCCTTGCATGTACTTGCTTGTTGATGGAAGAGAACAGACTGGCTTTCTCTGGATTTCTGGGAAACGCCAGATAGTTGTCCGCTTTTCGAGTGTAGCGACTGTTGGTGTACAGCATCTTCACCCCCTCGGCAGATCTGATGCTGACATGATTGGGTCCATAGCGAACGATTGGTCCATATTCCTCATGCAGTTGATGTAGGTTGCGAGCTTGGTCCTTCTTCAGAGCATGATACGTATTGTAAAGGCTCGTCAAACGTCCGATCAGTGGGCCTGGATGAGAGCTCAATGGATGCAAAACGAGGCGCTTGAAAACGAAGGCAATTACAGCAATCTCAAGATGTTGTTAGATATGAGACACGATAACATTTCCGATGAACTGTAGAAATGAGGTCGGCACATGGGACGAAAACTTACCAGCAAAACAACAAAACTAGCCGTCGCGGTGCTTTTCGACATCGACAGGCTGGCACCAACAACCTTGCTCAGATCGTCCATTGTTCGCTCGGTCCTGAGGAACTACTGCCAGATTCCTCGCACGAACGATTGCTGCTGGGTATCCACGAGTTTTCCCGGCGGGCTCCCGCATGCATCAAACGCGGTCTTGTCCTGACTCATAAGCCTGCCCTCGGCGTTGAGTAAGACGGATACCAGGTGCTGATGTCACCTTTAAGGTTCCGGAGCAATAATCAACACCCCTGCACGACCGCATCCGACGGTGTTCGCGAGGGCGGACATGGGCATCTGATCCTGAATTCGTCACGAATTAGGTTGCCAGAGTTGCGATGCCTTCGAAACCATCGTTCTCGCTTGCAGGAAAGTTCCAGATCCACAAATCGCAAACCCTACGGTTCGGGTTGAATTGAATCCCGAGAAGCGACAGCCATGCATCCAGAAGCAGAGCGGGAGTTGGCGTATATTCTGCTCGTGGAGTTACTAGCGTATGCAGCTTGACCCCAAATCACTAGATATGAAGGTTAAACTGACCTCGCAAATAGGCATCAGTTTGCGTATCCCGTGCGATGGTATGCCGGCATGAGTGACGTCAGTCCATAATGATCATCTTGAGCTTATGTTATCTATAGGATCGAAACACAAGATGCTATTCTCGGAGAGATCAAAGCAGAGAGGATTGTGGAGGTCGGGCCGGCGAATATTCTCACCAATATGATGAAAAGAACCTGGAATGGGCGATACACAATATCAGACGATGTCCAAGGCCTTCGCCGGCGGATACTTGGGCCCGATTCAGACCTGCCAGAGATTTATTATCAGTCTCACGTTGAGGAAACGAGTTCTGAGGAAAGGACTGAGAACTCGCCGGTAGCGAGTACCCAGACGCCACTCCAGAGCGACGAGAATGAGTTTGGTTCCACCGAGCCAGCCTCGCCGTCGATCGTAGATGACAAAAGTCAGCCAATAGCGCCGGTGATGGACTTAGAAGAAGCGAGTGTTCCGGTCTCAGCAGTGCTGCTCGCAATCATAGCCACAAAACTAAAGAAAGCCCCCAAAGATATTGACACCACAAAGTCAATCAACCAACTCGTAAGCGGTGAGTCAATATGTTTCGTCCATCATCTTTCTCAAGCACTAATAAGAGAAGGACGCTCAACGCTCACCAATGAAATTGTTGGCGATCTTCACGTCGAGTTTGCAAACCAGCTGCCCGATCGTGCGGAGGAGCAGCGACTCACCGAGCTTTTTGCAAAAATTAGCAAGGTCCACACTGGAACACTCGGGAAGAAGACTTCATCGCTCGTTGCAAGCTTTGTCTCCTCCAAGTTACCAGGCTGCTTCAACCAGTCAAAGGTTCGAGAGCATCTCCAGCAACGATGGGGTCTAGGACCGATGCGCCAGGATGCGGTCTTGCTTCTTGCACTCACAAGTCAGCTTGACTCACGCCTACCTTCTGAGGATGCTACGAAGAGCTTTATCGACGACTGCGCAGGAGTATATTTCAAGCAGGAGGGCTTGACACTTCCCCGAAGCAGCTCATCCGGCGCAGGGACAATCGCAAAGGTTGACGCAAAAGCTCTGGAAGTGATCAACGAAAGAAGCAACGCTCTGCTACGGGATGTCAGTGAAGCCATGTCTCGTCATCTTCCCGCAAATACGAGTCCCAAGACGGAATCAATGGCAGCGGAATCTGAAAAAGAGATTCGCGAACTCGACCTGTGGCGCAGCGAGCATGGAGAAGATTACGCTGAGGGTATCAGGCCGATATTCGATATCAAGAAGCAACGGCTCTACGACTCCTTTTGGAACTGGTCCTCCCGCGACATTGCTCTGCTTTTCGATCTTGCCAAGCACCCCAGCTCACAGAATGCGGGGTTAATCGAAGAGCTTTCAACGTCCATCATCAACCGATCTTGCGAGCGCTCTATCGCTCAGATCCAGTATCTTTGCTCCAAGACAATGGGTGAAAAAACGAACCTGGGCCGGATTATGAGGCTTTGTTTGCAAGTAAGCATATCCTCGAAGAATCGGGACCCGGTATTCATTGATGGGTCAATTGACCTGGCGCCATCAACAACTATTGACAAAGAGGGTAACATCAAATTTGCCGAAGTACCGCGAACGGCCCCTTTCAAGGCTCGCAAGTCTTCCATCCCGCAAATGCCATATGCCGTGGGCACCTATGATCATGCCATCTTGACTATGTCTGACAGGCTCAGCTCTGCATATGCGGAAGACTTGGATACAGCGCGTCATTCTGGATTCACGTTTCGGGGTAGGAATATACTGTTGACAGGTGCTGGTCGGAACTCCATTGGCTTCGGGCTTCTGAAGTACCTGCTACAGGGCGGTGGAAGGGTCACAGTGACTACCAGCAACTACTCCTCAGAAGTCACGCAAATGTACCAGAGCCTTTATTCTCGCCATGGAGCCAAGGGGTCTGCTTTGAGGGTTCTTCCATTCAACCAAGGTAGTCAACGAGACATTCAGGAACTTGCGAAGAACTTGGTAGATGACTGGGACCCTGACTTCATTATTCCATTTGCGGCAATATCCGAGAACGGCCGAGAGCTTGAAGAGTTGGATTCTAAGTCGGAGATTGCCCACCGGCTGATGCTCACCAATCTCCTCAGGTTACTTGGTGCCATTTCCAAGAACAAGCGTTCCAAGGGAATCATTACAAGACCCGCCACAGTCGTACTCCCCCTCTCTCCCAACCACGGACTCATGGGTAATGATGGTCTTTATGCAGAGTCCAAGAGGGGCTTGGAATCTCTACTCTCGAAATGGAAGTCTGAAACCTGGCGGGACTATCTCTCTATGCTGGGGGTTGTCATTGGCTGGACTCGAGGAACAGGCCTCATGGATGACAATGATATTGTTGCTCAGGGAGTCGAGGGTATGGGAGTTCGAACATTCTCCAAAGACCAGATGGCTGCATTCATTGCGTCCCTCTTGGGCGGCAGGATGAACGTTGCTTGCCAGTCTATCCCAATTGTCGTCGATCTCAGCGGCGGAATGGGCAAGGTTATTGACCTGAAGGATAAGCTTACGAAAATTCGCGAAGATCTTCGCGCCGAGGCAGACATTCAACGAGTTATCATGGAGGAGCAGCAGAGAGAAGCAGCAATTACTGGTCGAAAAACGTCGTTCCATACTCCCCAAGCTTTGCCGCGGAGAGCGAATCTATGTCTTCAGTTACCTCGACTAACTGAGTGGGACGGGGAATTGGCATCTCTCGCAGAAGGCTTGGAGGGTATGGTCGACCTGAGCCGAGTAGTTGTCATTACAGGTTTCTCAGAACTTGGACCTTATGGCAGCAGTAGGACGCGATGGGAGATGGAGGCTGAGGGTTCTCTATCACTTGAAGGATGCATTGAGATGGCATGGATGATGGGTCTCATCAAATACAGCAAGGATGTTCTGAAAGACGGGCTCCCTTGGACGGGCTGGGTAGACGCAAAGACCTTGGCTCCGGTGGAGGAGAGTGAGATCTTCTCACGATACATGGGATCCATCCTCGAGCATACCGGCATACGTAAGATTGAACCAGACAATTGCGACAACAACTACGACCCGGAAAAGAAGACGACAGTCCAGGAAATGGAACTCACCCAGGACCTACCCCCATTTGAGGCATCTTCTGACGTCGCACGGTACTTCCAACTTCAACACGGTGACAAGGCCGTAATCAGCAAGATGGAGTCTGGGCTTGTCATGGTTCAGCTCAAGGCCGGCGCAAAAGTTCTCCTCCCTAGAGCAAGCCGATTCAATCGCACTGTGGCTGGTCAGATTCCCACTGGATGGTCGGCAAAGCGATACGGCATCGATGACGAGATCATTGAGCAAGTTGACCCCGTGACACTCTTCACGTTGGTTTGCACTGTCGAAGCACTCTTGGCGTCAGGGATTGTCGACCCGTACGAATTGTACAAGCATATTCATCTCTCCGAAGTTGGCAATTGTATCGGTTCAAGCATGGGTGGGCTTTCGTCGTTGAGACAGATGCACCGCGATCGGTTCCTCGATAAAACAGTTCAGGGAGACATCCTTCAGGAAACCTTCATCAACACAACAGGGGCATGGATCAACATGCTTCTGATGTCTTCAACTGGGCCGATTAAAACACCTGTCGGTGCCTGTGCTACGTCGCTGGAGTCACTTGATACCGGATACGACCTCATTGTCGCTGGCAAAGCCAAGGTCTGCATTGTTGGTGGCGTCGAGGACTTTGTCGAAGACGTATCCTACGAGTTTGGCAGCATGAATGCTACCTGTGACACCGACAAGGAATTCGCTGCTGGAAGGAGTCCAGCTGAGATGTCCCGACCTACAACATCAACCAGAAGTGGATTTGTCGAGTCTCAAGGATGTGGAATTCAGATCCTTACGACTGCCAAGCTTGCCCTGGAGATGGGTCTTCCCATATTTGGAGTGGTAGCCTTTACCAGTATGGCCGCCGATAAAGTCGGCCGCTCTGTCCCAGCACCCGGTGGAGGCGTTTTAACAAATGCCCGAGAAGCAAGCCCAGGGAGAAGATATGCCACGCCACATCCCCTGCTTGATATAGGATACCGTCGAAGGCTACTCAATATGCGAATTCAGCAAGTCAACGACAACTACCAGACGAATCTGGACCTCATGGAACATGAAATTCACTACATCAAAGAGATGGGAACCGACGGCTTTGACGAGGACCGCTATCGGCAGGACAACATGGCTGCTTTTGAAGAGGACGCAAAGAAGCAAGAGGCGGACTTGAGATTCAGTCTGGGGAATCAGTTCTGGAAGAATGAGCAGCACATCGCACCGATCCGAGGCAGCCTCGCAACCTGGGGCCTCGGGATCGATGATTTGGCGGTCGCGTCGATGCACTTAACCTCGACCGTGAAGAATGACACCAACGAGTCGTCAGTCCTGCAGAAACAGATGGAATTCCTGGGGAGACAACAGGGAAACCTTCTTCCTTGCGTAGGCCAGAAATGGCTGACTGGCCACTCAAAAGGAGCTGCCGGTGCCTGGATGGTGAACGGTGCCCTGCAGATGATGGACTCTGGTTTGATCCCAGGTAATCGGAATGCCGACAACATCGACACCGACCTCCGACAGTACAATCTTCTTCATTTTCCAAACATGACCACCCGGGCTGAAGAGATCAACGCTTGCTCCATTACCTCCTTTGGGTTTGGACAGAAGGGTTCACAGGCCATTCTGGTTCATCCAAAGTTTCTTTTTGCGACCACCAACAAGCAGGCTTATGAGGACTACGCCACAAGGAGGAATGATAGATGGAGAAAGGCAAACAGCTTCTTTAGCCGCGGAATACTTCATGAGAGGCTTGTCAACACCAAGACTTTGCCGCCTTACCAGGCGACGCAAGA
This sequence comes from Colletotrichum aenigma, assembly GCF_013390185.1. NCBI lineage: Eukaryota > Fungi > Ascomycota > Sordariomycetes > Glomerellales > Glomerellaceae > Colletotrichum > Colletotrichum aenigma. The sequence continues at coordinate 4,346,625 of NW_023500913.1, forward strand.
GTCTGCAGCACTGCTCAACCCGGCAGCTCGTTTCTCTGAGCAACGCTATTAAGAACAGGGCTGAATTCTCTTCCCAGATGCGAATGCAATTTTCTTTTCTAATCATTTCGTACTATCTTGAGCACGATCTTCGATGGACAATGTGATACAAGCATGGCGGGCAAGTAGCATCACATGGTCATGTGCGTTAGCACTACAACCATAGCGCATTTATAGGCAGTATTCTAGCATGAAACTAGGAGTTTTGGACAGAATCAGAATGCATATTGGACAGATTAGAGATCTCAATTGCTCCGTCCGTTGCTACGTATGAGCCTTGCTTAGCCGCTACAGGATCTCTACTTCGTTGCAAAATTCTTCATACTCTCGTGTGCCGGGCCTTCAGGGGTTACGTATGCCTGTCTTCTGCGTCAGTATTCAGGTCGCCGTCATGGATTTGAGGATGTGGAGTCAAACCTTGGTTAATCCTCCATCTACCACAAGCTCTTGGGCATTGACGAACGAGCTCGCATCGCTGGCAAGAAATAGCGCCGCAGACGCTTGCTCGATAGGTTCGCCAAACCTTCCTTGGGGCAAGTGAACTTCCCTGCGTGCTCTCCTCTCCACATTCGTACCCAGGTAGTCTTGCATGAGAGGGGTGTTCAGCGGTCCCGGGCACAACGTATTGAATCTGATGCCTTCTCTCGCATGAACTATGGCGAGCTCTCGCGTCATAGCAATGATGGCACCCTTGCTGGTGGTATAGGCTAGTTGGGCTGTTGCAGAACCAATCAAGCCGACAACCGAGGATGTGTTAATCACACTTCCCCGGGCCTTTCTGTGCTTGCGCATGCTCAAGACGGCGTGTTTGCACCCGTGCCAAGTTCCCTTGACATTGACTTGATAGGTGAGATCCCAAGCCTTCTGGGTCACTTCAAGCGCATCACCATCTTCGTGGGGGAAGACGCCAGCATTATTGAGCATTACATCAACGCCGCCGTGTTGGTCCAAGTACTGGACCAGAGCTGCAACGTCATCTTCGTTAGACACATCGCATGTCTTGTAGTCAACTCGTCCGGGATGCGGTCCGTGAAGTTCCACATTTTGCCGCAGGTCTTCAAGGGCTTTGTTTGACACATCGGACAGCAAAAGGTTCGCTCCAGACTTGGCGAACAGAATTGCTATTTGAGTACCAATACTCCTATCTAATATCAGAAGTCTAATCTTGTTTTCTTGAACAGATCATGGCGTACCCAGCAGCTCCTGTGATGATAACATTTTTCCCTGTCAACTGGAATAACTCCGACATGGTTTCGGTATTCGGGATGTTGAACAATAGACGGAATAAGACCCACAGGTACGGCTTCTGGGAACGGAGGTGTGGTCGGCTGCGTGTCCGTCGCTCGGCTTACACGAGTTGTCGGCATTCAGTGAGAAAGGTGACCGGCGTGGGTCTATGCTCCGACCGAGGCAATGCAGCAAATGGGTATTCCGAAAGTTGACCACATTGTGAGCTGTCGTCACATAATCCCTTCCATGTTTCCGTCTGACTCAGTGTACAAAATATCAATAAGACTGCAATAGCTTCTGAAGACCATGACGTGAGATAGAGTAAGCCTGAGTCAGTAGTTGATCGCCTTGAATCACCATGGGATAGGTGCAGCGCATGGGCCCTCATCGGCTCCGTCTTCGGCCCCGAGTGATTTCGCCAACCATCATTCGGTAGGGACGAATCGGGAAGTTGCTCTGTCGGCAATTCTGGATATTCACATCGAGGTTGAGGTACTTCACTTTGATAATGTGTAAATAGACGCTTCATGATCATTCGTCTTAGCAGATAGTACCCAACAAAGAAAGTATTTGCAAGATTAAGTGGATTCAAGGTAGACTTGAGAAGTAGGCATGAATAAAGTTGTTTTGGCTTAAAGTTCTTCTCAATGATGATGCGTATAAGACAATGATGACTGCTGTGGTAGAAGAGGGCAAAGAAGTAGTAATGTTTATTGATTTATGTCTACCAAGGGACAACCTGGCCGGTCTGGGTGACGAACTTCCCCGACGTAGTCTCTCGGCTCGCTCCGTCAATGACTTGGAGACAGCCACTGACACTGCTGTCGATTGTGTCCGGGGGTCCGGCAGCGTAATTCCATGCGTTCGCTGCGTAATTGCCCATGTCTGTCTGGACCCACCCAGGATGAAGGGCGACGGCGACCAGATTCTTGTGCTGGGCATGCAGCGACTTGGTGATGTGATTCAAAGCTGCTTTGCTCGGGCCATAGGCACCCCCGGGGACCGGCTCTTGCGTTTCAATGGATCCAACAGAGGAAGTGACACCAATGAACTTGGCGGGGACGTCAGTCTCGGTGCGGGGCTTGTCCATCAGTGGCCAGAGACCTTGGAACACCATCAACGGAGCAATCGTGTTGATCTCGAATGCTTTGCGGAAGTCCTCGGCTGGAGTTGTAGAGATAGGAAGCATGGGGAAAGGAGCAGCTGCGTTGCTGACCAAAATGTCGATGCGATCCACGGTGCCAGCAGTAGCTACTGTGAAAGCTTCACGCACAGCGGCAGGAGACGGCGCCGAGGAGAGGTCGAGCAGCATGACATGCAACTCGCTACCAGAGCCTTTGGTGACTTCGGCAACGCCCGATTTCAGCGAGGCGGCGGCAGCATCACTGCGCACTGAAGCGACGACGGTTGTGGAAGGACGGGCGATCAGGGCCTTGACCAGGCCCAGGCCGATGCCCTTGTTGGTGCCCGTGATCACGTAGACGGTGTTCGTCATGATACAACTGTGAAGGACGATTGTTCTCGGAGATTAAAAGGAACAAGGCCGGGGAACTTGGATATGGAACTAGGTTCAAGCTGGTGCGGATGAGATAGGAGGAAAGAAAAGCAAGCTGCGCTGAATTCAAGCTGCATTTTCGTGTAAGAGGATTGGAAGGATCAGCGCGGGGGAAGAGACGAGCACGTGAGCCAAGAACCCGCTGCTGCGCCGCAGAAGAAAGAGTTTAGGTGTATCAAGCCACTTATCACGTCAGCGTCTCATCTGTTCCATCCCATGTCACTTGGTTGCAGCCTCGGAGCCTCATCATGTTTCTGTGTTCATCTATTGGTCTTCATCTATCGCGGGTACGTTTACTCATTGTATTCTCTGTATCTTCATCCCAAAATGCGGAATTCTTCGTGAGCTGCATCCAATCCGTTCGCGAAGCCCTCGGCGACCTTCAAGGCCCGGGCGCGCTCCTCCTCCACGCGTTCCCATGTCCATCCGCCGCCGGCCACTGGTGGGGGCGGGGCCGGGACCGTAGGCAGTGACGAGGTGGAGTCTCCGTGTCTCCTGGAGGACTTCTCACCCTTGTCCCTCTTCTTTGAGTCCTTGTCTTTTGACTTCTTTTCCTTCTTGGACTTGCTCAGAGACTCGGAGGAAGTGTTGCCGTCGACCCAGTTCAAGTTGGGGACCTCGGTGCGGAGAACTCCCGCTGCCTGAAAAAACTTCTCTGGTGGCACCGTCAGGCGGCCGGCCTTGACGACGCACTTCGAAATCGCCGTCGCATAGACGCTTGGCGAGCGAGAAGGCGCCTTGCCGTTCACTGACTTCTTTCGCTTCTCGGCAAAGTGAGTAATGACGTAAATCCACTTGCGGTCCCAGGAGAGAATTCTGCTGTGCATGTCGAAAGCTACACCGATCTTGATCTCCTTCTTGAAGTTGCAAGAGGTGCCGGCGAGAAGCACTTGGACGCCCTCCTTGTACTCCTTGTACAGTCCGCCGCGGATAGCCTGAGACCGCAGGGCAGCAAGGAGATCCGTTCTGGCAACATCAAGGTCAGAGAAGTAGGTGCTGTTGGACTTGTGCAAGTTGTAGTCGGTTTCAAGCAGGGCCACACGAGAAGGAGTGACAACTGGCCGGAAAATGGATCCTGGCCGGGAGTCAAAGTAACGCTTTCTCGGGAACCAAATGTTGTAGAAGACACGCAACTGAGACCATGTCAGACTGATGCGCTATTTCGATGAGGGAACGATCTGCCGCTGAGATGACTTACGTGCCAGACGAAGGGCAATCTTTTGAAGTTGAGACAGAAGGCAGCTGCTGCAAGGGCGGCAAGGCACGCCTTGCCCTTGTTCTTCGCAGCCCAGCGCTGGGCCTGTTCAAGGGCCCGCAGGAGCACCGGCTTCGCGGCCTTGAAGGCCTCGATGGCCCTCGCGCGCAACGTCGCCCCGAGTCCTACAGGTTGAGAAGACGACCAAGGCAGAGCCTCTGTCGCCCGTTTGCGCAACATTGTGCTCTTTCCTCGACCGGGAGGTTGATGAGGCAACGACCAATTGACGCTCAGTGAAGGTTTGCAGTGGAATGACGGGACATGCCTCGGTCAAGTCAGGCCCAAACTCACCGCCGGTGGAAGCCTCAGAACCCCTCTACACGTGGCACGATGAGTCAGCTGTTCAGGGGAAAAGGCGGTCAGGGGGATTTCCCAAATACGATGCCCCGGGCGAGCCGTTGAGTCTCATGAAAGTGGGATTCCATAGTATCCCTGTTGAAACAGTCTGGTTCGTCAATTTCAGAAGAGAGGCTCGCTTAGCAGAGGCTGGACCAATGTAATGTCGGGAACGAAAAGACAAGTGGAATCTAGTCTTAGTGAAATTCAATAGCCTGGTGGACCGGAGATTCCACTCGATTGAGTGCTCCGATAGGCTGCAAAATGCCCAGCTGAGAAACCCGTTTTCGTTGGGGTCTAAGTGATGTCATTTCCCAGCCACAGGCAGACTGTTCCAGGCCAGGCACCACCATCTGAACCGCGGCCCGCGGGGCACAGCGCCCCTTGAGTCAGTACGAAGCCTAAGGTCGTCGGTAGTCGTAGCACTGTGAGGTCGGTGTACATAGTAGACGACAGTGAGCATGAACGTCTTCTTGATGTTGAATTGTTCTTGATATTGCATTCAAAATCTTTCATACATATTATATATTATATACGCTGTCTTCGGGTTCAAAATGATGCTCCTCATGATGCTGGCTGAGAAATGACTTCTGTTGTTGTTTTCGCCCCCTCATTTGATGAGTTTTCTTCAGTTGAACTCGGCGCTGGTTTTGGTGGTCTTAGTGGAATCCACTTGATGAGAACCCACCCAAAGGTGCTCAGACAGGTTAAAACGATGACTAGCAAGAATATGTTTTTGATGCCGCTGTTGTACTCTCGAAGCGCAATTGTGAGCTGCTCTGGTGTGAGCGACTCTCTAAGGAACCCGAAACGATTCAAGAGCGTGTCACGGTCCACGGATGGGATCAGTTGCGTGAGACGTTCAATCCTGGTGATGAAGATGTTCTGGGCCACGCTGATGAAGATGGAGCCCCCAACAGTGTTCACTAAGATGATGGCAGACGTGCCGTAGGGGACGTCGGAGGGGTCGAGGGCGACCTGAACCCCAACAATGGACTGCTGGACCCCGGCGCCGGTGCCGAGACCAAACAAGATCTGGTAGCCGATCCATTTAGCACTCTCAATATCGGGCTGGAAGGTGTAAAGCATGCCGGCTCCAAGGGAAGCAAATATTGTTCCAGCGATCATGAATGGCGGAAGGTATCCAACAATGGACGCCCCAATCCCCGCAGACACGCCGGAGAAGATTAGGGCGAGAACCATCGGCAGCAGTCGGACACCCGACTCGCGGGCAGAAACGCCCTGGATGGCCTGGAACCACACTGGAATCTGCAGCGACCAAGTTAGAACGCGCGAGCGCAAGGAAGACAGATGCTGCTGCTGGGACGTGACTCACATAGTAGAGAACAACCATTTGCGCACTCGACAACGCAAATCCGTACCACAGAGATGAAGCGAAGGACCTGTTTCTCAAAAGTCGCGTCGGGAACGTGGCTTTTTCCTTCAGCCAGTGCTGGTGAACAGCAACCGATATGAACGAGACCCCAAACACCACAAGGAGCCCGATCAGTCTGGCGTCGCTCCAATTGTACAGCGTCGATCCCCATTCAAGCGCGAGAAGGAGGCAGGTGATACTTCCCACTAAGCCCGTCCCGCCGATGAAGTCGACCCCCTTGATTCTGTCTTTCAATGGCGCCTGCTGGCCTGGGGTTTGCGGCGGCTTGAACAGAAAGACAAGGACGATGAACAGCACGCCCCCAATAGGGAGATTTACCCAGAAGCACCATCTCCATCCAATGTGACTGGCAATCGCGCCGCCAATGATTGGTCCCAGTACAACAGCGACGCCTTCAAGGGATCCAAGGATGCCTGTAAACATCGGCCGCTGCTGCAGAGGCACGACAAGGGCCGTGATGCTTCATCCTTGGGTCAGCAACTGAGTCCGAAAAAAAGTCCTCTCCGTCTGCTACTCACATTAAAGCGCCGGAGATGCAACCGGCGCTGCCGAGACCCGCAATCGCCCTTCCGGCGATGAAGCTCCCGGCATTGCGTGCCAGAGCACATACTAAAGAACCACCTTCCAGCAACAGCAGCGACGCAAGGAATACTGCTTTGCTTGAGAATGTGGCGTAGAGTTTTCCAAATGTTGGCTGGGTTGCACCAGTTACCAACAAACTATGCCCAAGGTAAGTGAGGAGCCATCCACCGATGAATAGGTCGTCAACCCTGACTTACTACACAGACCCGTACCATCCTACGTCTTTGACAGATTGAAACTCTTCTGATAATGTAGGGACAATTGTTGCGACCATTGTGGCGTCCTATACGTACCATTAGCGATCAATCTTTCTTAAGTGCCTCCTAATACTTACAAGAGCAGCGATCAACAGCGACAACCCAAGGGCGGTGACCATGAGCACCCTCGGAACCATAGGAGGGAATGATTGTTCATCATCTTTCTCCTGTTGCGAGACATCTTGAGATGCAGATAGTGAGTGCGAGTCTTCGACGGCGGCCGACGGATCTGGTTCTGAAGCCATACCAAGGTATGGTGACAATTTTGCAGCTTCGGTCGCTAGAATCACTGAATCTGCTATGGATGCGCCTCAAAGACCCCTATCAACGGAGCATATGGGTGACTTAGCGCTGTGTAGAGAAGAACATACTGCGACCAATCCCCATGTACAGGCGACTGATTGTCAATAGACCCTGAAACGGGCCTGTGACGGGCTCCCGCCGACCTGCCGGCAGCCAATCCCGCCGGCGACCGGGTTTTCCGCCGGAAGCCGGCCGGAGGGCCACCGGGCGGACCGTGCCGACGAATGTCCAGTCCGGTCATGCTGAGGTCAGCGCTAAACCAAATATGACCACCACACGAAGTGTCGAGATTACCTCACCTGGACGATACGAACAGATTCAGTGCCAGGGGTCCCTGGTAACTTCCTGGGGAAGGGCCAGTTGGCAGAGTACGGGGAATATTGTAGTTGGGTGTAGTGAATGCGGAACAGCTGTGGGAAAGGTGCCAAACGATTTTGGCCGATTTTTCGATGCATGCATGCAAGTTGTCAAGACGACACCGATTGACAACGACACCCCAACCGCCAGGGGTTCTCACAACGAAGATCCGCACCTTGAAGCCGGCCGAAAGACCGACGATGTGCAACTTACCGACCTTTGCTGGTGCAAAGCCAGAATCCAAAGAGACAACATATGTCGACATCGACATTGAAGATCTCAAGCAATCCGGCATCCCGGCAGGCTCGGTTTTGAACGCCGCATGGTGCTTGGCACTGTATTTATACACCGGCCAGGATCATATCTCATTTGCCTCAACGGACGAAGATGGCAGAAGTGCTAGCAAGACATACATCGTTGATCATCACCATACTCTCCGCGATGTGGTCAATCAACTGGCCATCGCTCCAACTCATAATGGAGTGAACGGCACTCATACCAATGGGATCGTTACCAATGGCTCACAGGACGCTTTTTACAACACGATGATCAGATTCACATCTCAGTCTTCTCATATCAACGGATTTGCAAAGGCAAATGGAGTCACGACCTCTCATTTTACACTACCAGATGAATATCAGCTAGCGGTGGAAGGATCCTACGACGAAGCTATGGGTCCTGAGTGCCGCTTGTTGTTCCGTCTGTCTTTCATGTCCCTAAATGAGGCTCAAAATGTGGCATCCACGTTGAGTCATCTCATACGCGAGCTGGTCCACTCGGGCAACAAACTCATCCGCAACCTACAACTTAGCCACAGAGATCAATACCAGATACGTCAATGGAACGGCGTGCCACTCTCGTATTCGGTACGCCTTCTCCATGAGGCCATCACTCAAGTTGCCAGAGAGAGACCAGATGCTGCAGCGGTAGACGCATGGGACGGACGCTTGACTTTCAAGGCTTTGGAGGATACGTCGAACCTGCTTGGGAAGCAATTGATCCGGCATGGAGTAGTCCCTGGATCTTTGGTGCTTTTGAGTTTCGATAAGTCATTGTGGGCTATTGTTTCGTGGTTGGCAGTTCTCAAAGTTGGAGCAGCATGCGTCTTTCTGGACCAGAGAGCTCCTGCTAATCGTGTACAACAAATCATCAGAGCAACAGGCGCGACTCATGCACTTGCGGGTGCATCTACAGCAACAACTCTCAGTGAACTCGGCCTAGCAGTCATACAAGTCCCTAACCACGCCGCCACTTCTAATGGCTTCCACGATGACAGACACATCTGGCCGCGAGTGCATCCGGAGGACACTGCTTTCGTCATTTTCACGTCGGGAAGTACTGGTACCCCGAAAGGAATTGTGCTCTCTCACTCGATCATCTACACGACCGCTTTGGACATCATCAAGAACCTGGAGGTCAAAGGTGACTCGAGAATTCTGCAATTCTGTTCCTACACCTTCGACATGAGTATCGCCGACATGGCCACTGGATTGCTTGCGGGAGCTTGTATCTGCGTACCTTCCGAATCTGATCGGCTCGATCGTTTGCAGGCTTACCTCCAAGATGTACGCACAACGTGGGGAATCCTGACGCCAACTGTCGCACGCTTGCTGGATCCGAAGACAATTCCTGCCATGAAGACATTAATATTGGGTGGCGAATTGGTGAGGGACTCAGATATCCAGCCGTGGGTTGATGCAGGAGTCCGCGTCTACAATGGTTACGGTCCAGCAGAAGCGACATTCTTGGCAACTGCAACTCGGGGACCCATCGCGGGGCGAGCCAGTTCTATCGGCCACGGCCTGAACATGAGAACTTGGATTGTTGATCCTGGCAGAGATCAGCTTTCACCAATTGGCGCTGTTGGCGAACTTGTTGTCGAAGGCCCGGTCCTAGCCATTGGGTATCTAAATGATCCTCGGAAGACAGCCGAAAGCTTCATCTCCAACCCGAATTGGGCACAACTGGACATACCCGATGCGACAGCTCACAGAAGATTCTACAAGACTGGTGACTTGGCACGCTACTCCACTGACGGATCCTTGGAGTGCCTTGGACGCGCAGACACTCAGATCAAGCTTGGAGGTCAACGTGTAGAGCTCTCGGATATTGAGCATCACCTGCGCAGGTATACTTCAATAACGGAATCCGCCGTATTCTTTCCCAGGCATGGACCTTTAGCTGGACGTCTCACGGCAGTTGTTGTCGGAGAGAGCTCGCCTGTTGTTACCAATGGACATGGCAGTTCCTTCCGCCCTTGCGAGGTTGACTTCGTATCCAAGGCAAAGTCGCTGCTGCTGCAAGCTGTAGCTCCTTACATGGTACCCTCTCTGTGGCTTCAGACTTTTTCATTACCATACACGTCTACTGGCAAGCTGGATCGGCCTTCTTTGTTAGACAAGTTGGAAGCCATTGCGCAAGAAAGCTCGTACCATCTCCTCGGCGAAAAGACAACTACAACTACTGCCGATATCACGCCGGCCGAAGCAATGTTGCAGCGAGCTTGCAGTGATGTTCTCAACATCCCTCTTCACAAGGTGAATCTCAACAGGTCCTTCTTCGCCCTCGGCGGAGATTCTATCACTAGCATGCAGGTTATATCCACACTCAGACTTGCCAACAAGTCGTTACGGGTGAAGGATCTCCTGACATCTTCATCCTTAAGGGAGGCAGCATCAAAGATTGGAGAACTCAAAACCCATCAGCCCCTTCCGGCGATTGATGCGGGTCAACGGTTTCCACTGTCCCCCATTCAACAACTCTTCTTCAAGATCTCGACGTCTCGCAACACAAGAGATCATTTCCATCAAAGTGTTTTTGTCAGGATTGAGCAACCAAGAGAGGCCCAGGTTGTTGAGAAGGCTATTGCCAGCCTCGTAGCGAGACATCCTATGCTGAGGGCCCGATTCGAACAAGCGCCAACAGGGGAGTGGGTTCAATACATCACCGAGAACACTGATCAGTCCTATCAGTTTGTGTATCACCCAACCACAACCTCCGATCTTCGGGCTAAACTGATGCTTACTTCTCGTGCATCATTATCAGCGGAGAAGGGACCCTTGATCCGCGTCAACATGTTTGAGGACAGTGGTGCTCAATATCTCTTCCTTGTAATTCATCATCTGGTTGTGGATCTTGTGTCTTGGAGAGTCATTCTTGAAGAGCTCGAATCGGCTCTCACAGAAGCCCAACCAACATTCAGAAACTCGTTCCCGTTTCTTGCTTGGGCTAACCAGCAGAGAGAGTATGCCAACACATTGACGATCATTCGCGTGTTGCCAGAGCTTGTGCCTGCCTCTGACTTCTCGTTCTGGGGCATAGAGAGACAACAAAACATCTACGCCGACGTGCGTGAAAAGCGCTTCTCCATCAGCCCTGATATCACCAATGATGTTTTGGTCAACTGCCACCATGCTCTGCAGACAGAACCAGTGGACATCCTCATAGCCGCTCTGTTACAATCGTTCGGCAAAGCCTTCCGTGAAAGGCGCCCGCCAGCAGTGTTCACAGAGGCTCACGGAAGAGAGGCCTGGGATGACCAGATGGACCTCTCGCGGACTATCGGCTGGTTCACCACGGTGTACCCCATTCACGCAAGCGACTTCAAAGACGCCATAGACCTAGTTATGAAGGTCAAGGATGCCAGGAAGCGAACCCCCAACAACGGCTTCGACTACTTTAGCGCCTCTTTCCTTACAACTGAAGGCCATGATGCCTTCCAGAGCCACCTCCCAGCGGAAGTTCTCTTTAATTACGAGGGACGATATCAGCTTCTGGAAAAAGAAGGCTCTCTACTCCGACAAGAATCCTGGACGGCTGGTGAAGCATTGGAAGACATTAGCCCAGAGCTTCAGCGCTTTTCCCTCTTTGAGATCGCTGCTAGCGTTCTGGATGACCGCCTCCAGTTTACCTTCGCATGGAATTCCAGGCTGAAGCATCAGGGCAAGATTGAAACGTGGCTAGCTGGCATACCCGCCGCTGTCGAGGAGATCGTTAGCACGCTGAGATCTTCCCCGCGGCAGTTCAGTTTGAGTGATCTCGACCAATTCAACCTTGGGTATCCCGAGCTGGACACCCTGAAGCGCACGATGAAGCAGATTCCGGGTGTAAGTACTTTGGAAGATGTTGAAGATGTATATCCTTGCTCGCCAATGCAAGAATCACTGGCCTTGAGTCAATCTCGAGCTGAAGGGGTGTATGAAGTTGATATCATCTGGGAAGTAACCTCTTCTACTGGAGCTAAGCTTGATCTGAGTCGTCTCCAACAAGCGTGGGGCAGCCTTGTATCCCGTCATGCAGCTCTCAGGACGGTCTTCATAGAGACGCCAGCTACGGTTGGCATGCTCGATCAAGTTGTCCTCAGGAAGTATGCTCCTCAATGCAAGCTTCTTCGGGCAAAGACCGCTGATGAAGCCCTCAAGATGCTGGCTGATTACCCAGAAAAGCCAAAAGGATTGAGTCGAACGGAACCTCTTCACAGGCTACTGATATGCTCTGCCGACGACGGGCGCTCATTCGTGAGATTTGAGATCAATCATATCGTCTTTGACGGCATGTCTATTGCTCCTTTATTGGGTGACCTGTCACGAGCTTATGACGGAAGCCTCACCGCGAACTGGAGTTCACCATATGCTAGCTTCATTCGCTACATCCGAGATCCAAAGCTGAGGGAGGAGAGCATCGCATACTGGAAGCAGTATTTGGCTGGGGCCGAAGCTTGCGTATTCCCGCCTCTTCTTGACGTTACGAATGGCGAAAGCGAGCAAAAGGCTGTACATGTTCCGCTCGGAATCGCGCACACGCAGCTGCAGGACAGGATCGCGGAGCTTGAGGTCACTTTCCCGGTTCTGATTCAACTGGTATGGCTGCTCGTGCTTCGTGTTTACACCAACAGCAGCCAAGCCGTCACTGGCTACCTCGCTTCGGGACGAGACGCCCCTATCGCCGACATCGAGGGAGCTATCGGCCCCTTCATCTCTATGCTTCTTTGCTATATTGACTTCACGGACCCCCAATCCCTTCTCGCCCTCCTAAGGAAGCTGCAACAAGACTCCATCAACGGCGCAGCGCATCAAGCCAGCTCGTTGGCTGAGATCCAGAACGCCGTCGGTATCACTGGCGGCGCGTTGTTTAACGCGGGTATATCATTCATGCCCCTGCTGGACAAGAGGGCCCAACAAGGGTTAAGTCTGCTCTTCGAAGAGAAGTCGATTAAGGATCCAACAGAGGTAAATTATTCTTGCCATTTTCCACAGACTGTTGATCACTTTGCTGACGCAATCACAGTTTGAACTTGCTCTCATTGTAGAGACTGGAGAAGACGCAGCTCAGATCTCCATCCACTATCGCACGTCCCTTGTCAGCGAAGGTCACGCGAACAACATTGCCTCAACCGTCAGCCATATTCTCACGGAGATATTGAGAGATCCTTCAAGGACCCCAGATGAGATACCTGCGCTCAGTTCTCACGACCTCCAACAACTGTGGAAGTGGAACGAGACATGCGTAGCCCCGGTCGAGGAATGCGTTCATCACTTCGTGGAGAAGACAATGCGGGATCACCCTGAGAAAGAGGCCATCTTCAGCTGGGATGGATCACTGTCATACCGTGAACTGGATGATCTTTCGAGGAATCTCGCTCATCATCTCAAGAGCCTTGGTATTGGCCCAGAGAAAATCGTGCCTCTTTGTTTCGAGAAATCGAAGTGGGCTGTCGTCGCCATGCTGGCGGTTTTACGCGCAGGCGCATGTTTTGTGATGCTCGACCCAATACATCCGGATGCTCGTGTGCTTTCAATTGCTGAGGAAGTCGAGACCGACGTTTTACTTTGTTCGCCTCTTACTGAACCCAAGTTTGAGGCAATCAAAAAGAAAGTCCTTGTTATCGAGTCAAATCTTGCATACGGGTTACCATCCACAGACCCGAGTCTGCCGGTCTGCCAAGAGGTCACTCCAGACAACGCCATGTACGTGGTCTTCACTTCTGGAACCACAGGCGCACCTAAGGGTTCCATCACATCCCACAGAGCCTATTGTACCGGCTTCCGAGAGCACGCGTGGGCAATCGAAGTCGGCCCAGAGTCTAGGACCTTGCAATTCTCAGCATACAGTTTCGATGCCAGTGTTGGTGACATTTTGACAACGCTCCTCGTCGGAGGGTGTATCTGTATTCCTTCGGAAGAGGATAGAAGCATGGAAATATCGAACTTCATCGCCAAGAGTCGAGCGACATGGGCTGGCTGGACACCATCCTTTGCCTCCCTTGTTGATCCCGACACGGTACCGACGCTGACCGTGCTTCTTATGGCTGGCGAACCGCTCCCTGCATCTCAGGTTGACGCCTGGGTTGATCGATTGAAACTGCTCAACATCTATGGCCCCAGCGAGTGCAGCGTTGCTTGCGTCGTCAACAAGGACGTCACTCGTGAGACGAATGCTTCCAACATCGGCCGTGGCTATCGGTGTGTCACCTGGGTTGTTGATGAGAATGACCATGAACGACTGCGGCCCATCGGATCTGCCGGAGAGCTGCTGATCGAAGGCCCGATCCTCGCGCGTGGGTATCTCAAGAGACCAGAAAAGACATCGGAGGTATTTATCGATGCTCCTTCATGGCTTAAGAATGGCCCCCATCCTAGGACCAACCGTCTTTATAAGACTGGAGATCTTGTCAGATACAACTCAGACGGAACCATCAACTTCATCGGCCGAAAAGACACACAATTGAAGATCAATGGCCAACGTGTAGAGATTGGTGAGATCGAACACTCACTCCGGAGCAGCATACCGCCAACGGCTGGCCCTGTCGTTGTCGATCTACTCAAGCGGTCTGGAGCTGGCGAGCAGGACCTTTTGGCCGCCTTTGTTCACGTCGGTACTGACGATACGACGCCAGAGGACCCGGACGATATCATTGCGACCGAACCTTCGGCTCTCGAGAAGTTTCAAGATCTCGCCAGACAGATTCATGAGACGGCATCGTCCCTTCCACGGTATATGAGTCCGCATGTTTTCATCCCTTTGAAGGTTCTGCCGATCACTACTGCCGGCAAGCTGGACAGACGTGCTCTTCAACGAGTAACAAGTCAGCTCTCCAGAGATGAGCTTGTCTCTTTCACGTCTAGTGCCAAGGAGACGGGAAGAACGCCGGAAGAATGTCAACTTGCGGAGATGTGGAAGAAGGTTCTCCGTGTGAGTTCCGTTGGAATCTGCGATAACTTCTTCAGGCTTGGAGGCGACTCGGTTGCAGCCATGACTCTGCGGTCTGAAGCGCGACGCAGTGGTCTCGGCATCTCCGTTGCCGACATCTTCTCAAATCCCGTACTGGCAGACATGGCCAACGTGATGGACAAAGTCGCTGCAACTGACGGAGAAGTCACAATAGAACCTTTTGCTCTACTCAGAGAATACGAGTCGATACCTCGCCTAATCGACGAGATATCTCAAGAGTACGACGTTTCACCGGAGGCCATCGAGGACGTTTTGCCCTGCGTCCCCATGCAAGAAGCTCTCATGGCGTTATCCGCTCGCCAGTCATCGGCACAAACATATGTGCTGCACGCCCCATACAAGGTCCCGGTCGACATTGATGAGGACCGCTTCCAGAGAGCTTGGGAGATGACGACCAAAGACCATGCTGTGCTGCGAAGTCGCATTGTGCTGAAACCACAGGGAGCCCTGCTGGTCATCACGAAAGACAGCATTCCTGTCACCAAGCACGTCGGTCTTCTGAACGATTACATGACCCAGCAAAGGCAGCAGGCTTTCGGCTACGGCACGCCACTTTTACGACTTGGACTTGTCGAGGAGGGCGAGGATCGATACTTCGTCTTCAATGCTCATCATGCCATATACGACGGATGGTCCACGAAGTTGATCTGGGATACGGTTCTGCAGCATTACCGCGGCGAGCCTAGAGATCCGGCTCCCCAGTTCCAGGCACTAGTTGCAAAGCTGCGGGCCACACCAAAAGAGCCATCTGAAGAATACTGGAGAGAGGCGATCGTCGAAAGACAAAGTGTATCTTTCCCACTGATCCCCGTGTCGCATAAACCTGTCGCCCGTGCTGGTACCAGCTTCAGATTCCCTCTACCCGCTGCTTCAACCTCGGATCGCAATGTTACTCCGGCAACTTTGATCAACGCCGCATGGGCTCTTGTCAACGCGCAGTACTCGGCAGACTCAACAGCAACGTACGGCTGCACCCTATCTGGAAGGGACTTCCCTCTACCAGGTATCGAACAACTAGTCGGACCTACCATTGTGACCGTGCCCAGGCAATTCGCAGTGCGAGGAGATGAGTCCCTCGCTGACTTCTTAGACCGCGTACAAAGGGTCGCTATCGAGAGCATCTCGCATCAACATTTGGGTCTTTCCGACATCCAAGCTGTAAGCTCAGCCGCACAAGAGGCCTACGACTTCGCCTCCCTGATGGTCGTACATCCGGACGCCGCTCTTCGACTGCCTTTCGAGGATATCAATATCACTCCTGTTCCGTTGGATATGACAGAGTCTTACACCTATCCCCTCGCAGTTGAGTTCATGCCAAGCGAGAAAGAGCTGTCAATCGACGTTAGATTTGACCCTGATTGCATCGACTTGGACATGGTGAATATCGTCATGCATCATTTCAACCACATTCTGCAAGGCATCTGCAACGCCAGTGCGTCGGCTGTTGTAGGGGATGTCATGACCATCTCGCGAGAAGACGCATCTCTCATAGAAACGTGGAACAGCAACAGCATCAATCCAGTTGAGGCATGTGTGCATCATCTCATCGAGAAGCAAGTTCAGGCACAGCCGGATCGCCCGGCTGTTGTCTCTCATGATGCATCCCTTTCGTACGCTGAGCTGGATCTATGGGCAAATCAGATCGCCCACCAGATCACCTCGACGAACCTTGTGAAGACTGGCGAATATGTCGGACTTTGTTTGGACAAGTCAGCAATGGCAGTTCCAGCCATGGTAGCCGTCCTCAAAGCCGGTGGCGCATTCCTGCCGCTCAATCCGGACCATCCTTCAGCCCGCCTCCAAGCCCTCCTCGATGAAGCCAATGTCAAGCTTGTACTCGCGTCCCCAGGCAGAGTTGCATCTCTATCGGGCAGCCTGGACTGCAAAGTCTTGCCTGCTGGCGATTTCCAACCAGCTCAGACAGCTCAGCCACCTTCAAATGTCACAGTCACTCCTGCACAAGCAGCGTATCTGCTTTTCACATCCGGTAGCACAGGCAAACCAAAAGGTGTTGTCATTGATCACCTTGCCTGGGCTTCCGCAATCGCAGCTCAATCCACAACTTTCGGCTTCGGGCCTCACATCAGAATGCTGCAGTTCAGTAGCTACACGTTCGACGCCATGATCTTCGAGATCTTCATCACGCTTACCTCAGGTGGATGTGTTTGCGCGCCTTCCGAATCGGAGAGAATGAACGATCTCAGTGGATATATCACCAGGGAGCGGGTCAACGCTCTCATCTCTACACCCTCTGTCACCAGACTTCTTGTACCAGCCAAGGTCCCCACCCTCAAGCTCGTCATGGTGGGAGGTGAGCCATTGGCACCCTCTGATATTGAAGCTTGGTTAAGCCAGCCCGGAGTATCCTTTGTCAACGCATATGGTCCGACAGAAGCCTGTGTCATGGCCACTGGTCGCAAAGTCACGCCCACAGACAGCAGCTCCAACATCGGAGTTCCTGTCGGTACAGCCATATGGGTGGTCAGCCCTTTCACGCAGACTTTGGCCCCCATCGGAGCCGTCGGAGAGCTTTGCATTGAGGGTCCGACCCTTGCCAGAGGATATTTGGGAGATCCAGGGAGAACGAATGCTTCTTTTGAGACAGACCCGCAATGTTTGCCAGCAGGATCCAGGCGGCGCATCTACCACACTGGAGATTTGGTTCGATACAACGCAGACGGTACGATAAATTTTGTTGGGAGACGCGACGGCCAAGTCAAGCTACACGGTCAGCGCATTGAAGTCGGTGAGATTGAAGAAAACATCAGAAAAATCATGTCAAAGAACCCGGATTTCAAGCACATTGGCGTTGAGCTTTCTGACTCACCCAATAACCGCAACCAGCCATTCTTGGCAGCACTCCTTGTCATGAACATCCCCTACGAGCACAGAGTATCTGACATTGGATGTGCGTCAATGATGGATCTTTCAAGACCAGAATTGTTCCAAGTGGCTACCGATTTACTACAACAACTTCGAAATCTCTTGCCGGAATACATGGTTCCTTCAGCTTATATTGCCGTCGAACAACTGCCGACAACTGCTTCAAGCAAGCGCGACCGTGTCTTCGTCAAGGCATGTATCACCGAACTCTCTACGAAGGGTCTCCTATTCCCCGTCGCCGCAACTAAGGGCGAGCGAAAGGAGCTGTTCGGCAACGAAAAGCTTCTTCAAGAGTGGTGGGCTCAAGTCTTGAAGCTTGACGCTGAGAACATCAGCGCAGGGGATCATTTCTTTGCGTTGGGTGGCAACTCCATTACAGCCATCAGGCTCGCCGGTCTTGCCCGATCGTCAAAGCATCGTCTCATGTTCGAAGACATTTTCTCTTCCCCAGTCTTGTCTGAAATGGCATCTCGTATTGCAGTCGGGATTGATCAGGAGAAGCCTATGCCGAAGGCCTTCGAGCTCTTATCAGCATCACAGCTTGCTGCGATTCTTTCGAGCGTTCTTCCCCTCTATGGGATCAACAGGGATGAAGTTGAGGACATCTACCCCTGCACACCTCTTCAAGAGAGTCTCATGGCAGTAACAGCACGAAACTCTGGTGCATACATCTCCGCAGACACCATGGAAATCTCAGACGGGGAATTACCCCGACTTCAAGAAGCATGGAAAATGGCGTTCGAGAGGTTCGAACTACTCCGCACCAGAATTGTTCTAAGTCATGAGTTTGGCTCGCTTCAAGTTGTCGTTCGACAAGATCCCATCTGGCACGAAGCCACAGATATCGAGAGCTTTGTCCACCAGGTCCAAGAATCGCACGGATATGGCAAGCCGATGGTTCATCTCGCAGTCATTCCTACCCACACGTCCGGAATCGTCAAGGTGGTCTTCAGCGCGCACCACTCCGTTTATGATGGTTGGTCCCTGGGCTTGATTCGACAGTTCCTCGAAAGCCATTTCACCGGAGATTCCACCAATTCAGACTCGGTTCGAACATTCCCGTTCAAGCTTTTCATGCGCCACTTGATCGATCAAGATCCTGCAGAGGCAGAGTCATACTGGAAGCAAAGAATGTCTGGTCTCGAGGCACTTCCGTTCCCTCGTCTGCCGCACGATCCTAAGCATCAGCCACTGGCAACCGCCTTCCTTGAAGAAGCAGTTCCGCTCCCCAAATATCAAAGCTTGGGCTCTGCGGTTACCATGGCTACGGCTGTACGAGCTGCTTGGTCGCTTACCATTTCACACTACGTCGCAAGCCCTGACACTGTGTTTGGTGCAATTGTTACGGGAAGAGAGACTACCGACATCTCGGACATTGAGGCCATCGCAGGACCCACGATTGCAACTGTCCCAACGCGCATCAAGATCGACTATGGCTCGAGTATTTCCGATTTTCTTGCGGATGTTCAAAGAGATGCCGTGGCGGAGTCTCGTTTCTGTCAGCTAGGTCTCCAGGGCATTGCCCGTGTCAGCAAGGAATGCCACCAGAGTTGCGAGTTTGGCAGCATCCTTGTCGTTCAACCCCCCTCGCTCAACAGCGGAACCAACAAGGTGCCTACACTTAGACAAGGACCGGTGGCATCGCCAAAGTTCTTCCCGCAGGCGCTAGTCCTTGACTGCCAGTTATCGTCAGATAATGATCATGTTTCAGTGACATTGAGTTACGACCCTGAAATGGTGGGAGATGCGCATGCAGCGTTCGTTCTCTCAACCTTTTCCACTCTCCTACGCAACCTCATTTCGGCTACTCCCAGCACATTAGTTCAGGACTTGTCAGGACTATCAGCGGCGCACATGTCCGAAATCGATCTCATCACTAGGAAGAAGACTCCGGCTGTCGTTGACTCCTGCATTCATGATTTGATCGAGCAACAAGCGAAGCAATGCCCCAACAATATCGCTATCGATGCCTGGGACGGTTCTATGACCTACGCGGAACTCAGTGCCGTCTCCTCTGCTTTAGCTCAACAACTTCAAGAGCTTGGCATCGGACCAGAGAAAGCAGTGCCGTTCTTGTTCGAGAAGTCCAAATGGGCAATAGTTTCAATGATGGCAATCTGGAAGGCGGGTGGATACTTTGTGCCACTTGACCCCAAGAGTCCAAACCAGAGACTGCAGCAACTCGTCCAAGCAACCAGCGCCAGCATTATCTTGACATCATCCGAGTACTCCAGTCGATGCCAAGATTTGAGATGCAAGCCTGTGTTGGTTAACGAAGATACGGTTCCCTCTCTTGGCGAAGGCGTGACCGCTGTTCAGACCACGATGAAGACACACAATCCGGCATATGTCCTCTTCACCTCGGGCACGACTGGAATCCCCAAAGGTGTGCTCCTAGAACACAGGACACTCTCTTCGTCCATATCTGCGCTTGGGAAGTATTTGGGCTTGAACGCGGAGACAAGATTCCTGCAATCTTGCGCATACACCTTCGACGTCATGTTGCTAGATGCCTTCGCCGCTCTCATCCACGGCGGCTGCGTCTGTGTTCCATCTGAACACCAGAAGATGAACGATTTGGCTGGCTTCGTTCAGGACTTTCAAGTCAACACAACCTGGTTCACAACTTCATTGTCCAGGATCATTGATCCCGACTCAGTGCCTAGTCTCAGGACAGTGGTCATGGGCGGTGAAGCAGTTTTGCAGAGCGACGTGGACCGGTGGGCCTCGAAGGTTCGACTCGTTGCCGGCTATGGCCCAACAGAGACGTGTATTGTTACCCTCATTGGGGAACTCACACCGACCACACCACCCAACACTGTCGGCTGGCCAGTTGCATGCAGAGCTTGGGTTGTCAGCCCACTTAAGTCCTCCGAGCTAGTTCCCATTGGAGGTATCGGAGAGCTTTGCATCGAAGGTCCATGCTTGGCCCGTGGATATCTCGGAAATGAAGGTGCGACCAAAGCAGCCTTCATCGACGCCCCTTCGTGGTTGCCGGGAGATTCTTCAAATACCCGAGTCTACCGAACTGGTGATTATGTTTACTACAACGCAGATGGCAGTCTGAGCTTCTTCGCTCGGAAAGATTCCCAGGTCAAGATTCGCGGTCAGAGAGTCGAACTTTCCGAGATTGAAGAAGCTATCCGACAACATGTTCCGAGCTGGTTGACTGTTGCTGTGGACGTTTTCAAGCCTGGGGGACAAGATCGGCAAATTCTCGCAGCCGTGTTTGGAATGGGCGAGAAGTTTGAGAGAGCTGCCCGCGACTCTGGTCCCAATGCGGTTCTAGTCGATTTTATGAAGGAGTTGTCCAAGGCTCTCAAAGGTCGATTGTCTGAGACCCTGCCGGGCCACATGATCCCTGATGCGTATATCCCGCTCACAAGGATACCTGTGCAGACCTCTGGGAAGCTGGACCGACGAGCGCTGCAAGTCATGGTCACATCAATGACCTTCAAATCCATCGCCACATACACCAGCGCGGACGACTCTCACCAAAAGCCGGCGACCGAAAGCGAGCGGGTATTAGCCGGTCTATGGTGCACTGCCTTGAAGATCTCGGACGTATCATCTGTGAGCGCATCAGACAACTTCTTCAGCCTGGGTGGCGATTCTATCCTCGCCATGCGCCTTGTCGCACTATTGCGAACGGAAGGCTACTCTCTTGCCGTTGCAGAGATCTTCTCAAACCCGACACTTTCCGGAATGGCCTCCAAGATGCAACAGATAGAAACCAGTGGCCAGCCGGGAGGTAGTAAGCTTTTGCAGACAGCCATCGCATCACGAAGGGTAAATGATGCTCTGAGAATCAAGATCGCCGGCAAGCACGACGTCGAGCTCAGTAGAATCGAGGACATCTATGCTTGCACCTATATGCAGGAGTTCTTCATAGAGGATTCTATCAAGGTTCCTGGCGCTCACGTTGTGCAGTTCATTTTCGCACTCGATGGCACAATCAACCTGCCGAGGCTGCATTCTGCGATTGATCGCTGCGCACTTGAGTTTCCTATTCTTCGGACGAGACTTTTTCAAGAATCGAAACAACTCTGCCAAGCTGTGCTCACCGACAAGATCCTCTGGCGAGAAGTCTCGGAAACGAGCTTGGCCGACGCCCTCAAGACTGACAAAACGATCTCCACCGGTCTTGGAGATGCCCTGACCAGGGTGACCATCGTTCGAGGCGTCGAAAAGGTCGCAACTCATCTCATCTGGACTCTGCATCACTCCCTTTACGACGCATGGACACTGCGACTTCTCTTGGATGCCGTCAATGAGGCTTACCAGAGTGACGCCCTCCAGGTCAAGCCCCGACTTGCCTTCCAACAGCTAATTGAACACATTGGAAGCAGAGATCTGGCTGCCGATCGTTCGTTCTGGGCATCATACCTTTCAGGCGCTGGTAACTCCCCGCTGTTCGGCTACCTGTTTGTGCGCGATCCTGTGAAGGACATGAGAGCAGACTACCAGATTTCGCTGCCACAAAAAGTAGAAGGAGCTACTTTGACAGCGACGATAGCATCAGCTTGGGTCCGGGTGGTTAGCCGTCTGACTCAGTCTAACGATGTCACCATTGGATACCTCGTCACTGGCCGCGCGGTGTCAATCCCCGGAATTCAGCAATGCGTCGGACCGGCGATTTCCAAGGTCCCGCTCCGGGTCCGGCTGGAAAGTGGAGACACCACCGCCGATGTTTCGGAGAAGGTCCAGAACGAACTCACCCGACTCATGCCGTACGAACTTTCAGGATTGAAGACGATCCAGAGCGCCAGCCAAGATGCAAGGGATGCTTGTCGTTTCCCTGTAGATTTGACTGTCCACCCACACGGCACACTTTCTTTCGCAGGCGAGGGCATTGGCATGCGCTTCGCAGGAGGCGAGGTCGCTAGGGCCCCTCCTGGTGGCTTCTCTGTCGAATGCACCATTACAGAAAGTGGCATCGAAGTCACTGCTTTTTGGGACAGCCGAGCGGCCCGAAAAGAGAGTATCGACTCGTTGTTGGAGGATTTTAAGACAGTCCTGCTCTCTTAATTTCACCGGGATTCCATGGCGTTTATTGGCGTGCGCTCAAGTTTCATCATGAGTTTTCCTTTCTTTTTCTTGTATTGAGCCAATTCCTTCCATAGATTCATTTTTTCGTTTCAATTGGAGTTTCTAGAAAATAGACGATACTTCATTTGGCATCTTCCAATGAATAACACAGAACACTGCGTGCATCGGTCGCCCCAAGTGACCATATTCGCCTATGCATACCAGGAATGTTCGGCCGATCTTGATTGTTGCCTCTTCCGTTCAGAACCTTGGGACGGTTGGGTGTTGTCGAAAGTTTAACAGCTGCACAAGAAGCTTAGAGATCGCGTGCGTCGGAACCAGCCATGAATTCAATCCTTCAAAGTTTTAAGCTTCTTCTACACTGGCTCAGAAAGTCTACCCCATGTGTTTGACAACAAAATCTGAACCACGCGCATGCATTTTAGTTAGATCCGTATCGCAGAAAGGTTGGACCAAAGTCTGGGGAATCTTTATCTTTGGTCTTGGCGTTGTCATTCTTCCCGAATGAAATTGTGCGGTAATGTAACGACAATGGTCACATTGCGTGAGGTGTTGGAATTACTTGATTACTACTTTACTCGTTCACATCCGCGCCATACTCCAAGAGTAACTTCAGGGTTTCGATCCTCTCCAGCACCACCGCCAAGTGTACCAATGTTCGCTTCTGGGTATCCTTCAAATTGACGCAACGCTTCAAAAGCCCTTCAAAAGGCTGCAATCTACTTTTCTCCTCACACCATTTCAACAATCCTCGCAGTTGTTCGATATCGTCGCGAACAATAGCTTTGTGGAAGACAGTCGTTCCCGAGTCATCTGGCAACGTGATATCGGCCCCCAAATCCAGCAGCGTGCGAGCCGCGACAGTGTCGCCCCTTTCCACAGCTAGATGAAGAGCCGTCTTCCCTGACTTATTCTTGGAATCCACGTTACCTCCGCTCTTGATAAGAAGTCGTGCGATTTCTAGATTGCCGCGCATAACGGCGCTAAGCAGCGGTGTGGACTCTGTTGTTGAATCGTGCGACACGACAGAATTGCATGAGCTGCAACAGCTTGGTATCGATGATGGCGTGAGCCCCTTCAGACTCGAGGGCGTGCTAACAGTATCGATGGTTGATGCAGTCCTAGAAATGTTCGCGGAGTCGGCAGAATCCTGGTGGAATGCAGTCAGTGACTGAAGAGCGCACAGTTGAGAAAATCGAAGGGCGCCTACGTTGAGGTCACCGAGGCAGCTGAACGCGTCGCTTGGGCTGTCATGTGTTTGCGATTGAGTAGTTGTGAGTGCCAAAGGCTGCTCGGATTGTGACCCTCTTGGCTGAGACGATGTTTCCGTTACTTGTAACTGCAATGACGGCTGAGGTTGACTTCGAGGCTGTGGTGCTCCCAGTTGGGTGGCGGATTTTACTGCTGCTGGTGCGATTGACGAGTTCAGCGCGGCATCGATGCAATCCAAGCCTGTGGAAACGTTTGGCGACTCGAAATCATCAAGTCCGGGAACATCGAGAAAGTCAACCGTAGAATCTGGTTGATACGATGTATCGAAGAACTCCGGTGTTCGCGATCGGGTGTTGCTCCCGCTGCTACTACTGGCCTCGTTCCATCTCTGCTGTGCTGCTGCAGATTTGAGGTGTGGCAGATCGAAAAGAATAGCTTCGGCGAGTTCGATTCTCATACGCTGTCGTGAGCCTGAGATCCTCTCCTGTTAGTTTGGTACTCCCTTACATCCTCCTCAGGCAACTTGTTCCTCATCATCGTGGAGTGATTCTAACGACGCCAAGTGGCTTTCCTTCTGGGGACCAAACTCACGGTAGTTCCTCTGTGCAATCCTATTCTGCGCCTTCCGACGTTCGTTGATGTCGGTGATGTGCGACCAATCATCATCGCGTGAAGTCATTGCCGTATCTCGTGTAAGTGCCGGGCAGCAACGCGTTTGCAGGCAACATCTGACGGAGTGGTTGTCCGACTACTATCGGTCCCATCGTGATTTCTGGACAACGATGCATATAGACTGTTTGTATAATTCAACTTGAGACGCTGCCCGCCGGGGTTCCTCGCGGCGCGTAGAATACTATTGAGGTTGTTGATACCACGCTCAAAAGTATAAAATCTGGAGCGTCACATAATAACGTTTCGCTGAACCTAGGGCAGCCTGTTCGTTCCATTGCCCTGGATGCGCGTTAAATGACTCGCGATATGTCTCAATGTGCACAACCAATGTCCGAAAGAGGGACAATACCGCTTACGACCAGAAAGTTGGGTTTCTCATTGCGACCCCACCGCTTGTTGCAAAAGAAATAGCTATGAGCACGCAAGTCACTGAGGTTCTTGGCAGCATGTCCTCCGTTGTCAGGTCTGAACTGCTGCCTGATTTTGTAACGTGGTTTACCAATGCAGCTAAGCTTTAGACCCATGCAAGTGCCAGGACCCTGGAAACCTTACTTTTCGTGCTCGATGCACAAACGAGAGTTTCCCGAGTCAGGAGATTGGCTCGCCGTCGGGGCTAAGAACCGACTGAACATTGGGACCCTTCCAGAAGTTTAACGAACCTCTCAGTATCTGGTCTGGGAAAGTTTCTCCTGCCTGAACGCATGGAAGTTTGGCTAGTCTGCGCCGCCGCTAAGCCGAAGTGCTGACGTACAATCTGCCCGGCTTGTCTACGTGAGCTCTGAAGTTTCCGACAGGCAGGGTTACAAGCCACGTTAGTTGAAATAAACTAGCATAAAGCCTCATAGCGAGTCAAACGACACCTGTCTTGCCGTTGGATGGGTTCTTTACGGAATTCGCGTTACGTTTCTTCTATTGCCTCGCACCGGGCTGGTGGTAATACGGGGCCTTTCAACTCGGACCGCGGATAAACGGCCCCTCCCTACCTACCCACAGACATCCGGTATAACCTCACTTCGGCTCGGCAAAACGGCCGTCACCGCATGCGTATTCCGAGGTTGCAACTCAATGATTCAGTTCCCCGACGAAGAGGAGCTCCTGCGCGCTTGCGCGCAGGCACACCCCGCATGGATTGCAATGGCGAGCTATCATAACCAGGGGATGTTCTTTTCCGATCGTTACATTGAGTCCAGAGTGGGTACGATCTCGATGGCTAAAGCTCTTCAACATAGCCCCAGATTCCTGAAGTAACCAAATAAACTTTGATTCGTCAATTATTGGTGGCTTGTACGCAGCGGTCTTCTACCACCCGCATCATGTCGTACTGCCGGGTTTTGGGTCCACCTCTGCCTCGTCTTGCTCGGAAAAAAGCTGCGACAAAAACGTGGTCATTTTGCGATTGATCGTTGGTTCCTTGCAAAAAGCAATTACGTGAAATGTGCTATGTGGAGGGTGAGAGTCCAGGCACAAACCACTTTTGCAAATCCATGCATTAATCTCGGTCAGTCCCGGATATACGACCCTTCAAAAAGGCTTCGAATTCAACTCCTGAGTCCTTTCATAACACAGATATTTTATGGATTGAAGGTAGAGTACACTGTTTTACCCAGGCTGAGAAGGACCTGTAGCATAATTCAATGTACTCCACTTATGTGTCGGGCTTGAAAAATGATGAAAGTTTGCGGGCAATACACGAAGTAACTTAGAATGATGCTGGACGGGCTTCGATTGACCTGGGTCTTCGCGCAATTGCCCTCCAAGTTACTTGGCCTCTTTTTTCAATATCATATTGCTGCGTAATCAACTCAGCCATCCCGAGGAGTCCGAAGATGTCGGGCTTTGCGGAGTTTACGAGGAATATTTGAACAGCCTAATTATACCTGTCAAAAGAGACATATCGACAGTATCTGGTCATGGCGATGAAGTTTACACTGTCATAATTAAAATGGTGGAGGCGAGCGCAATCGTATCCATGATGGGAATCTCAGTTGAGGCGATTCCATAATGCTTATTTAGGGGAGTAAATCCACCACCTGATTCTGGCTGACAAACCGAACTGCGCGGAAGTACAACGGCGTTTAACATAGTACGCGTGTTGCCAAATCTAGGTTCGAATGGAGTTCTGAGTATTGATCAGAAGCAGTGACACAATCACGCGATGCGGTATGTACTGACTTCAAATCCACCCACCAGGACCGTTACAGCAAGTCAATGTCCTGTTTGGAGTTGTCCACGCCAGTGATTTTGAAGACCACCCAAGTCCAGAACGTCGAGGCTTCTCCAATGAAGTAAAGAAGGCGCATGATTGCCCTGTTCTTAAACCTTGAAGTGTCGGACGCCTTACAATGTTTCGTTAGCACCGGCAACACGTATGGCCTCGAGAAGCTTACTAGTGGGTTGTTGCCTCCGCTTTGTCTGACCCATTCAAATGCGCGAGGTATGACGACTCCTTCATAAGCCTCACAGGCTTCGATGAAGTCTTGCTCACTGGTGCCATTTACTGTCTTTACCTTTTCCGCCAACCTAGTCAGTAGGGGAAGGGCGTCTGCGGTGTCAAGCATGGACTGGTTGCCGCCCATCCCCCTAGAGATATTAGTCAGTAACTTTCTGGATACTCGCGAGGTTATGGTTCTTCACTGGATACATACCTAGACGGAAGCATAGCGTGCATGGCATCTCCGATGAGCCAAACATGCGGGTTTCCAAGACGTTCATCATCAGATGAAGCTACAGATTGACGCCAATCGAGCGAGGGCCGGGAGGAAATCCTCGGGGCCCAGCAATACATATCCTGTCCGCGAAACCAACCAAAAATTTGGTGGCTGAAGAGACTCGACGTAAGTACAGCCGCAAAGTTCGAAATATTGCGTCACTTAATACTGATAGCTGGTTCACTTACTGTTGTGGGGACCAATCGCGGATGAGTGATTCAGCTGCGTCCCATTTCTCCTCCGTTGTTAATGCGTCAAAGTCTTGAGGCATTCGATCACGACGCCATCCGACTCCCAGCATGGTAGATATCCCCTGCTCAGAACTTGGCTTCGACGCTGCCGAATTTCCTATCTCTCTTGGAAGATACACTAGCGAACAAGCCGTCAGTATGACCAAGGGACATGAAGCAACTGTGCAGGTCATTTCTCACCCGAGAAGAAAAATGTGGTCCCGCCCTCGATAGTGCCAACTGGAGAATGTAGGCCTTGGGAAATATTTTTGAAGGCTGAGGCAGGAAAATCTTTTCTCGCGAGGAATCCATAGTAGGAACCGACTTCCTCCAAATTGTTGAGCCCCAAGAGGCAATTGACCTTGGATCTGTCAGCCCCAGATACCTGAGATTCACAGATATGCAGCAGTTGCCTTGGATCCACTTCCGTCCGCCCCAACAAGAACATCACAAGTGTCAGACGTATCATCATCAAAGAAAGCCTTGACAAAGCGCCGGCTCCCATCTTGATGTATCTCGTAATTCGTAAGTCGCTTCTCGTTATGAAGCTTTCCCATCTTGTAAAGCGGCTCAGAGAGAGCCTCTCGAAGAGAGACGCGGTTGATTGGGGTCGACCTCTTGTATCCCGGCATCTTCCCGGGCTCAAACATCTTGTTGAAGTGTTTGTCGTACACGATGGGTGGGTTTGAGACAGTCGAACGAGCAAACCGTCTGACAATAGAATCGATTTGCTCTTGTTCCAAGCACGCCCGCATGCCGATCAGAGCTCCTTCGCCCAGCCGAATCTGGAATCCCTCACGTTTCGAGTGCTTCTCTGCGCGCTCGTAGACTTCGAAATCGATGTTGTGCTTGGCGAGACCGTTGGCAAGTAAACTGCCGGCGAGCCCAGAGCCGATGATAATGACTTTGAAAGAGGTCATGGTCCTTCAAGATAACGAGGAAGAATTACAACTCTCACCCAGGAAAAGACAACCATGTTGATCAATACGCATTTTTCCAAACCCGTGGAATTATATGTTAGACATCTTGGTTCATCGTCTGATGTCTGCGGAGCGCAGTTGCATAGCGTCCAATCAATTCAAGCACCGCGACACCTTCGGTAAAACGAACCCACCGAGTCGGGAGGTCGTGGTCTCCGACTACCGACTTCAAAGGCAGCGGACGCAGTGTTGGAGATCAGAAGCGCCGTTTATCTTTCAAAACGGTGTGATACGATGCTTTTCCGAGACAGCTGGAACTCCATGAATACCTTACCCACCAGCTAGGTAATTAGCTGCCGACAAGTAGTGCTTGAAATGTGACATGTGCGCTTTCAAAACTATGATCAAGTCGTTCGCAATACAATGAGTTGGTATCATGCATGTTCAGACTCGAAGCTGAGGGCTGTAGAGGAAATTAGGGCAGAGTTCTAGAACATTTCTTGAAGCATTTGCCCTAACGGCACAAGATGTTGCGTAACCCTCGCTAGCGATCCTATTCATTCGCGCATAATTGATCTGTAGGCAAGCAGCAATCCGTTGCTAGGATGCGCATGATCTACAGGGCACGTGGCTGACATTTGCGGTGCTCTGCCTTATCAACTCGCAAAACCCTGGGTGAGACCAACCGTGCTCGGATTATCATTTCCCATTCGTCGCGACCGACAGTACATCAAGAATGATAAACAATCATGTCTTGGGGCACGGGCGACGTCCATATGTCATCATGATCCTCCTTGCACAAATCCCATCACACAATTGCCGATCGCTGCTGCATGCGTCCTCCCCTAGCCGGTGTGGCTTGATGACATCATGAGGCCGAGCGGCAAGCTCCCCAAGCTCCTCAAGCTCCCTTATCAGAACGACCTCCCAATAACCCCAAATCTTCAACCACAGGAGATTTCATACCAAATAACGACCGAATCAATCCAATCACAATCATGGCACACCTAGCAACTCGCCAAAGGGTAATTCCAGCACTCACGCAGCAAGCGCGCTCTCTGCCCTTCGCCCTTCGCGCAGCCAGCGCCCCGCGACGTCATCTCAGCGACAAACCAGGACTGGAGTCAACAGACATGCGAGACGCGGCGGACGCAAGAAAGACGTCCCCTCCTCAGCCCAAGATCACAAACTCCAGCGTACCGGGACAGGGCCCGGACAAACTCACCAAGGAGCAGAAGCGCGAGGTCGAAGAGCACAACCGCGATTTCGAGAAGAAGCACGACCGAGCGCAACCAGCTGGCGATGACAAGGTTGACAAGAAATTCTGGGGAAGCGGGACTGAGGATACCAAATAAGCGCACTGACATTTACAACGCTGCGTAAGGGGGCATGCTGGTTGAGTGGCTGTTTGTAAGATACCAGAAATTTTAGGGATTTGGTATTGGCTGGAACACTCGCAGACCAAGTCAACATTTGGGGGAGGCTTCTATGCTCGAATGCATCGCTTTCGAGAATCACCCGCTCGGTGAGACGTGTTATCGTGATCATCGCGTGAAAGACTGAGAGTAATCTGAATAACTTCCCTTGGCGTGCTCAAATACATAGACTGAAGCACGGTAGCGCCGCTTGTCATCCGATCCATCAGTCTCCTTATTATTGACGGATTGGCACTGTAAACCCATAGAATGAACAACGACGGCACTCTCCAGGTTTGCATTGACACGTCTCGGGGCTGCTCTGCCATGAATCGTCACAATGAATCCTGACAACTGCCGTCCCATGCATTTGTTTCAATGTTGATGGCATTACGCTATCCCCGCATCGTCGGAGACATCGACGTTGTATTATTGTCTACAGAATCATGGGACGGGAGCACTCTCGTTTGAAGCGCATTGGCGCCCATGATCCGGATGGTTTAGATGGTATTGGGATTTCTTGGGTCGCATTATCCGTGGCCTTGGCAATCAAAAACGAAGGCATCTCCAAAGCCAAAGCCCATGAACACTATGTTTCTGTCATGGAACTGCCTAAAATAGCAATACTCATAAGACTTAAGCTTGAATGATATAAAGTTCCTACGCCCACGGGCCGCTGTTGTAAATCACGCTCTCCCATGTTGGGCTTGGGGTTGATGTCTTGGCAATAACTTGAGGGTAGACGACTTCATGTATGGATATTTTTAGCAGCCAACAAAACGGTCTTTTGTCCGATGCTTCAGTCAAAATGCCACGCCAAGAACAAAGACCAGATGAATGGCCTCATTATCAGGGTCCTCTCTACTTGGTCAACCAATTGTTCCGCAAAACCTCTTTGGTGATCGCGGTGTTCCCACCCTTGGGGCCTTGGCGCCCCCGCCAGCTGTCGGCAGCTCCCTGAAAGCTCCCTCCGAGCCTGCCAAGCTCCCACGCGTCGCGGTTCACAGCTTCGAAGCTACATTACGAAAGCAGACTGAGCCACCTCCGTGTCTCTGTCCAACTTGGCAAAAGTCAGAGAAAATCACGAATTGGATCCAGTGGCGACGCAGCATCTCAGGTGTACATCTCTTGGCGAAGATGCGATGAAAGGTTTCAGAGTGGCGTGGGGGTACCAAACCTCGCGACAGTACCACTGGACATCGACGACTCTACTATGCAGTAGAGCTTGCCACATGATCTGGTCTTTCGAGGCTTGCCAGTTGAGCGTACGCGATGCTATGCTTCGTTGGCGGTGACGGACATGTCCACGTGGGAGAATGTGCTTGCTGCGCGAAGACAGCTCAGAGGCGACGCGTCTGTCTGAGGCTGTGAGCCGGAGTCCGACGTAGGTCTCTCAACCATCAATGGTGAGTTTGGACGGAGGGACCCTCAAGATCGCTGATCCTTACAGCGAGGTCTGGACGGAGGTCGCGAAAGAAGAGAGATCAGCAGCTTTATCGGATCGGCCTCACCTTCGTTTTGTGTAGACTCGCTAACCCTCGCTGGAGAGTCTTGGCTGCGCGCACAATTCCTGTGGTCGCCGAGACTTCTGAAGACAGCGCCGCAGTGGACGCGCGACTCGTGACTCGCACCCTCCAAAAAGCTTCACCCACAGTACATACTTTGTACGGCCAGCCATAAGCAGCCAGCGGTCGAGCTTGGCTGTGGGTAATGTCGCTCATGCCGACTTGGTGCAATTGGATGCCGTGCAGAATCAAGGATGCGTGCCTCCAGTAGCCTTCGGTCAGCGAGAAGGGCAATCCGGGAGAACGGACAGCCTCGGAGGTTCCATTGAGCAACATGACATGACATGCAAGTCTTCCGTGGAGGGAACCGAGAGAGTGAGGGAGATGGAGGAGGGGAGCCGCTCGCGTGCCTTGCTGCCCAGTCGATTGCCACATGTGCCCTCAGAAGAGCAGGAGAGCACGCGACAGCAGCCGTGGTTGAGTCTCTGCAAGACTCTGCTGGAGTCTAGCGTCAGATCTCGTGTCTTGGCAGGCATCACGGAAAGTTCACCACCAAGAAGTCGCAAGCACGACCTGGTGCGTCGACAGCGTATTGAAACAGCAACGTGCCTGCGAAAACGACTGTGACTGGCTGGAATGGTCTGACGGATCGGTCGTCGGTACCTCGAAAGCCAAGAAGGCCAAGATCCAAGGTGGCACCCGTCTCGCCAATACCAGCAGCCGATGTGGATGGTCGCAGAGCTCGGCGCAGACTGGGCATCCGTCAAAACATCCACAACATGGGTCTCGATGGCCACTTTCGCTGATGAGAAGGTGCAATTGAGATTTTTTATCTGCTTTTTTTTCAAAGTATCTTGCCCGGCTCAATGTGCGGCGAACACCACCATGGCCAGGGTAGCAGCGACCGATGGCCCGTGAAGAGACAGAGCAGAGACAGAAAGAAAGAAGGGGAAGCAGGAGAAACACCCACTCCTCCCCCACGTGGACCAGCCCTCGTCTCCAGAGTCCAGGCCAGACATCCTCCAATGCTGGGAACCTCTCCAACTTCACCCTCTCTATAAAGGTCACGGCGCTCCAGGTCTCTGCTGTGGTTCTCGACCTTGAAAGACCCAACAAGCCTCCTCCCTACTTACACTTCACGCCTCCGTCCCCTCAACGGCCGCAATCGTCGTGGTGAAGATTCTTCATCCTACTTCACCCCCTCGGCCGTCTCTTCATACTCCCTCTCTAGTACGACTTTCGGTATCAGTATTCGACTTTCTCCCAAAGCATCGCCGTCATGGCTGCCCTCCCGCAGTATGACTGGATCATCGCCTTGATCAGCATCGCCTTCTGCGGCAGCTCCTTCGGAAACGGCGCCAACGATGTCGCCAACTCCTACGCCACCTCGGTGGCCGCCCGGACCCTGACCATGCCCCAAGTCGGCTTCCTCTCCATGTTCACCGAGTTCTTCGGCGCCGTCGTCCTCGGATCCCGCGTCACCGGGACGATCAAGAACAATATCATCGGCCTCGATCGCTTCCGCGGCACCCCTGCCACCCTCATCCTTGCCATGGGCTGTGCCGAGTTTGCCAGTGCCTTCTGGCTGCTCACTGCCACCAAGATTGGATACCCTGTCTCGACGACGCAGACCATTGTCGGTGCCTTGGTTGGCGTTGGAATAGCTGCGGAGGCTGGCGTATCTTGGGGCTGGAAGGACGGAAGCGTGTCCCAGGTTGCCGCATCTTGGGTCATCGCACCTTTGATCTCTGCAGCCTTCTCCGCCATTCTCTTCGGAAGTCTCAAATTCGCTGTCCTTGAGCGCAAGAACCCCTTCGAGAAGGCAATGAAGGCCATCCCGTTCTACCTCGCCTTTACCGCTGCAATCCTCGCCCTGTTCATCATCATCGAAGCCCCGGGTGCGCCGTCACTCGAGGAGCTCGGTCCCGGCATTGGTTGCGCAATCGTCTTGGGCACCTTCTTTGGTGCTCTTCTTCTCGCCTACGTCTTCTTCCTGCCATACGTCCACCGAAGGCTTGTGAAGCAAGACACGCGCATCCGCCTGCGTCACGTCTTCCTTGGGCCCTTGTTGTGGATGGAGAACCCGCCCATCTATCTGCCTGCAAAGGGCGACGAGGTGGTCGTTGACTACAACGCCAGGATTGTACCCCCCAATGGCAATGAGGATATTGAGAAGCAAAAGGCCAAGACCGAGTCCAGTACCGACAAGGGAGAGAAGCTCGTCAACGACCAGTCCCCAACCAGCCCAACCGCAGCGCCGTTGTCTCTTGAGGACGTTGAGCGCGGCAAGACGGCACCCTCCGCGAGCACTTACAAGCGCATGCCTGAGCCTGAGGAACGCTTCCTTGCTCCGACGGCTCACCTTCCCATCCACAACCCCAAGCGAATTTGGAGCTTCATCAAGTACTTCTTTCTTCAAGGAGTCACGCGGGATTGCGTCAACCACGCTGATGTCCAGCTTGCCTCTGTTCACGGAAAAGCCAAGCAGTACGACATCCGCGCTGAGCACCTTCTGACATACGCACAAGTCGCCAGCGCCATGATGATGTCCATCGCTCACGGCTCCAACGATGTTGCCAACGCCGTCGGTCCTTGGATTGCGGCATACCAGGTCTACATGACGGGCGAAGTGTCCGAAAAAGGCGAAAGCCCAATCTGGATTCTTGTTGTCGCTGGCTTCCTTCTCGGCGCCGGCTTCTGGTTTATGGGCTACAATATTATTAGGGCAATGGGAAACAAGATGACCTCCGTTACACCCAGCCGAGGCTTCAGCATGGAATTGGGCGCAGCCATCACCGTTTTGGTTGCTAGTCGACTTGGTCTTCCTGTGAGCACGACACAATGTTTGACTGGCTCCATTGTCGGTGTTGCCTTGATGAACTTTGATGTTCGCGCTGTGAACTGGCGCCAGGTTGCCTTTGTGTTCTCTGGCTGGTTCATTACACTACCCTGCGCTGGTTTGGTTGGCGGCTTGTTGATGGCGATGTCCCTCAACACCCCCCAGTTTGGTCAGGGCTAAGAAATTGGAACGGCGCGCTTGTAGAATTGTTCAGCATCAAGGCGTTTATGGGTTTGGTCGTATTGGAAATGGGTTGGCTGCACCGGACGGCAGTTATAAGGTCGGGGCACTAGACAGTACTTACTAGTTTTGATGAGAAAATGATAACAGTAGAACATGAGAACAAACATACCCGCTTTGGTTTATTTGTCAAAGGATTGAGCATTTCTTGAGAGCAACCACATGATAGAATCGAAGCACCATGTTGCCGGCGGCCGACGCGACACATGCAGTTGGCTCGGCTCTGTACGTTGCACTGTGGGCCATTACCTTACAATACAATACCTACCTCCAGTGCAACGCTGCGGCTCCATCAGGCTGCATATATCTACAGTACTCATGGATCTTGATTCAACGTCAATTGAATAAGTAAAGACTATGTTTTAAATGATCGGTGTGCTCTTGATCTTGTGAAATTGGTCAGATGTTTGTCTTCAAGGGGACTGAGACCAACCTGTCGGTCAAGTCGACTAATCCGTATGCTTTGCAGTCGACGTTGTCCGTGGCTAGATATCAACTATTTCGTAATGTCGAATTTAACAGAGAATCTATGAAGGTTGGTTAGTGTTTTGAATGCCTGGGAATTTGATGTGTAATCGCTCCATCGTATGAGCGAGGGGGTTCCTTCGAGTTTATCGTGCAGATCGGCCAACGTTGGAGTTGGCTCAATGAGATGAAAGACACCCATCACGCCAATGAGTGTCACAGCCATATCTTACGACGGTAGACAGCGGACAATGACCTAGTTGTTCATTTGCCTTCTGCCGCCGTCGGAAGTGTTCGCCACGTTGAGTTCAATTGCGGTTGCTGTACTTGAGGCTTGATACACCCAGAAACCAACCTAGTGGTCTAGTCGGCCAAGTCCCATAACATGGATACGTCTTCTATTAGCTGCCCACTAAACTGCTACGACCTACCGGGGGCGGGGAAGCCTAGGTTCGCTCGCTTTCGGGCGGCTTTGGGCAGACCATGCGGCATCGCGCAAGCTGGGACGATTTCCAAACAAATCAGATATGCGATCAACAATAAGCTTGCCTCTGCATCCGTGAGAGATGGGCGGTAATACTGTTCGGGTGCACTGTGATACGGAAGAGCCTGCGGAAGTCATCCCACAAAGCTGCACCAGTGATTGCGGCAATTGCACCAGAGTCGTGTGCGGCCCGCACACCTTTCCGATAGGGATTTCGGATACTTGCCGAGACCCGGCGACGTGGATTTGGCGATAACACGCCAGCGGGTCATTGGCGCAGCGAGTGGGCATCTTTCCTCGATTCTGGGGCCTTCTCAAGATCAATCGTCTCTCCCTCTACTATGTAGAGTTATCAGTGGGTTAGATCGAGCGGTTGCTGCACCCCCATATTCCCGTACCTTATCCGCCCATCTGATGCGGTTCCGAGGCACGCGACGGACGGGCGTGGGATCTGTCATCGACGACCGCGACAAGCCGGCCGCACGGATGGGGCAAAGATGGAGGGTGTGTTGATGCTCGGATTGGCAATACACGCATGACCTTATCCTGGTGATGATGCCGACTGTGAAGTACATATGCCGGCCTCGTGGCAGTTCTTCGAGAGCCTTGTTCGCTACCTTACTCTTCGCATCCATCAAGACGGCATCGTGAAGAATTCATCCACTTGATCCGACATCATCGACTTCTTCGTCCGATATTCCTCAGGTCCCACTTACATCACCACCAAATCGTCACCATGGGTTCTTTGCCGACTGCGGGGTGGAGGCAGCTCGACGTCGGAGTCGTCGGCGGTGGTATCGGCGGCATGTCCGTCGCGATCGCCCTCCGCCGCGCCGGTCACAAGGTCTCCATCTACGAGCGTAATGACTTTGCCGGAGAGGTCGGTGCCTCCGTCTCTTGTGCCGCGAACGGCACCCGCTGGCTGCACGAATGGGGTGTCGACGTCCAGAAGGGTGACCCCGTTGTGCTGAAGAAGCTCATCAACCGCGACTGGAAGACGGGCGAGCCGGTCAGCGTCTACGACCTGGACGACTATGAGGAGCGCTGGGGATACGTTTACAACATGTTCCACCGTCAATACATGCATTCGATGCTCAAGGAGACGGCCCTCGAGGAAGCCGGAGAGGGAACGCCTGCCAAGCTGTTTGTTAACTACAAGGTGAGACATCATTCCGGCCGACCTTGAAACATTGACGTTGTTAACGTGTTCGGTGTAGTGCAAAGAGATGGACATTGCTGCTGGAAAGGTGTCATTCGAAAACGGACACTCTGCCACGCACGACTTGATCATCGGAGCCGACGGTATCGGCAGCGCGGTGCGGGGCCTCATCGGTGTGAAGCCGGCGAAGCGCCCCGCCGACTCGAGCTGCCTCCACGCCAACGTGCTCACCGAGCATGCGGTCAAGGCCGGCCTCGTCGACTACTCGCAGGACGCCGCTCTCGAGTACTGGGGCGGCCAGGAAGGCAAGTGGGACAAGATTGTCCTCTCGCCTTGCAACGGAGGAAAGCTGCTGTCCTACTACTGCTTCTTCCCCAGAGACAAGGGCGACTACACCAACCAGGCTTGGGGCGTCGAGGACCGCCCCGTCGAGGAGCTGCTCGCTCCTTACCCTGAGTTGGATGCGCAGGTCAAGGCGCATCTCGCCATCGGCATGGACATCCAGCCCTGGCGTCTGTGGATGCAGTAAGTTTTCTATTCCCTGGACTGAATGGTTGTCGAGACAAAGGTTGACGGCTTGGTAGCGACCCCTACCCTTACATCAGCAAAGACAAGGTCTGCCTGTTGGGCGATGCAGGACACCCTGTAAGTAAACTCCATCCCTGCTCTCGAACGACCGGCATCCCACTGACCAGAGAGCACAGATGATGCCTCACCAAAGTCAAGGAGCTTGCATGGCGATTGAAGATGCGGCTGCCCTTGGCATCCTCTTCCACCCCAAGTACTTCAACGGCGACGTCAACGAGACGCTGTCCATGTACAACGACGTGCGCCTGCCCCGTGCTACGAGGGTGCAGCAGGCTGCTGCGAAGGCCGCCTACAACATCAACGAGCGCATCGGTGAGTCGCCCATCATTGTCAACCACGCAACTTGACTCATGGGCCCTGTTATGTCTGACTTCTTGCATAGGCTTCTCCAGCAATGCCGACAGCTGCAGCACGTACAAGGTTGAGGACGAGAAGGCCAAACTCACCATCGAGGAGATGAACGCGTAAGTGACCGCATCCCTGGACGTCGACTCGGGAGCCAATCAACTAACATCGTGGGTGCAGCTATGATATGTACAAGGACATTGAAGAGGTCATTGCGAAGAGGAACGGAACTACGTTTACGCAAAAGTTCACCAAGGGCCTTCCCATCGGCCTCAAGCTCCCCAACGGCGTGATCATTGGGCAGTAGAATTTCTGACCTCGTGGGGTGGGGCTTTGTGGATTCTTTTCGTCTTTTCGTGTACCTATTTTCTGGAGTTTTGGGTTGGATGGAACCTCGTGTGCGATACCAGCGGGCTATCTAGATTTACGGAGATGATAAGGAAAAGAGAATTTTGGGTGTTCTTGAAGAAAACAGACATGGCTGGAGTCATGTCATGGGCCGTGCAGTTAGTTATGCCTATTTATGAACGAGTTGTGATCGACATCGTCAAATGTGCAGACAAGGGAGCCCACGAAAATATGGGCACGCAACTCAGTCTCCACGCACGATGCACCCAGCCCAGCAGCGCCAGTTCTCCAGACCAGCGGCCACTTTACGCTTGAAAGACTTCCCCTCGCAATCTTGAGACGTTGATGCAAAATGTCACAGTTATGTGGTAAGTGTCGCCAAATCGAGAGGCGAATGAATGCGTTAGGCGCGCGATACCATGCGATGCAGTCTGCATCACGAACGTGGCCCAGCATTAGATGCTGCAGATGAGGCTGGCGAGCAAAGTTTTCAGCCAACCATGCATCGCCGTTTTGACTCCCACGGACAGGATCTCCAACGACATGGCCTCATTATCGCGGCCATGCGGTGAGGGCCAGACTCCGCTCTCCCAGCATCACATCGGACCTCACACCCAGAAGAGGGGTAGTTGAGGCGAAAGAAAGACGTATCTTAGGTACTTTGACAGCCCCAAGTTGACGATATCGAGGAATGACTTTGAAAAGACAACAAGACAGAGAAAGGCTCAAGGCAAGGCAAGCACTCTCGTCGTCAATGTTTCATGCAACCAAAGGGCGGTGGATGCGATCGGCCGAATCTGTATGCAAACCCTGGCGACATCTGAAGGGCAACCAAGCAACGGCTCCAACGCGAATTGC
Source organism: Colletotrichum aenigma (assembly GCF_013390185.1). NCBI lineage: Eukaryota > Fungi > Ascomycota > Sordariomycetes > Glomerellales > Glomerellaceae > Colletotrichum > Colletotrichum aenigma. The sequence goes on from NW_023500913.1 coordinate 4,385,085, forward strand.
GCTAAAATGTCACTGGGTGGAGCCCCTGGAAGAAATCTGCATGAGTTCCGAGCTCCCGGCGACCTTCGTCAACAGGGATTCTCGCACCAGAGAAAAAACCGTCCAGGAAAGGTGCCTTGACGCGTCTGGCGACGAACCGGCCGTCGAGCGGTGAAGGCGGTCGTGGTGGTGGTCGAGGAGATGGTTGCGATTGTCTGTCCGTTGTCGCCATCCATCCATCCAATCCATACATTTGCTGCCCAACGTCGACCTTCCATCTCGTTTAGACCCTGCTTGAAAAACTCATGGTTCAGGTAGTTGGCCAGCCATCTGGTGGGCCGTATCCTCGGCGATTCCCAGGCTCTGAATGGGCATTTCGACTCTTCGACAGACTCACGGACGGCCAATATTGATTGTTCAACCGCCAACCAGTGGATCCTGATGGTCGTCGGGTCGAACCGACCAGCCAGAACGCAGAGTACATATAGATGCGCAGCCAGTCCTCAGGCTCGGTTCTGTTTTTATGTTCCTCTCCGTCTGATTCATATCAATCCGTTGTTGGTCCCGATACGATACCCGCGAGCACTGCATTCCTGGCTGCTCCATCGTTGCTTTGGCGGCTTCTCTTTTCCTTGAAGCGTTGGCCCATTTTCAGTTTTGTTTTGCATTTTTTCCTGTTCAAGTTCCGGCCTTCGATACCCTTGCCCAAAATGTCTCCAGCGCTTTTCGACACCAGGAGGAGCAACTCCGTCTCCCAAGAAACCACCACCGAGCGCCGCAAGTCCAACGGCTTTCTGTTCCTGAACAACAGATTCAAGAGGTACGTCCTGATGATATATATCTATTTTCTTCGTTTTATATACACGCGTCTTACTGCGTGTCTTTTTCCCCTCCTCTCCTCCCCCTTCCCCTCCCCCGCCTCATTCTTCAAGACAATGGATGCAGTTGTCTTGGGACACGCAAAAAGCGGCCTTCTTCACCGCTCTTCATGCTCCTCTTCGCTGCCCCTGGTCAAGTTGCCAGCATGTGCTCGCTACCCCTGGCTCTACGCTGGACCCTTCGCCCCGCCGTGACAGGCCCCGGCTTGGATGGGCGGGCGCCGCGGCTTCAAAGACACCCCACCAAACACCACCAAACGGAGCGTGCCTTGTGGTTTTCCAACGGCCAACGCTTCGTTTCGGATTTCGGGCCTGTCGAGTTGTCGGGTCCTGCATGTTTGACGTGTCTCTGCCCACGATATCCCAACTCCCATCGTCATCGACACCTAATGTCGCCACCTCCAATCAGCTTCCCTTCCATGTCTCTTACACGGGTGTTCGTAGTCCGCCAACACCACCCGGGGGCGACGCGCCCGACTCCTTTGGCCGGTATCGTGACTGGCCCGATGTCCATCATGCCTCCACGACTGACCCTCAAGGAGGGCGTCCCCTTTCTCCCCTCGCGAGACACCCCATCATAAGAGTGATGCCTCGACGGCCATCAGTCCCTCCCAGAGTCTCTTCCCTTCGGTAGCCAGCGTCCTTCTGCTTCGCCCTCATCTATTTCCATGCCTCCTCTACCATTCTGTCTCCCCCACTTCTCCATTGCGAAGAAGCACCTGAACCGGCCCAAGTTATTACGGTTGTCTCATACCAGGATGACTCAGAGTCTTTGTTTCTAACATGTTGTAACAGAGCTGCCACCACAAAGACCACCAACGAGAACGCCACCTCCACTCCCCCGACGCCCACTTTCGGCCCGGTCAAGGATGGAGCCAACGGCAACGGCAACGGCAATGGCTTTTTCAAGCGCACCGACTCTTCGCGGAGTATCCCGTCTCTGGCTCAGGTTGGCAACGACGAAGCTCCCGCCCAGCGACCCATGACCGCCATGCCCGGCCGTGAGAAGCCCTTCCTTGACAACAACAACAACAACAACAACAACAACAACAACAACAACAACAACAACAACAAGGAGCCCGTGAACGGCGAGAAGAAGGAGACCAACGGAGCCTCCGAGGTCGGTCCCAAGGGGGAGCCTGAGCCCGCTGCTGCGCCTGCAGCCGAGACAAACGGCAACGGTGCCGAGCCTGCTTCCGCGGCTGATCACCTCAAGGTTGAGAGCACCGCCGACGCCCACCCCACCGAGGACGAGGGTGAGTCATCCTCTGACGAGGAGGAAGAGGAGGACAAGAACGATGCCGAGGCCCAGGAGTCTCAGGGTGCTCAGCTTGCTACCCGTGCCGTCGTCGTTCCCGCCCGTGTCCCTACTCCCGAGGGCGACAGGAAGATCTCGTACCACGAGGATACCGACCTTCATATCAAGGTCCGCGATGCCAGCGGTGTTCCCACCGTGTTCTCCGTCCGCGCCGCGGCTCTCGCCACCGCGTCGCGCGTCTTCAGAGATCAGCTTGCGGGCAACACCGAGGGCATCATCGAGCTCAACTCTGCCGCCGACACCACCAGCGGCCTCGACACCCTCTTCTCGATCGCCCACTTCAAGTTCCACCAGCTCCCCACCAGGCCCAACGTCGACGTCCTCTACGACCTTGCCCTGGCCTCCGACAAGTATGCCGCCACGCATCTGCTGGTGCCCTTCATGAAGGACTGGATCGTCTCCCTGAACCGCCACGTCCTCATGGCCGGCGCCCGCAACGACGAGGACAAGACCCTCGTTCTCAGCTGGGTCTTTGGCGAGGCCCGCTGGTTCAGCCGCGTCCTCTCCAAGGCTGCCTACAAGTCCCGCCTGGGTCCCGACGGCACCCTCCAGGACTCCAAGGGCCGCCCCTGGAAGGAGCAGCCCATCTCCGAGGAGGTCATCGCCATGCTGACCGCCACCCGCGCCGAGGCCATTGACAAGATCATCAAGGCCGTCAGCAACCCCGTCCACCGCCTGCTCAACCCCTCGTGCTACCCCGGTGAGGAGATCCGCTACTGCCACGCCGGCACCGACGACGGCACCGTCGAGGACTGCGAGCAGCTCCTGCTCGGATCGGCCATCATGGGCCTGACCAAGGCGAGACTCTGGCCCGCGCCCGAGCCCGCCAAGATCAAGGTCAGCGCCGTCGAGCTCGCGAGAGCCTACAGCGAGGTCCGCATCCGCCGCTACCAGACCCCCGGCCTGCGCTTCAGGGACAGCCAACCCGACGGCGCGCCCGTCGAGGACCTCCACGCCAAGTGCGGCTTCGGCCACCGCGAGGCGCTCGAGAAGATCCTCAACACGCCCGCCAAGGTCGGTTCCAGTGTCGTCAGCCAGCTGATCACCCGGGCCAAGAAGTCCGGCGCGTTTGGCGAGGATCTCTTCTCCGACCTGAAGGAGTATGTTCAGGATGATGGCGTTGCTGTTGAGGGCGAGGACCTGAAGACGGACCCCGTCCACTACAAGCAGGTCCGCGACAGGACCAACGGCGTCCTTGCCAGCAAGGTTCCGGCTGATGGTAAGCTTTCTCCCGCCGAACAAGCTCTCGCAGTGTAGGATCCGTTCTAACAGCGCTCAGATGATGACGAGGAGGACGAGGAGGATACCTCCAGCTCCGACAGCGATGATGAGTAAACGATGATTAGAATGCTGGGTTTACGGATGTTAAGCGTTATGGAAATGTGTTTCGTTTGTTCCTGATGGTTTATGGCTTGCAATGTTCTCGTTTGTATATGATGGCTCTCAACATGATTCATTATGATCAATACCCTTAGATTGTCTCTAGATCTTATATCATCTGTTGCATGATCATGACACCGTGTTCACACCGCTCTTGACCATTGATGTAACGCGTGAGCCGTGATCCTGGTGATCCCTCACCGTATCTTGTGCAACTCGACGCGAAGGCATTTTGGGATCCTTATCACTGCGCCCCGTCAAGTTGAACACCACTATTCTTCTAGAGACGTAATTTCAAATTTGTTCATTTCATCTCCTACTTGGCCATTTCTGCATGTTTCAAAAAAGTTGCGTCCATGGGAGATTTTAGATCTCCCGACATTGCTTGACGCAACTGAGCATTATGCCAATTTGGTCTTCCCCTCTTCTCACGATATCTTGTCACGAATGCCATGATTGCCACATCTGCCACCTGCTGACAATTTATTGACTTGGCTCATTTTCTCTCTGGATGTTTCCCTCGAGCGAAGCGACAAACGAAGCGAATAGGGAAGCTTCCGGGAAAATGTCCCTCAGAACATGCACGTCATCAGATCACACGATGTCCTCAAAGTTACGCGCAAGATTGCACATGAACACCAAAGCAGGTTCGCTCGCGATTTTCGTCACATGATGATCGGTCCCACGAGCCTGCCCCTCCAGTTCAAGAAGCCATACGTTCTCACGATCAACACGTAGGAGTTCGTGCCTTTCCGTCAAGCCCACGATGCGGATGGGGCGTGATAGACAAAGCGAGGCATTGCAGCATGCGTTCGTCGGCGATTTCAAAGCACAGTCCCCGACCCCTGTGATCCTCGTGACGATGATGGAGACAGAGACCCTCCCTTTTCCTGAAGCATCCTGAACCATCCTGAACCATCCTGAACCATCACGAACATTCACGACCTCTCTTACCGCAACTTGGTTTGAACGGTGAGCAGTCTGCGGGCTGTCTACCCGGCTTGGTACGCTTCACGACGACTCCATCGCCTCTTTCGGCAACCGAATAGATACAATCACTATTCAACATCTGAAGGTGAGGATCGTGCGGGGCAAGCAGAGTGAAGCTATAACTGAACAGTCCACCAATCCCGATGCAAACCCCACAGCCCTGCACATTGGCTTGGGCCTGTGGGCTTGGTGGGCGGGTGGGCTCTTCCCCTCCCCGGATCCATTTGCAGACCCATACAATTGGCGGAATCGTTGCTCATTCGCTGGTGATGATCTCCGCGTCGAACCTCAGAGGTCACACGTGTACTCGCATCAAGACCGTGTTAGTCCAATGAGGGACACCCGGAGTCGCGTCCAAAGTTACAAAGTACATCAATCTTGGCCTCAGTGAGCAATCCGGCGGAAAACGATCTGCCACGTATGGTCTTCATTTGGACTATTGCCTTTTGTACCAATGTTTCTGAAGCGTCTCACCTTGTAGGCGTGATTGTATTGTAATGTTCTAGAGTGCCTACTCCATAATCTGGTGCTGGTGTTTTCCTATCAACACGTCCTCTCGGAGGATACAGGCGGGGGAGGCCTCAATCTGAATATGCAGCTAGGGTCTTGCCAATGGAAGGAAACTTCCGGTGAGAACCACCTGCGGTTGCCGATTCTAACCTCGATGTGTTGTGAGTTAATCGTGTGTTTTCACAGTAATGCTCGTTCAAGCTGGCAATGACACTCTGACTGAATCATGCGCTTACAGAACCCCGCGCGGCTAATATCGAGTTCAAGATCACTCTGATTGCTTTATCATCCCACTGAAGGACATGACAGCATGAAGATTTCGTGGAGTACGTTTCGTTTGCAGATTCGGTAGAGGTATCGGGCATCGGTGTTCCTTTAACATCGATACACTCTTCTGTCCAACCACTCGCCTTTCGCCTCTCCGCCTCATTCCTCATGTCCACGCAAACATGTCCCAAACGTTCTAGACGTGCTTTTAGGCTGTTCAATGTGTACGTACCAAACCTAGATTCTGCATGAAGTCAGTTCAAATGTAACGTATGGAGGCTTGCCAAAGGTTGAACATGGATTGATTTACGTCAAGAAGGTGAATAAAAGGTCGTTCTGTGGTCTGTAGATAAAATTGTGCCGAGTAATCATGAGATATACCAGCAGCAACATCATCGTTTGGGATGAAAATCAGCATGGCAGGTGAGCAGAAAGGAGGTGCCGCCACGGGGAATTTAATTACAATTTCCGGACATTTTGCAACTCTCACGAGCAGACGTTCACGGTGTTTTGCTTTTGGTACGTCACCAGGCATACTCCGTACATGCACATAAAATGCATGCAGCCTATGGGTTGTCACACAGCAACACTACTCGACCGCCTCATTTTCTGACTGGACGGACGAAAAGGGGCCGCTGCAGGCCTGCATAATCCTCCCGGCCATCCAGCCACGACAGCCGCAGCAAACACGCCTCAGCATGAAATGCGGGCGATTTGTTTTCAGCAGGTCGACAGCTGCGCGATTGAGCCTCAGGTGCGTGGCAGATGCAGATTGTTCCGTTTGCTCTCATGGATCATTTCGCTTCAAGTTTACTCAGCAACACACACTCTTTTCGCATAGACCTTCTAGATCCAGTGTCATATGAACAACAGCATGCAAGGAGTCGAAGAAGGGGTTCTAGATGAGATTCTGGTGATACTCTAGCGCAGTACATCCGTATGCATGTCGTCGGGCCCGGGAAGATGGAAGTCGCGCTTCCTTGTTATCGCATCCGACAGGGCATGTGTACCGCCACTTGGGTCTCATAGCCGGCCAATGAAGCAAAACTGGTGGATCGATACCCGTCGAAGAGGAAAGGCGGGATGCGAAAGCCGCCGTCTATTCCCGAGCATCGATCTGATAAGCCGGGCATCAGGATACAGTCAGACCAGCGGATGGCGAGAGTCATTCTGTTGCTCCCATATTGGCAGTCATCAGCAGACAAAGACAATGAACGTTTCCGATTTGGCCGGCAAGAAGCTTTTCACGAATCATGAAATACACACACTTTCCCTTCATCTCTTCGACACAAACCAAGGCAAAGGAGAGCAGCAGACCGGCCAGGGTCCATGGCTCGGCCCGCACAACAGACGAATCAACAGACACCACGTCCAAGTCCAGACCCCCCGGTCGCCTCCGGGAGCTTGCAGGTTGCAGTGAAATGTCCGCCAACGTCCAATGCCGTGCGATCTTCCAGACGGATCCCTGTCCATTTCGTCCCAACTGTCCCAACCTGGCCCGAGCAAAGCAAAAGGAACGATGCCCAACCCACTATCGCAACACGCCATGCGCACAAAAACTGGGAAAAAATAGAATCAGGCCTGTCGAATTCAATTCCGCCCGTTTGCCTCGTATAATTGACTGGTTGGTAAGCCTGGTTCCCCCAAATTCCTGACTCATCTTAGCGCAGAGGAGCCTGGGTGATACGCTTTCCTTTTCCCTTGTGGCCCGTTCAACCCCTGCAAAATAGGGCTTCCGGCGCGTTTGGCCCTCGAAAGAGGAAGCCAAAACAGAGACAAACGGCTGTAGACAGTCGTTGCTGAAGAGATGACTCTGAAAAGTGGAAAACAGGAGGCAGAGCAAAATTTGGAGCAGAGCGCGGCTTAGCAAAGCCAAAACATAGGCTGCTGCGCCCGGAGAAGAAGAGACGGTCCAGCAACAGGAGACTTACACATGTTTCCGTTTCGCCACTTGTGAGATATTGCACAGTTGTATCCGGAGCTCGACTCTCTTGATTGCCCAGGCTTAGTTGCCCAAACCCTTGGATGGCCACCCCCTGGCCTCCCGCATTTTGGGCCCCCGGCAGGGCGGGACGTGACAATGGATACCAGACTGGGGCCCGATAGTCGATGGGGGCGGTCCTAGAACCCTGGAAACTGTGGTTTGCTCCTCCTGACAGCCAGACTGCCCAATCAGCCCAAGGTATCCTTGCTCGGGGTCGAGCAAGTGACGACGTTGCGTTTGCAGTTTGGACGCCGTCTTGTGTCCCGGATGTACGCTGGGCTTTCCCGTCAAACGGCTCTCGAACAGAAACCGTGGAGGCACACGTCGGGCCCGCTCTGGGCCACGCCTCACCCCTGGGCGTTGGCCCGAAGGGCTTGTCCATGCCGTGTCTCGAAAGCTCGAGGGCTCCCCGAGGTTGGTCGGTGTATGTGCCCTATTGGACGGGGCTAAGCGCGTTGGGGCTGGCCACGGATGAAGGCGGGCAGTGTCGAATATCATTTCTGCCGGTTGGGCTGGTGTTGTACGTAGATCGCCCTCCCTGCCTCTCCCCTTTCTTCCCTCCCACAACAACACTCTCTGGATACTTCGACAAAAAACGACTTGCCTGCTGCATCCAGACTCTCACCCGATCTCATCATTCTTCTGATTGTAGATCCGCAGACCCGATATGCAACTTTACCCCTCATCAACTTACCGATACACTTTCAATGTCACCCGCAGATTCCACCAGCCCCAGATCCGACGTCCAGCTTGGCACATAACTTGAGAAAACCACAGAACTATTATACCTTATCTTACCAGAGCCTCCGCTCCTGAACAAACTCCACCCATCATCTTCATTCATCACCAACTCCCATGGCGCCAACTCGTGACGCCGTGCCCAACAAGGGCCGCCCGGGCATCGCCCGCTTCGGCAAGCAAAGACGGCCCTCAGTCTCCGTGCCAGATGGCACATCTATTGAGATGATCGATATGTCTCACGCCAACATCTCCGACGTCTCACTCGTCGACCACTCTTCAGACAACAGGTCCGACCTGAGCACCAGCACATCCGGAAGCTGGAGACGCAAGACCCCCAGCGGCAAGCCTCTCCTGTTCAAGCCCCCTTCCCTCCGCTTCCGGGGTCGCCCTGAGATTGAACGACCATGGAGACGTTCCAACGAACAATCTTACCTATCCGGTGATGAGAGTCACGACTCCGATAACGAGTCAAAGTACAGCTTCGACACTCAGTCTACCGTCACCAACGCAACCAGTGTAGCCTCCTCCGACGAGGACTACTACCCCCCAAAGACCGACACCACCACCACCGCTCGCCCTAGGCCTTCCATCACCTTTGCCCCACTCCCTCAAACCATCTCTCAAGAGAAGCAAGTCGTGAAGAGAGCCTCAGCACCTGTTGCCCCCGCCAAGCCAGCAAAGCTAAGGGGAGCTCGCATTGACATTGCCGCCCCTGTGAAGAAGACCCTGCACATTGAGATCAAGGCACCCCCTGCCCCTGCTGCCCTTCCCGCTCCCCCTTCTGTTCCCCGCATCACTCATGAAGAGCTTCGCGAGCGTGAGAGAGTTGAGGAGGATCTCCTCAAGGAGATCTCACGCATGAGAGATGAGACCAAGAGCCTTCTCGGCAGACAGTCCGCCACCGACAGGAGACTAGAGGATGCCCTTGACCGACTTGACATACTTCATTCCGATAAGGAGAGGGCAGAGAGGCAGCGCAATGAGGCTCTTGAAAGCCTGAAGACACTATCTGCCGACAAGGGCATGATCGAGAAGCTGCACAGGGATGAGCAAAAGCTCAATGACAGAATTACACGCGACTTGACCAGAATTACTAGCGACTTGGAGGTGCAACTTCAGCTTCTCGATGACGCCAACAACCTTCTTCACGAACATGAGATGAACCTCGAGGGAGTCAGGAAGGAGCGCGATGAGCTCCGCGACGTCGCGGCTGAGTTGGAAGCCAAATCAACCGAGCTGGAAGCCAAGACAAGCGAACTTGGATCCAAGTCAAACGAGCTCGCCGCCAGGTTCACTGAGCTCGAGTCCAAGTCCAGCGAGCTCGAACAAACTCTCGCCTCTGAGAGAGACGCCAAGAACGAGATCTCATCCAAGTACTCCACTCTCGAGAATGACTTCGCCGAGCAGAAGAAGGAGAGAGAGCATTTCGAAGCTCGCTGCTCCAACCTCGAGAAGGATCTCGGTGACCTCGGCGCTGTCACCAAGGAGACTGAGCGTGCTCTCATTGAGAGGATCGCAGCCGCTGAATTGACCAGAGACGCCCTCAGGATTCGCGTCGCCAGCCTTGAGACCGACCTTATCAAGAGGGGCACTGAACTCGGCGACGTCACTTCTGAGCGCGATCTCCTGCGTATGGAGCTCGACAGATACAAGCCCCAAGTCGACTCACTTCTGAAGGAAAACGGAGGCCTCACCGAGGCTAACAAGAACCTGCAGGTTCGCATCGATGAACTCGATGAGCAGAAGAAGGGACTTGAAGCCAGCGTCGAGCAGCTCGAAACCGAGAAGAAGGGCATTCAGGAGCGCTTTGACGCCATCGAGGTTGAGAAGCAAGAGATCGTTGTCAGGTTCACTGAGCTTGAGACCGCCAACACCGATCTCCAGACCCGGTTCGAGAGCCTTGAGATCACGAAGGGTGAGCTCGAGATCGGCAAGGCAGAGCTTGATACCCGGGTCAAGGACCTCGAAGGTGTACAGGCCAAGTATGACAAGCTCCAGACGCGCATCGATACCATGAAGGAGCGCAACACCACGCTGAAGGAACAGGTTCAGGGCCTCCTCAGTGACCAGGATGACCATACCTCTCAAATTCTCCGTCTCTGGGATGAACGAGTCGGCCTTCAGTCAGAGATTGGGTCTCTCAAGGACGAAAACGCTTCCTTGGCCGGAGAGAATGCATCACTGGTTGACGAGAACGCTTCCCTGGCTGGAGAAAATGCGTCGCTGATTGACGAGAACGCGTCATTGAAGGACGAAAATGAGTCCGTCACCAGCGAGCTCCGCCGCGCAGAGTCTCTCATGGGCTCTGCTGCTCCATCTATTGCCCCTTCAGTCATTTCCGAGAGCGATGCTGGCAGCGACGCCGGTACCGTCAAGGCCGATGATGATGCTGCCCCCGCGCCACCTGCCCCCGAGGATGCGCCACCGGCACCGCCTGTTGAGGAGGTCATCATTGTCGAAGAAGAGGTCAAGGACGACGCCAAGTCTGTGGCTCCGTCTCAGGTTGACAAGGCGATACCCGAGGTTGAAGCTGAGCCCGTTCCCGCCCCGGCACCGGAGGCCGAGGCCGAGCCGGCCGCTGAGAAGGCCGAGTCCGTGGCCTCCTCTGTCCCCGAGCCCGCCGTCATGGAGGAGCTCCGTCAGAACATTGCCGAACTCCAGACGCGCAACGACCAGCTTCAAGAAGAGACAGTCAAGCTTGGCTCCCTCACCGCCGAGAGAGACGAGCTCGCTGCCCGCGTCGCCAACCTCGAGCCCCTCACCGCTGAGAGAAACGATCTCGCTGCCCGGGTTGCCAACCTTGAACCCCAGAGAGATGGCTTGAACGCTCGCATCGCCGAGCTTGAGCAGGAGGCAAACCAAGCTCCTGTGCTCCGCCAAGAGAACCTGTCGCTGACGGCCCAGCTTGGCGCGGTCAACGCTCAGCTCGACGGCCTTCGCGCAACATACGAGGCTACCGTGGCCGAGGTCGTCGGCCTGCAGCAGCAGATTAAGTCGCTGCGCGGACGCGTCGCCTCGCCGTCCGGAGATTCCAAGAAGTCATCTTCGCGCACCAAGACCAAGGACAACGACAAGAAGAAGGAGCAGCTTGTCGTTATCCGTGATCCCAACGAACGTGGCAGGATGTAAGTTATCCTCCCCTCTTTTCTTTTTTGAAGAATGCCTGGACATGATGCTAACTTTCGTCTTCAGTCAAGTCATTCGCCGAAGCGACTTGCGCGCGATGCGATCCTCGTCCCAGTCGGAGGGTGACAAGAGCGATTAAACCAGTCGCAAACAATTATTTCATTAGGTATATGGTGCAAGGATATACACATATGTAGTGATAGGGGTTTACGGTAGCCGCATGGCGACGATTGAATGATTATGGTAGCGTTTCCTTTGTTTCTTTTCATTTGTTCGGTAGCAGCATGGGGCAGTATTGGCCACCATCACGAGTTCTTTCATTCACATATTTCCTTTGTCACGGCTGGGTACGGGAATGGAACGGATCGGAACGGACTAGACATGTAACGGATTGCATGGACGGACTTGGGTCAGAAGGGTGCTCTCGGGAGCGCATTAAAACATGCATCGTGTAGATTTCGTGTGCCGTGTAGCAAATAGTTCTAGATAGCGTCAGCTCCTGTTGTAATTCCTATTACCATCTAATCAACCGTTTGCCTCCGTCGCGCCTCGACCTCTCCTTCGGATACCTCGGGCTTGGTCTAGGCCACTTGACGAGGCGAATCTCGTTTGACAACGTGAGCCGCCACCAAGTGGCTTGCCTCTTACCCGGATAGGTGAGCGCCGTGGCGTGTGTCGATTTGAGTGAGCGCAAGCCAGGGGCAAACTCGAACCAATCGAGGTGATCGGTCTTGTGGTGCGGGAACTAAGCAGCTCGCGTGGCCGCCAGTGGAAGTTGAAGCCCAATAGTTCGCGACATGTGGCGGATCAATGCTCTCCTTATTTTCCAGGAATTAATCTCCCAGAGCTCCCACGGGCTGACAATCACTCGTTCATTAGATCAACCACAACCAGGCCACTTTGTTGAAACCGTGGATGAAGAGATCTGCCCCCGTCTCAAACGAGCCAAGCTTTCTCACCCGTCTGTCCCGGCTAACCAGCACTTCGCCGGTAGCGCCATCTCATCGTCCGCATCGGGTAGCGCAATGTAAAACCGACCCCTTGGGAATTGCGTGAATACCCCCAGCGGCGTTGAATCCGGGGGCGTCTCATAGTCTTGGCACCCCGGATAATAGTCGTATCGACGATGGCATTCTGTAAAGACTGTCTTCGGACGGTTCCCGCCCCAACAAAGCCCAGTGTATGATATCAGGAAATTCCCAGAACCCGGGCTGCCTTCCGGTAATGTTTCCAGGTGAACGGACTCGGCATTCAGGTCGTTTGCGGATTCCTGCCTGGGCTGCCATGCAACTGCCCCTCAACGAGCTAACATTCCCATGCTCCGCCCCAGGAACCAAGAAGCTGAAGAATTGAAAAAGATTGGACGGCGAGATGTCTCAGTCACGGATATGGTTTGGCTTGTGGCTGCAAACAACAACGACACATTCCTATGTGGGCCTATGATACGAGAACGGGCTCTGTCTCGGTCAACCCGCTAGGAACGTAGCGTATTCCCACTGATCCACGAGTCTAATTCATGGCGTTTTGTCAAGTATATGAGGGGCGAGTCTCTCGCACCCCATCACCATGTTTCCTTTCCTCTCCAGCGCATTCAACTCATCGGACTCACACACTTCAACCGAACAAGCCAATCCACTCGTTGTCGATCAACCGTCTCTCACTTGAACAACTTTCAACCCTTCAACTCAAGTCCCCCCGACAATCTTTCCAACGTTCAAAATGAAGTTCTCCGCCGCCACCATCCTCGCCGTTGTCGGCCTCGTTGCTGCTCAGCTCGACGGTATCCCCTCGTGTGCCGTCACTTGCTTGAACAACGCCGTCACTTCCACCGGCAAGTGCCAGGCCGGTGACGTGGCCTGCTTGTGCAGTCCTGCCAACTACCAGGCCATCGTCACCGCCGGTACCCCCTGCGTCCTCGCCTCTTGCGGTGCCGAGGTTGCTGCCAGTAGGTCTTCCCGAGTAATGTCTTGTGTTAAGGAGTGATGCTAACTATGGCCATAGACCAGGTTCTGCCTGCCGCTGGCAAGATCTGCGCCGCCGTTGCTGGCGGTGGTGGCCCTGCCTCCTCTGCCGCCGCCGTCCCTGCCGTCTCTTCCGCCGTTGCCTCCGTCTCCTCCGCTGTCGTCGCCTCCGTCTCGAGCCGCGTCGCTTCTGCCTCCAGCAGAGCCGCCTCCATCACCAGCAGAATCTCTCAGGCCAGCGCCTCCGCTTCCGCCACCAGGACCGTTGTCGTTACCAGCGCCGTCACCAGTCGCAACGGCACCTCCACCGCCACCTCTACCGTCGCTCCCGTCACTGTCAACGGTGCCAACGTCCAGGGCCCCGTTGGTGTCCTTGCCATGCTGGCTGTTGGTGTCCTTGCTGCCCTGTAAGCAGTTCATGGCAGCAACATGTCATTCGCCTCTTGAAGGCGCGGCTTAGAAGCACTTCATTGTGCTTGAGCCCAGTATGGTGTAGCTGGAGTAAAAGCATGATAATTGGTATCTAGAGGAGGATAGATAGAAACCTTAATAATCAATCATCGCTTGATATCTTGGTGCTTTGTGTCAACGTGATAGTGCAAGAATCATGTATCTTGATGTCGCTATGTAGCGGGTACTTGAATGCGCTATCCGGATTCCCCTATCCTTCGAAGCCCATGATAATATGCTCAATCAATCTCTGAACTCCCTGATTGTATTTTCATCCCAATTGTGCTCCTTGCGCACTTCCAATCGCACTCAATTCCAGTCGCTGGTTTGCTTGTCTTCCTGCAAGGGCAAGTCATTGCCCTAGCCACTGATCTCTTGGGCGATGCTGGCTCACGGTGCGTCTTGTCTGGACTTGGCCTGCGCTTCCTCATCGGTGATTCCAGGTGTGTCCTTCTTATAATGCGTATTGATGAGGTGAAGCCTGACCGTGTCGTTCCTGGAAAAGCCTTTGTTGCAATGCACACACACGAGGGTATGAGCTCTTCCTCTTCCAGAAGGTCTGCGTGAGGTGTTTTGCTGTGTGGTGGTGCGTGTGCTGGCATTGCTACTCAGATCTGTGTCGGCCCCTCCTTCTTTCTCAGTAGAAGTTTGAGTCATGAGATTCTGCGCCTGGCTGGAGGAGCCAGAGGTGACGACAGTGGACGGTGAATTGTGTGGGCCGTCTGGCAGGGGAGTCCTCAGTTGTCTGATAGCACTTTTCAACGCTTCGTCGTGGAGGACAGTAGGACCAATGTTGGCTGTTGTGAGGTCTCTTGCGCGAACGACCCGGCCATCAGAGAGTAGAATCACAGCGCTGAAAATGTTAGCACCAGTCAATTCAGAATGTGGTTTGGTCAAATACTTTTTGAAAGGATCCGCCATTGTGCGTCTGACCTGATTGAGTCTTTGTTGTTGAGTGGACTGCAAGTGAGGTTGGTGAAGGATAGAAGGAGAAGGTTGAGAAAGAAGTGAGACAGGAAATAAAGAAGTGAAAAGTTTTCAAGCAGGTTCTGTGTGCGCGCGGAAGGAAGGACCGTCTCAAGAAGGGAGCACCTGCCTCAAGCTGTGAAGCTATTGTATGTTGGCCACTGAACTTTTGTCAGTGGGGAGAGTGAAAGGCGGGAAATTGTTTAAAGCACGGTTAGAAGAGATGGCCAAGAGTCAAATTCATCTAGATTCAATGCATAGCAAATGAGCCCTTCTCTGTTGAATAGATAATAAATCTGGGAATCAAAGATCTTTTTCAAAGCAGTGATACGAGACATAAGACAGAGCATTTCCCACAACTCTACATGAGTAATATCCAATGGTTGTAAATTCACTCGGATTTTACCTAGCTAATATCTAGATTGAATATACCGTCCTCAACGCTTCCTATCTTCACGAACCCCTACACGATGGTTCTTCCAAGGTGAAGCTGGCCTAATATAAACAGAAAGTGAAGTCTTGGCTAATGTGTGATGAGTTGGTATTGAACATGTCTGAAAACGCGGTTGGATAGCTGTGATTGCTGGTGTATCGGCCCAAGGCGTGGCGGAAGTGTGAACAGTAATTGCTGATATTGGAAACTTGGGTCAAACACCAAGTTTGAGAAGCACTTGGGGGTTTTATTCTTTCAAGAATGAAGACGCGCAGTCAACACAATACACTTCTTGATTTTAATTACATTGAAGTACTGGATCGCACTGTAATCTTCCTGGCCTTGTTCGCCTTATGTGGTGGTCTATTCGCATCACCCACATTGCCCATGTTGTCTGATTTACTTTCCTGGCTTTCTTGTCACAATGCTTGTTCAAGATCACCAGACACCTCGACCGCAGGCTCACCAAGACAACGACTCGGCGAAGTGTCGTTGCTGGGGGAGACGCGTACATGTAAGGTACGTACCTGGACACTCCAACGCGTCATCGCCATTCCCCCGGATGCATTTTCCATCATCCAAGACTTCGTCCCCTCACCATCATCCGACAGACGGACCATCAAAATCCATGTTGGGCGACACTTCCTACATGCCGTCGAAACCCCGGCTGGGAGCACAGCTAGTTCGCTGTAGTTACCAATCATTTACCGCGCGAGCAGGGGTTGTAGCTTGGGGTAAGGGGTAAGCGATGCTGATACGGCGGACCCCGCAGCTTCGTGCGACGCGCAGTTCGATCGAGCTCACCTCCGACCCTTGCGATAGCTATGCGACCAGCCTGCGGAGAAGCGTCGGCCTTGACTCGGTGTCAACGCCGTGTTGCAATCTACACGGCCTCTGATAGCTGATGTGCCCGTTCGTCGGAGAGAGCTATCAGGGGTTGAAGGATGTGCCCATTGGTCAATCAGAGCTAGCTCTGAGCTGCGAGGTCCCGAAAACTTCCCATGATCGTACCGAGGATCTTCGCGTCTTGGCTTTATTCTATGGGTATAAAAGCCATTGCTGCAGAATATTGGTTTGGAGTTACGTGCCAGACAAGTCAATCTTTCTTCTGCTCAGCAGCCATTTGACCTTCCTACTTCACGCCCATCATGCATCTCCCGCTCCTCTCCGGAGCTGTCCTGGGTCTCATCGCCCCTACACTCGCGATCCCCGTCCAAGACAGCCCTCGCCAGCGTCTTCTCGACGGAAAAGGCCTCCCTTCCAAATACCGGTCCAGCGCGCCTCCTTACACGCCCGGTCACAAGGACAAGTACGACGGTCCTGTTGACTCCGTCGGAGATGAGCTTGATCCCTTGCCCTACCGCAATGGACTCGGTGCTTCGGTCCTTGGACCATGGAACGAGGCTCGCTCCAGACAAAACCCAGATCTCGTTCGACCTCCCAGCACCGACCACGGCAATCTGGCCAACATGCGTTGGAGCTTCGCTGACTCCCACATTCGCATCGAGGTTTGTGCTCCATATTACGATGCGCTGCTGGCGCGGTTTGTGCAGGACTAACATACACCCTAGGAAGGCGGCTGGACCCGACAGACTACAGTTCGCGAGCTATCCACGAGCGTCGAGTTGGCCGGCGTCAACATGCGATTGGACGAGGGCGTGATCCGTGAGCTTCACTGGCACAAGGAGGCTGAGTGGGCCTACGTTCTCGACGGCAGCGTTCGTGTCACCGCGATCGACTACGAGGGAGGCAATTTTATCGATGATTTGAACAAGGGTGACCTTTGGTAAGACGCAGCCAACAAAGAAAGTCCAGTCTGCTTGATAGGAACACAACTGATCAAAAACATCCAGGTATTTCCCATCCGGTGTCCCTCACTCCCTTCAGGGTCTCGGCGAAAACGGCACCGAGTTCCTGTTGATTTTCGATGATGGAAGCTTTTCTGAGGAGTCTACTTTCATCTTGACGGACTGGCTTGGTACGACACCGTTCAATACGATTATTTGAGCAAATACTAACCGTACAAAAGCCCACACCCCTCGCTCCGTTATCTCCAAGAACTTCAACTTGGCCCCGGAAATTTTCGCTCACATCCCCGAGGGAGAAAAATACATTTTCCAGGGAACTACTCCTGGCTCGATCGGCCACGAGGCTCCCAACGGAAAGGGCGTCAAGAAGTCAAAGCATCAGTTCACTCACAAAATGCTTGCTCAAGAACCCAAGAAGACGTCTGGTGGACAGGTCAGAATTACGGACTCGAACAACTTCCCGATTTCGAAAACCGTCGCCGCCGCACACGCTATCATTGAACCCGGTGCCCTCCGAGAAATGCACTGGCACCCTAACGCCGATGAATGGTCCTTCTTTATTAAGGGACGTGCCCGTGTTACGATTTTTGCTTCTGAAGGAAACGCGAGAACTTTTGATTATGTTCCCGGCGATGTCGGTATTGTCCCTAAGAACATGGGCCACTTCGTCGAGAACATCGGCGACGAACCCCTCGAAATGCTCGAAATCTTCCGCGCCGACGAATTCAGAGACTTCTCACTGTTCCAATGGATGGGAGAGACACCCAAGAAGATGGTCATCGACCACCTCTTCGCCGAAGACCCCGAAAACGGCGAGAAGTTCTGGGAAAAGGTCCGCAGCGCCGAGAAAGATGAGATCACTCTGCCTGATGCGCTGGAGAAGGAAACCGATGGCACTCAGACCGATGAACTTTGAGGGAGCACTGCCACAATGGAAGTCCGGAACCCGGGAAACATGACAGCTTGGCTTTGAAGCCTGTGCTTTGGAGTTTTGTTTCGTTATCGACGATGAAACATTTGCAGCAAAAAAGTCATTGCAAAGTCTACAATAGTTGCTGATTGCTCAATAATACCATTTCATTATTCTTGGCAAATTGTCCATGATGCCTATAATTTCGGTCTGGCCGTTTTGTTCCATTCAGCCGAAACCAGAAATCCCCATCCTTTTTTTTTTTACGTTTTCAGCCGAAGAACAAGAGTCTCTAGAATCAACTCAACATACTTCCGTCATGAGATGGGCATACTCAGGGTATCCGTGCTCTCTGGTGACTCTGGTCCCATCTTTCGTCCAAACACTACGGGTTACTCAGTTGCCGCTGCCAAGCCTAGACTTTGTATCACCATTCAGTCAGCCGCGCATAGATCGCCTCCTTCGCTTCTCGAACTAGAAGCAGAACACGTATACACTAGCGGTCTATCAACAATAACGCTCTGTCTGGCCAGTCAAGACCCCAAATACTCTTGCCGACAGGTCTCCGAAGGATACCCGTGGCGAATACTTGTTTGCCGTGCTTCGAATAGATCTAATCTAGGAGAAAGAGGGGTCATGTTCGTGATCACTACCTCGGTGTGGTTGAACAGGAATGCCATAGGCTATCGCTCTTGCTGGGCTCCTTCACACCCCCCGCGACCCGCGGCCAGGCTCACCTCGCCAGGATCATTACCCCTCGCGCCCATGTCCTTGGGGCTTATCACCGGAGAGGTGTGAGCAGGAGACGGAAAAGGCAGAAGGATCAAGAAGGTGGTGACTCTGTCGAGCAGGGAGGCGCAAGGACGAACCCCGCACGATGGGAGGGACGCCGCCGAAGGTGAACACCATCACCACCGGGCCAATAGTTCCGTTTCAGCGGGAACGGGGGATGCGCGCACCGGAGCTGACAAGAGCAAGCTGCACGGCCAGACCCAGGCGAAAGGACGTCTTCGTCCAATCTTTTTCCGCAGCGGCAGAGGCGTGGGCGCTCTTGGATGGGTGAGAAGGATTCAAGGTTGCGCGGGCGATGGACACCGATTCCTATTCTTGGAAGTTGGAGATGGGAAGAGGGGTAAAGTGTGAATGGAACCGAGTGTGCTAGAAATGATGACAGCGGTTGGAGGATGTTTCTATGGATGGTTTAAGCAGCCAGCAGTAGCAGGCCAGCGACAAGACAAGCCCCTGGCAGAATTGAGCATGGAAAGCGAATGCCATCCCATCGAGGTTTGCATCCCACCCTCATTCGTCGTCGGTCTGCGCAAGCATACGCTGCTATTACCGAGCAGCCAGTCAACGGCGGCCTTTTTACAACAGACGAGTGCTGCAAGAACCCTGGTCGGTGTGACCGCTGCATCTTGATCGAACAGACGTACCGTACTCCGTACACAGACAGTGGTAACATCCATGACTAGGGATGGCGCATATGTAGAAACTCACGGCTCTTGTTGCTCCCCCCATCCCATGGCCCACAACCCGTTCTCGCCGAATCGGCCTCGTTAATCGCAGGCGGGTAGACTGCCATTTTGTGCCATTTCCTGCGTAGTAGCGCTGGCTCGATGCTGCCCAACCCCGGTCGGCGCCGGACACGATCCCGGTCATCCATGGCCGGAACACGGCACCTGATTCGCGGGCTTGGCATGCCACCTTTTGCCGGGGAAATCAAAAGCTTGTCCCTTCGTATCGAAGACAAGGCCTCGCTCCACTGGACAGGGAACTTCGGGAGGGTGTGAAGAGCCCGGTGGAGACCGCTTCCCACCGGCACACGACATCGTGCCTCGTCATTGCGCTCGTTAAGACTGTTCCTCCAGCGAGCGAGCCAGGCCCCTTGCTAGCAACCGATGGCCGTGACGGGAGCGCTATTGGACGGGTATGTACCCCGCGTCTTGGCCCATAGTTACGCGGCGGGAGGGGACTTGGTGGTGAGAATGAACGACGTGGGATTGCGCCCGCGTCAGACTAACGTGCGGTACATGTACGGCGGGCGTCAAGGAGGGAGGCCAGTCAGTACTCAGCAGAAGAAGAGGAACAAGAAGGGCGACTAGGCAGGCTGCGAGCACGCTGCCGTTTTGGGATGGTTACAAAAGCACCTTTTTTCGCTGACCGACGTCAAGCAGGCCCCATATTGCTGCTTACTATCTGGCCTTACTATGGAGACTTTGCCTTACATAGAAGCTCAACGGTGCATTTGCGGATGACGAACACCGGACCCAGTCTTCGTGGGCTAAGGAGAGGACAAGAGAGAGCCAAGTGGACGCTTGTCTTAGGACTGAGAGCCTGTTATCTCTTCTCGCCAATCCCGAAGAGGAAATTCGATATGGTAGCCGCCAAGAGCACCTTGGGAACCTATGCATGCAACCCAAGACCTACTACGCAGTATGGGGGTCATCCGAGGCGTCGAGAAAGAGCTTGGCTTGAAACATTTTGGGGACTTTGGGTTGCCAGCGAGCCCCTCGGCTTTTTCTTCTATGGGACCTTCGCACCCTTCGTTCTCTCGTTCTCTCTTCCCAAGGTGGTCGCGCGGTGGCGGGCCTCTGTCTGCGACACTACCTAATACTCGCACAGATTTGCGCTGTGCGACCGCCAAGACCGCCCATCGGTGCTTTGAAATTTGCAGAAACCACGAGGGAGCCAAGAGAATGGACTTGGCGGTTGTCTTAGCATTGCGGCTCTGGCACGCCAAGGATGGTGAATTCTGCCCATAAAGAGTTTAATGACTACAGGTGCTTGGATGGACATTGGAATAAACATGGGATGCTCAAGGTTTCCTGGTCTTTGAACATGGCGAATGAGGTGCCACGGCTGGCCATCTCAGCTGACGTGCTCTCCAACTCCAACGTCCTCGCCCTGCTGCGCCGTAACCATGTGTGTGTGCTATGAACGTACCGTCGTCGCATACCTAGTCTCGTAGGTAGTAGACGTGCTTCTCTCAATCAGCATCGAGTTCCCTTACTCCAACTATGCCATCCAAAGACGTCCCTTCCCTGGCCGCATGTGATCTGCGATCCCGTTTTGTTCGCCACGCCCTTGCTCTCCCGCGCTCTACAGCCGTCCGGTGGGCTGCTAGTTTCAAATTGAGTTGGATAGACATGCTACCTGCCGCATACCACTTTCAGTTCTCGGGCCTTATTTTTGGAGAAGAGACGGTCTTGGAGTTGCAGCACTTGTCACCCTTCCCAGGGGCTAGCTTGTTGACTTGACTGGTCTTCGTTCGCGGCGCGACTCCGTGCGAGGGGGCATTACCACCGCACGAACGCCCATCCCACCAATATGAACTGCGCGACGCTCAAATGACCAAGCCGTGATGAACTGCATTAGACCCGGTCACGTCGGCAAGTGAGGGGATCCCGAATGTCGTCCGAAGGAGGGTACGGCAGTTTCCTATGTAGTCGACGGTGATGGTGGTTGTACAGCCAGCCTCCATCCGTGATGTATGTCGTAGCTCTGCGGCTGCTGCTGTATCTGGGATTGCTTGGCTCACGCCTCCCAAGGCCCTGACCCCTCACCTCCCAACCCTCCTTCACGTCTGCATGAGCGTTCACTGTGCGGCAGCGCGGGCGACTTCATCCCAGGTTGAGGTCGCGTTTCCATATGGTCTGTGTTGCAACGGGAGGACTTGCGCAAGCGCGCAGCTGCAATGTGCGGATCAGATAGCAATGCATTCTCAAGCATAAAGAACACCTCCATCAGCATCACAGCGGGGCTGGATGGCTTGTTGTTATCTCTGGATTGTCAGAACATGAGTTGAAGAGGCCGGGAGTAGGGCCGACGACGATTGCACCATCATCTGTTATGAGAAGGATATAACCATCTCAACTGTTTGAAACCAACCTGTCTGTTCTCGAACGATCAAAGCAAACAGCTCAGACACCTCCTTCTCTTCTTTCTTCTCTGCTCCCGTTTTGGCAGACCTCGTTGTCAAGATGTTCAACTTCAAGGGAAAGATCGAACATGCCCAGGACGAGTTCGTGACGGACGCCAGCATCAGCCGGGCCCGCGACTTTGTTGTCTCAGGGGCGCCCAAGCTGCCTTCCGCCGCGGGCGTCTACCTCCTCGAAAAGGTCCCAATCGTCCAGTGGCTGCCGAAATACCAGCCCAAATGGCTCATCACAGACTTCATCGCCGGTCTGACCGTCGGTGTGATGCTCATTCCGCAGTCCCTGGCCTACGCCAAGATTGCAACCATTCCCATCGCCAACGGTCTGTACTCAAGTTGGCTCCCAGCTGCCTTTGCGGTGATTATGGGAACCTCAAAAGGTCAGTTCAGAGCGAAGAAATGTGACATCATGATTCATGGAGATTTTCTAACCTTGCAAAAACTTCAGACCTCTCAACCGGTCCAACCTCCATTCTGGGTCTCCTGACTGCAGAAATCGTACACGACCTCAGCGAAGAAGGCTTTGATATCACCAAGATTGCCACATCCGTCTCCCTGTTCGTCGGAGTCTACTCTCTCGTCATTGGTCTCTTCGGGCTCGGTTTCCTCCTCGACTACGTCTCCTTCCCGGTCCTCACAGGCTTCATCTCAGCCGCAGCTCTTGTCATTGCCTTTGGCCAGGTTGGCTCTCTCGTTGGACTGTCCAACGTGCCGTCAGGAGTTTTCAACGTCATCGGCGACGTCTTGAAGCGTCTTCCTGACTGGGATGGACCGACCTGTGGCGTTGGTCTCGGAACTCTCATCATCCTCATCGGTCTCGAGAAGGTCGGCAAGAAATGGGGCAAGAGGCATTTCGCCATCAAGCTCCTCGCTAATTCCCGTGCCGTCATTGTTCTCGTCATCTTCACGCTCATCAGCTACCTCGTCAACCGCGGCCGCGATAAGGCTGACTATGTCTGGAAGGTCAGCCAGGTTAGCACCCACGGCATCGCGAAGCCCCACGTCCCCGAGTCAAGTCTTGTTGCGAAGGTGGCGACGAGGGCCGTGGCACCTCTTGTGGCCAGCACTCTCGAGCACTTGGCCGTCGGCAAGGCTTTCGGAAGGAAGAACAACTACCAGATCGACCAGAGTCAGGAGCTGAACTACCTCGGTGTCGTCAACATCGCCAACAGCTTCTTCAGCACGATGCCCGTCGGTGGCGCCATGTCCCGTACCGCCGTCGCATCTGAGTGTGGTGTCAAGAGTCCCCTCAACGGACTGTTCACGGCTGGCTTCATCCTTCTGACTCTTTACGTCCTCTCCCCGGCTCTGTACTGGCTTCCTTCCACGACCCTGTCTGCCATTATTGTAAGTTTTTATCGGACCAACAGAGACATACGCAATACTGACAAAGCCCCTTTTACAGATCATGGCTGTTGTCCATCTTTTCGGCCCCCTGTCCCTCTTCTACCGCTTCTGGCGCATTTCCTTTGCCGACTTCGTCGCCTCCATGATTTCCTTCTGGGTCACTATCTTCGTCAGTGCCGAGATCGGCATCGGTGTCGCGGTCGCCTGGTCTGTTGCGTGGACAATGCTGCGTTCAACATTCGTCAAGCCCGTCATCCACTCCAGCTCCAACGAAATCACCACTTCCATCCCGCAGCCCATCACCCGCATCACTGCCAGCGGTCCCCGTCGCGGCAGCGCTCCCGCCACGGGCACCCAGACCGAGAACACGGGCATCTCGATCCCCGGCGACACTATTGTCGTGGACTTCAACGACGCCGTGTTCTTCCCCAATGCCGAGCGCGCCAAGAACACGACCCTCACTGCGATCAAGCTGGTGTATCCCCGCGTGGAAAGCAGTCTCAGCCAGGACGACCGTGACAGGCATTGGAGCGTGGCGGCGGAGAAGCGGCTCGAGAGGCTGCGGGCGCAGAAACAGGTCCGCCTCAAAGAGACACCGCTTGCCGTTGTCGTATGGGACTTCACGATGGTGCCCTTCATCGACACCTCTGGCATACTGACGCTGAAGGAATTGAAGGACGAGATTCGCGTGCACTCCGGCAAGAGTGTGCAGATTCGTATGGTGGGCATGTCGGACAAGGTCCGCAACCGGTTCTGGAGAGCGAAGTGGAACTTGGTCGATTTGGAGGAGTGGCGAGAGGAGGACGCCGACCTGGTGTACCCGTCCATGGAGTCGGCGATCTGGGATCGTGACAGCGAGTCGGGTGCTGATGCCTCAAGCGAGAAGAAGGGATAAAAGTCTGGGGCGGGAATACCGCGGTGGTCCGAGCAAAGGAAGGGCAATGAGCGATGATACGTATTTCCTAGTATGATGTTCAACAAGATACCTCTGTTCATTTCAACTGGCGAAGCGTCTTGTAAAACAACACACGATTGAACGCTCGATTGATAAGGTTCCAGTGGCTCACGTGGATAAAATGCTGAAAAGACCTATGGATTCCTCCAGCGCATCATTTAAGTGATGAAATACGCGTCCAGTAGTTGATCAAAACCGACCCTCAAAACCAAACGAACTTGACCTGAACGGCAACAACAGCGACAAGCACCGCCAAGATGAATCCGGCGACAAGACTATCTGTTTCTTCACCCAGTCAGCAGGAGGAACCTACTGGTAATTCACACTAGAAGTTCTCAAACGCAAATCTTGCCACACCCTGCATCCGTGATGTCGTCGCGCGTGCCTTCCAGTTCCCGACAAAGCGCACGAATCTCGAAGCCTTGGGAGCCGGCGAAGCCAATTCACCCAGGGCCCTCACCTGTCAGAGTTCTTGGTTCCCTGAAGGGGTATGACCACCGGACACATCCCAGACACACATTGAAGTGATTTGATCGAGACCGCCCCACAAGATCACCCCCCGAACGAGAGCATAGCGAATGACCTTCAGCTGGTTTAAGGTGCAACGAGACAAACGAACCATCCCGAGCCAGAGGTGGCTGAGGATCCCGACGCCATTGTCTGACAAGAGAGCGTCTCTGAAGGACGATGCCCCGACTCACAGTTGAGCGGTTGACCGAGCCAAATGGTCCTGGCAGTCGAGCATGCTCCAGAGCGATATCTCAGGCCAAACCTCTCGACGACAGGCGAGTCTTAGGGCTCAAAGGTGGACAGACAGGAAATGTGGAAGAAGTGCAAGAAAAACGAGGCTGGGAATGGGCTTACCTGGCTGAGATCGCAACCCAGGATCTCTTCCAAGATCTCGTCGGGGACATCATCGCCGGGCTCCTTGATCATCTTGCACTGTCTCACTTCAGGAGATGCCATGTTGTCGTGCTATTGCGAGAGGTCAGTAGGCTCGGATGGCAAATTTGAAGGGGACTGAGGGGTGCGCACGGCGGATGGAAGACTTTGGAGATGGGGTGGCGGAATTTGTAGGAAGAATGGAGAGTGGGAAAGACTGAGAGAGGCAAAAGTGGAAGAAGTAAGCAGGTGTCGGGAGAATGGCAAGGGGGAGGGTTGGTATTTGACCGACGCCCACGCACAAACGCAGACGAAAAGAAAAAGAAAGGTCAAGTTGAAAACGAAGAGTCTCAAAAGTCCGAAGGTGAGAAAAGGGTGAAGTTTTGGAGTGCTGAGATTGGTGTGGGTGGGTGGTAAGAAGGCAGGAGCAGGAGCAGGAACTGGGCAGGAACGAACATGAGGAAGGTGAGAGGGCAGGAAGTTCGGCGCGCGGCTGGTTGACGCGACGCGAACCAGCGAGCAGAAAAATAGAGGACAAGTAAAAATCAAAATCCCGTAGGAAGAGAATCTGTTTCGCGGTACTTACCTCATCGCAATCTGAGAAGGTTGTCGGAGTGCGGGAAGCTCGAAATCGTGTACCACATCAAGCCCAGTGCGAGGCTTGGATGGTTTGCGGATGTTGTTGGTTTTGGGGGAAAGACGAAATCCGAAAGGTTTTCAAGGGGAAACGGGTTTTTGCTGAAGAGGGAGACGCCTCAGGTCGCCAGAGTTGAAGGTGGTAGGCAGTTCAAGGAACCAAGTCTTGGAGGCGAAGTGAAAAGTTTTCTTTCGTTCCTTGATTTGTGTTGACCCAAATGGAAGGAGCAACCAAACTTGGGGTGATGAAAGCGATGAGCAGACTTTTCAAGGAAGACACAAGATCAGCACGAGAGGTCCCAGGAAGTGCACAAAGAATCACTCATGCCAAAATGAATAACGGAGACCACAATCTCATGATTCAAAGTGATGTCTACCTAGAAACACAGCCCGTACAAAGTGCTGGTTCCATAACTACCTAGAGCTTGCGGCCCACAGCAAAGGCAGCAAGGACGAACACAGTGAACCACGTAGCGAAGAACATCGTCTGCATGATAATCCGAATCCTCTGCTCTAAGCTGAACCAACGCTGCAACTGCTTCATTCCCTCCTCCAAATTGCGGAGGTCTCGCTCAAGTCTCTTCAGATTGTCATCCAGGGTGTTTATAGCAGCAATTTCCATGGCTTGCTCGCACCGGATGAGATCAATTTGATTCATCCAAGCATCGACAGAATCCATCTGGGGTCCAAGGTACGCGTGAGGGTGGTTGGTCGCGTTGAATGCAGCGGACTGGGCGGCCTCCCGTTGAAGCAAGGCATTGAGCAGTGCCTAGCACACAGCCAGTCAGCAAGTACACCAGAATCCTATTAAGACAAGCTCACAAATTCGTTGGCCGACATCCGGATCTCGTAGACTTCATGTTCAGTGGCAGACTCTGGGAGATTCTCATTCTCGGCGGCATGAGTCTGCTCCTCCCTGTGATTCTGGATACCAGGAGCACCCTGAACAGGGACGACATTCTGCGGGCGAGATGCCATTCTGAGTAGAGGTTCGGTATGTCTGTGATGCCAGCAACGTGTGAGCCGAGTTCCAACTGAGTGTTACGGGTTGCTGGCTTACCTGGCGCTGATGCGACTGTTGGTAAATTGTTGGTCGGCAGCGATGTGATCGCGTTTGAATGGACCGAAATCCTTTCTGACCCAAACAACAAATAGGTAAGAAGGTGATTTGGCTTGGGTCCGAAGACAGAAAGTCGCGTGTTGTGTTGTGGGATGTGGGCGGCGCAAAAGACCGTGCCCAGCCAACCACGATTTCTGGCTGCAGGTGAAGTTGAAGTAAAAGTGAGGAAGGTGAGCTGAAATGGCAAACGCTTTTGCGTCCAGTGTTATGACGTCAAGGCGTCCTCTGTGCTTGTGGTTGTCAAAGGGAAGAGATATCTTAGGCAAGGCAGGAGCGAAGGGAAAACTGGCAATGACGGTCTGCTCGAAGACTTCAAGGGGGCAGTCGGCTGAAGACACTGGGATGCTCGATAAATCGGATTGAATTTCAGGAGAGGTTCGTTATGGCGCGTCCTAGGTGCCAATGCTACGTACGATATCCATCAGAAACTTGTCAAACTACGGCCTCGGTCTCTGCAAACGGAATTGTACTGTGTGCACCAAAGGTGCTTCTCGCCCGAACCCGATCTTCCAAGCGACATCTCCATCCAGCTTTATCCCTCAAGCATATCAGTCGCGAGTGGGGTGAATCAGGATATACATGATGACCACCATGGCGAAGCCACCGAACAGCATGTGGTGCTTCTGGGGGAGCGCGGCCAACACGCTCTCCATGAGATCTTGGCGGTCAATGACACCCTCGAGCCGTCGCTGGAGAACGTTGTCCACCTCCTGGAGTCTGACAAGCTGATCACCGAAATGCTTCTCCAGGGCTTTGAGCTCGTAGGCATTGGACGCGGCGAGCCGATCGAACTTGTCATCGATTCGCTGCCGATCGTATTCTTGACGTGTGCGGAGGCCACTGAGGTCTTCCTGCATTGTCGTGTGCACCACGCGGATTGCTTCGATCGCGTCAGCGTTGACTGCGAATCGCTCCGAATTGACTGCGTTGCCGGTCAAGGCCTCGAGAGCGCGCTTGTCGGCCAGGTTGGCGAGCTCCGAGAGATCGGCCCACTTCTTGCTGAGGCTCTTTTTTCCCTGCTCGAACTCCTTCTTGAAGATACGTCTCTGGATGACCTCCTGGTCCTGAACGAGAATGGTTCGCAGAATTCTGGCCTTCCTCCACTTCGCGTTGAAGTCGTCGCCGCCGTCCTGGTCGCTTTCAAGCGGTCCGATACCATGCTCATCGTTGGCCTGGCATCCGGTAAGTACTGAAACATGAGTTTCAAGCATCAAAACAGTTGTAACTGACCTCAGGCTGGACAGCAGCATGGATGAATTCATCCGAAATGCTGATATCCATGATGTTGGACTTGTCCTGTGTCTTCGACGTTCCCGAAGCACGTCTCGTGCTTGGTTAGAGCAGAGACACTTCTCCAGAAACACACATTGAAGTGATTGTGCCGGGTGTGACTCAGACAAAACACGGCGAACCCCCCGAAACAGGAGATTGGGGGACCGCCTCAGAACCTGTTGCCCGTGACCACCATCGGGGCAGTCCAGAGTATGGCATTAACCGTGCTGGACCAACCCGAATCCCCCAAAGGGAATTGAGGCAGGGATCTTTGCACCGTCGAGACTGAAGGTTGGCGCCCCAGCCCAGTGTAGGGTGGTTTGCAGCGACCAAGCATGCCTCAGCCTTTCCGGGCTCCCGACCATCCCTTTCTTAGGGCCCAGCAGAGCAAGACTGACAGACCAGCGTGAAGACGGGCAAGAAAATCGAGATCGGGTCCTCAAACAAAGTGAAATGCGGGCTTACCTCGGTGGCAGAGTCGTCGGGGGAGGGATGGGCGTCACCCTCATCAGCGGCGCGGTTGCCGAGGCCGAGGCCAGGAATCAAGCTGGGTGGAGTCGAAGGCATCTCGAAGTCGATGGTTGCGATCAAATCGATAGATGGGGATTTGTTGTTGAGTCGCAAAGTGGTGACGGTTCGCGACGCTGAATTTCCTCAACCTTCAACCGCGTTTGGTGGTTAGCTGGTTGGACGGCTTGGGAGAAGATGAAAGGAGAAGATTGAGGAGGGTAAAGGAGAGAGAAAACGGCGAAGTTTGCTTTGTTTTTTTGGGGGGCCGCCTCGAAGAGGAGTGTCACGCGTGGGACGCGTATCGAGGCGAGAAACGCACTGGTGAAAGCGCGCGTCTGGACGGGGAGGTTGGGATGGAGAGCGGGAAGGGAAGTCGCGGAGCAGCTTGGGCAGAAAAGGATATTCAACGGCGCCTTCCATCCAAAGGACGTTGCGACTCATGAAAGCCGAACAGAATGAGAAAGACAAACTTACATAGATCTTGGGCAACGAGGGGCAGAAAATGGGCAGAGTGGCGACGGAAGTTGAAGTGAATGGCCTCGCTCCGCAGCCCATTCCTCGCGAATGGATCTGGCGTCGCTCAGAGAAGAAGAAGAAAATCAATTATCAGTCGGCCAGGCGGTCGATGTTGATGGGCAAGTGAGAGGAAGACCAGTGGCCATGACCAGACGGGGTTAGGAGCTTCAAGGTGAGGCCTGAGGCGGCCGTAGGAGTCGACGCGGTGCCGTGGCAACGCGGAGATGGAGGACTGGTTGCGCGTGGATAGGTAAGTAGGTAGGTAGGTAGGTAGGTAGGTAGGTAGGTAGCTGGGTGGGAAAGCTTCTGCCTGAACGATTGGACGGTTGCGACCGTCCTATGGTCTCCCGGCCGTCCCTTGCTTGGGGTGAACAAGTCAAAATGCGTCCAAGAAAGCAGACTCGGCCTTATTTAAGGAAGGAGCGGTCGATCTGGATTTTCACCAATAAAGAGTCAAGCGAGCTTTTCACGGCAGACCATCATATCAGAAACTTGCATTTACTTGATGATTTTTCTGCTGTCTCCCCGCGATCTCAACACATAGCTTTGGTGTTGTCCAGATATACGTTACGTAGGTGCCTACTCGTGGCGGCGGACATCCTTGATCGCAATGATGAAGGCCATGTCGATGATGAGAATAAGACCGGCCATAACCGCGAAGAGCCAAATGACCCGATCTAGGTGATCAACGCGCTTTTCGAGATCGTCGAGGCGCAGCTTCACGAGATCATACTCATCGTCATGTTCAAACTCCAGCCACTCCGCTGTCTGCTCGCGACGCTTCTCTCGCTCTTCGTGGCGCTTCTCTCTCTCTTCATGACGCTTCTCCCGCTCCTCGTGGCGCTTCTCCCTCAGCTCATGGACCTCCTCTCTGTGCTTCTGCTGGTCAAGAAAGTCCTTGATGGCGGTGCCGACGGGTTGGCTAGCGTTGGTGTTCTCATGGATGACGGTGGAGCTGCTCTTTGGGAGTCTCTGGGCTCTTTGGAAGACTTTGATGGCGAGCATCTCCTGCTGGTCATCAAGCGGCTCCTTGCCGAACTCGAGTCGCTCCTGATTTATCTCCGCTAGCATATCGGCGAGGCCCACGGTAGGGCCGCGAAGGTCCTGGCAAGTGTCACTGCTGGTGTTGGTGAGGTAGCCCTGTATGACAGAAAACGAAAGTCAGCTTAGTATTTCGTAGCAAGATATTTCCATCTCTTGATTTTGAGACGGCGTCCCAGTAGGGTGTGGCGCAGACGTACCTCAGTGCTGGTCGACTGACGGCGATCACGACGACGGTAGCCAGCCTGGTTATCCAGGCGGCCAAAGCCTGAGAACTCAGACTGGTTAACTTGATCTTCCTGCATGGTGAACTTGTCGTCTGAGGTCGTCTTTCTGGGGTTCGGTGGCTCAGATCATGACTTCCAAAGTCAACAGATGCGTGGTGCTTAGCTAAGACTTAAGGGACTCAGAATCTGTGATGGCGCGGTTGAGAAACTTGAATAACTGGTCAAAGGAAGGGGATTTTCTGACTGGCCGTCAGCTTCTGGTGCGAGGAATTTACTTGCTGTGTGCAACTTCACTCGGAGGGCAGAAGACAAAGGTGAAGATGGAGGGAGAGGGTGGTGGCAGTCCAAGGGCAGAACAAAAGGAGGTCGGTCCACCACATAAAGGCCGCTGCCTGGTACCCAAGCAGAAGGAGCTAGAAGTTGAATATCTTAAGTAAAACTCCAGTGCCTATGACGTAAGCAGAGTAAACAAAGCTCTGTAATATGCTCAAGACGCGTGAGAGATGCTGAAGGTGAAATACCAAGTGGGTCCACGCAAGAGAGAAGTCACACTGATTTCCTCTCAAAGGAGTGCGTTCACCTCCATCACAAGTTTAGACCAAGGACAGTTGACTTTGCCGTCTCATTGTTTTTCCTTGCCGCCTTCCTCCCATCTCAGTTTCAGGCCACCACCGGGATCCCAAAAACAAACTTCATCTGGTCCTACTATCACCTGCCTCACTCCCAGTCGTCACTAGACAATATTGCTATTGCCAACTTCACTGTCATCAGGTACGTGCAAACTTTCATCTGGTCATTCATCTTCCCTCAAGATAACGCGCAGTCCCATATTATATTTATCACCCATTGCTGACACGCAGAACAGCACCATGACCCAGATCAATGGCTCCGAGAACAAGGGACCTGCCCGAGGCAGGGAGAAGACCATGGAAGACTATGCTTAGGAAGCTTTTGTCGCTGTAAATCTCCGCATGGCTCAGAATGTCGGTATTCTTCTTTTCCACTGAACCTGCCAATGGCTGACTGATCCGCAGGGCACCCCCCGTGCTCAGTCAGAGGTAGCTGCCCGCGTCATCGCTCATCTGCGCGACTTGCTCGACCGTCAGTGTGCCCAGATGGTCGCCCAAGAGATTTCCCATCAGCAACAGATTGCCGAGCTCAACGACAACTTCCGCAAGCAGTTGATGGAGCAGCAAGTCGTCGCCAAGGCCGAGATCAACCGTGCCTGGGAGCTTTGCGACACTCAGATGGCGGCAGTGGCCGACTTAATGGCTGAGCGGAACAAGAAGCAGAAGTAGGAGATGGGTGATTAGCGATGCTATGGTATCGACAATGGCACCGATGGGAGGCCGGCTGTGGTCTGAACAACCTTCTCTGTTAGCAACAAGTAGTAGTCGCACTACACATGAATACAGAGGAAGAACCTTCCAATACTCAGCTGTTTTCAAGTTTTCGCATATTCCTGAGGCACGTTTTTTCCATCCATTCCGCCTCCCAATGCCGACCTTGCTGGTTTCGGCTGGTACTCTCGCCTTCGAGATACCTCTTGGAATAAATCACAAAGGTGCAAGGCGTCATCCTACCATAGTAGTCTTGGTACCGTGTCCAGCAGTGTGGACCAAAACCCACACATGTCTGCTTCAGACCCAACCTTGGAAATCTGGAAGGAACCCTTCAACGTTCGCTGCATCCATGGTGAACTTTGAAAAGCCACCTTTGCAACCAAGTCAAAGGTTCTATAAAACGACGCGAACTTTTACACAGACGCCTGTCTTTTTCTTCTTCTCTGCACATCCGCAACGCAATTTCGCAACTCCATTTCCCTGCTTTCTCCTTCCGTAAGTGCCGTCTCAACGCCTTTTTGATATCAGGACAACAGATCCCATACGGCAATACGCCTAGAGCTTGAATTATCTTCTTCGCAGAAATCCTTGCTAACGAACCTCGTATTTAGATTGCCCCGCCCCAGCATACGGATACCCGAAACGAGATTGAAAAAAAGAGGTTTCTCACAGATGAGCAAGATGGAGACCCTCAACGACTTCGAAATCATCGATGTGCCCAAGTACACCGAGGCCCAGCTTGCGGCCAAGATTGCCGCCAAAGACCAAGACATCGCCGCGCTGAAGCGACGACACGAGGCCGAGTGCATCGAAATCGAACTTGCCAAGCTTTCAGAGGAGAACGAAGAGATTGCCGCGCTGAAGGAAGCGCAGGAAGCTGTGGTCGACAAATATAAGGAAATCCACGCCCTTAAGATGGCTCAGAAGAACACCGAAATCGCCGCGCTCGAGCAACAATACAACAACGAGCGCGCCGAAGCAGACGCTTTGATTGCTGAGAAGGACAAAGAAATGGCCGCGCTCCAGCAACAATACGACGACGATTGCGACAAAGTAGACGCTTTGTTGGCTGAGAAAGACGAAGAAATCGCCAAGAAGAACGACGAAATTGCCGAGAAGAACCAGGAGATTGCCCATAAAAACGACGAGATCGCTGAGATGGACGAAGAAATTAATGAGATGTATGACGAACTGTTTGAGAAGACCGACCAAATCACTGAGAGGGACGAAGAGATTGCCAACAAGAACGACGAAATTGATAGGATGCACGAAGATATTGTTCGGAGAAACGGAATAATTGCTGATCAAAACGACGAACTCATTGAGAAGAGCCAAGAAATTACCGACAAGAACGATGAAATTGCTAAGAAGACCGAAGAAATCGCTGAGAAGAACCAAGAGATTACCGATCTGAACCATCAAATCGCTAAAAAGAACGAGGAGGTTTTCAAGAAGAACGAAAAAATCGTTCAGGGGAACGAAGAGATTAAAAACATGGAAATTGAAATTGACAGGATACGCAAAAGATTGAGCGGAGTAATTGCCGATAAAGATGACAAACTTATCAAGAAGAATCGAGAGATTGCCGCCAAGGACGAAGAGATTGCTACGCAGAAGCGACAGAAGGAAGCTGTATGCCGCAAGTACATGAAAATCTACACCGATGCGTTGGCCCAGAAGAACCGAGAAATCGCCACGATGAGGAAAGAGCACCAAGCCGGAATCGCCAAGTGCATCGAAGACGCAGCCGCCAAGCGCGCCGAAGAGCTTGAGAGATTCCAACACAATGCTCAAGAATCTCTCGACCAACACGAAAAGGAAAGCGAGGAATCCCAGAAGCTCATCCACAGCATCATCAATGCTCAGCTGGCCGAAAGCAAGGGCAAGCTCATCAAGGAGCGCTCAGATGCTGCGGAGCTGAGACGTAAGCTTGAAGAGGAGCGTTCGACTTCTACGAAACTGCGAAATGAGCTTGAAACCCAACGGAGCGAAAGCAGTGCTGCCGCGAGCGCTCTTGAGAAGAAACGCAAGGAGTACGCCGAGTCTCTTAAATTCGACATTCAGAAGCCGGAACTTGCGCGGTCAAACTATTGTAGTTATGATGACGACGACGACGACGACATGAGCTTTGGTCTCTTTGATTAGCGCGTCTTCGTGTTAGATATATCTAGTGGGGCGCAACACCTAGACTCATCCATGCCAAAGTGCGATGATCACAGGTTTCTAAGCCACTTCGCCCTTCAAATGCGTCGCATGAGACAATCGCTCTGAACAATAGCCTTCTGGCAACGTATTTAGCTTGTTCAGGACGGCCCGGAGCAACACACCAAAGTTTGCTTGCTTGACTGCTTTCCGAAAGGATGGGTTGATGAACGATAATTAGTGATAGTAATTCAACCATACATATCCTACGCAAACATTCTTCCAATCATCGTTGCGGCTCAGGCCAGACGTTGGCAGAGCGCTTCCCAGCAATGACGTTCACAAGGACTTGTCTGTGAGGTCTTTAGCATCATTCGAAGACATGAACATGACTTATTACAAACAGATGCCACAGGCTGGCCAAACGAGAGAAGCAGCATGATTTTCGACTCGACGATAGAAGGACAGATATTTCACTTGAACAAACCCTTTGGAGGTTTACAACAGCAAAAGTGTCATCTTCAGAGGCCATCCGCCAAATGCTAACAGCGCCGCATACATGCTCATCCGCGCCACCCAAAATCGAGTGCTGCCTTTGAGATTTTTCATGAGAGATATCAGTTTGGCGCAGTCTTCAATCTGTGTTCTGAATAATTACAGGAACGGACAGGACGGATATGATGGTAGGAGGCGTCGCCGGTGGAACCGGACTAGACTATCATTAACTCCGGACCGTGCCGCACAGCTGCGGGTTAGTACCGGTGCCGCTCCGGCGTCTTCCTCTTGATATTTGGAGCAACTTTCGCTCACACGAGCCATTTCGAAAACAAAATTCGCTTGACAAGCCATCGCCTTCTGCTCCATACTCCATATCGAATTGCAAGCCTCATCTGCTTTCCAACCACCGCAACCGCCACGGCTGCAGCAGACAAGAAGCTCGTTTTTATCACCGGTAAGTCCTTTTCATGAGTACATGAAGCCAACCACTGACACGAGAACAATCTAAAGGTGGAAACCAAGGTGTGGGCTACGAGACGGCTAAGAATTTGCTGCTCTCCTCTGCCGATTACCATGTGATTCTCGGAAGTCGCGATTCGACCAAGGGCGACAAGGCTGCGGTGGATTTGCTGTCCACTTCTGGAGTCAAAGGCACCGCTTCTTTCGTGCATATAGACGTAACAGACGACGCTTCCATCAACGCAGCGGCGAGCAAAGTCAAGTCCGAATACGGGCGTCTCGATATCCTCGTCAACAATGCTGGTATCATATCTATGGCCAGCCCGCCTACCACTTCAGCTTTTCGAAGAGTGCTGGATACGAACGTCGTCGGAGCTCTAGGCGTAACCGAGGCGTTCTTGCCTCTCCTCAAGAAGGCTGCGCACACGCCCCCACGTCTTGTCTTCGTCAGCTCCAGCATGGGATCCATCACTCACGCCGCCGACCCCTCTTCTCCCTATTACAACCATCACGGCACAGAATACCGAGTCAGCAAGGCCGCAGTCAATATGCTCTTGAGCATGTACGCTGCTCGCCTGAAGCCTGACGGATTCCTTGTGCTCGGTGCCGATCCGGGATTGTGCGCTACCAACTTCACTGGCGATCCCACCTCTTTGAAGAATAGAGGTGCCGCGGAGCCGTCTGATGGGGGTGAACGCGTTGCTACTGTAATCAGGGGCGAGAAGGACGAAAATGCCGGCCGCGTGGTTGGGGTTTATGGAGTGTGTCCCTGGTAACGCGTCAATATTAACGAATGACGAGAATTGCGTGGTGGAAATGCTAATCCCGGTGTTGTATACAACGTGTCTCCGTCTCGGTTCAAGATTCGAATCTTCGGTTTGAGAGTGACGCATCGCACCTATTGACCAGCGGTCTCAACTTTGCTCGTAGAATATGATGTGACGATGTGAGGCCTTGAGCATTTCTTTCGAGGAGTGCCGCGCAAAATTACGGTAACCAAGATTCCGTACGTGAGCTCGAAGCGTCAAGATGTCGCGTGTTGTTCGCGCTTGGTCATGCCGAGGTGAAAGAGAAAGTCGTTCGCGCTGGCAGCGAGGCCGATCCGAGGAGCAGACCATCTTGCGCTGGCGCGCGATGACTGGCTAGCAGCAAATCAGCCAAGGTCCTCCACGATATTAGTGGTTTAGACGCAAGCGGCCGCGGGGGCTCGTACGGGGTCGAGCGAGCGAAAACGCTTTTGGCGAAGCAGTCAACCAACCCAGCGCCCTGGGCGATGCAGTCAGCACCGACTTCATGATCCAGGAGATTTACAAGGTCTTCAGTTCCATGCTGGAGGAAGAGGATTAGGCCAGCAGGCCCTTGACGTTGAGACAAGTCGGAGTGTACTCCCTTTGACGATGGAGCTGATGCGTTGGTCGTAACATGCGTCCGGGCTGGAGACAAGATCTTGGGCACGAGAACCCTTAAGGAAATTGGCGTTGTCGCAGTGTAGGGGTGAAGACGATGCTTACCCAACCCGAGAAGGCTTAGATCATGCACTTACATCGAGCGAGTTTGAAGACACACGTCAATGGTGACATTGAGTGATCTATTAGTGTGGATGGTGGCATGTAAGTCAGCTGAGTGACGGCGAAGATATCATGGGCGACCCGGAAACCACTCCAGCTAGGTACTGACCGCAACGAACGTCGATGGGGCTGGACGTGCTGAGGTCTCCCCTCTACCAGCTGGCTGGCCCGTCAGTGAGACCGCCGTAGCTTGAAGCTGGAGATGGATAGAGGTGTGGCCAGCAGCAGCGCACCTGTGGGCGAGAGGTAGGCGCCCCACCCGCTCCTTCTCTCCTTCTCTCCTTCTCTTCTTTCCTCCCTCCTTCCTCAGCGGTCCCGTCTCTCGTCTATTCTTCGTCCCATTCACCACAGCCTCAGCTATAAAATCCACCTCCCACTCGCTCAACCTCCGGAAAATATTTCCTTCTTCCCACAACAACACCAACAAAACCTTTCCATCCAGATCACAATACAATCAAGACACTTCCAAACTCTCCACGCCACCAACAAGGTAAGCTGCCTCTATCTGCCCACGCGCTTGCCTTTCGTGCCTCTGTTCAGAATCACCTTGCTAACGTTCAAACCTCTCTTGCGCGCGCAGACTCTCGTCCTCGCCAACCGACAAAATGCTGTTCACTGGCAAGAACAATCCTAAGTCAAGCGTGAGTACTGTCCTGTCTCTTTTACCCACGTCCTCTGTTCTCTTTTGTTCCTGTCCTTCATTCCTGCCGTCTGCCTTTGTCGCCATTTTATTCGGATCAAACACTCACAAGATGGATGCAAAGCAGGAAAGACTTGACGATTACGAACTTATCTACATCCCTCAGTGGTCCCAAGACCAACTTGACAAAATGGTCCGCGAGGCCCGCGCCTCACTCACCAAGGAGCTTCAGATTGAGTTCCAAGCCAAGACCGATCAGATCAAGGCCACTCATGAACGCGTCTTGAACTCCAAGGTCATTGACCTCAAGTCGCAACACGAGGTCAAGGCTTACGAGATGACTCGGATCCACGACAAGAACGTCGCTGCCCTCAAGGACCAGATCGCGACACTCGTCAAGGAGCAGGAAGGCCTTAAGAAGCAGCTGGCCGCCTCCAAGGAAGCTTACAAGCGCATTGAGAACCGCCTAGCCAATGAGTTTATCAAGAACTAGTGGTGGATCGTCTTGGGAGACTTCAACTTAGCCGGGCGTTTGGGGTTGTCACACGTGGTAAAAGGGCATGGAGTTGGGGTTTTGCATCTACTACATAGGCAGTGGAGGTTGACAACTTGACCGCAAGAATACACACAGCAAGCTTCTGTCACGCAAGAAATTGGCTGCTGGCCACATTGTTACCCAAGTGACATGCTGACACCAAAGACTTGCAAACATTGATGATATTTGGTTAAAGCCAGCTCACAGTCCTTTCTTTGCTCTGAAAAAGCCCCTCGTTCTTTGCTGTTGAACAAAAGAAGGATGACAAAACCTCGGATCAAAGACCCCCAGCAAGCAGGAGCGCCCAAAGTGTCTGGGTTGAATGACAGATCGGAAATACATATGGTGTACCCATTCATCCCGTTCTACTCAACTGCGCCTGAAGGCTCGATTCAGTATCAAGTGGGATGAAGTCGGACGTTGTCGCGGACGAACACCAAGCCGGAGCCGGAGTGGAGGAAGGAGACATGGGGTGGAGGTACACACGGCGATGTACCTTCCCTAACCCGACCGCTCCAGACTTTTAGGCGGTGACCCGATCTGGCACCCCTGCACCTCCACACCGAGGTCGGCGGGGCAGTTTTCTCGGTGAACAACAATTTTATTTTCCCATCCCGCCCGCCTCAGCCAGCATCCTCATCACAGCCCGGCAAAACGAAAAGACCACCAAGATACTCCCGACACTCGTTCAACCACCCCAACCACCGTCCAATTGAGCAGGATATGCTCAAACCCCCTTCATGATGGCGTCCCACGAACAAAACATGCCGTTTATCAAAAACCTCGCCTCTAGCGGTTCGTCCATCTCCCGCGTCGCAAAGCTATACCCGCCTTGAAAGACATCCCAAGCTGACCAAACTGCCCCCTTCAACAGACCGCAAACTCCGAACCCAGGCCCTGACCTCCCTCCAAACCTTCCTCGGCTCCCACCGCTCCCTCACCCGCATCGACGCCCTCAAGCTGTGGAAGGGCCTCTTCTACGCAATGTGGATGTGCGACCGCGCCGTCCCGCAACAGAACCTCGCCGCCGAGCTCGCCTCCCTGACCGCCTGCCTCCAGAACGCCGACGTCCGCGCCTGGCTCTCCGCCTTCTACGAGACAATGTCCAAGAACTGGACCGACATCGACGTCCTGCGCATGGAAAAGTTCCTCCTCCTCGTCCGCCGCACCTTCGCCTCGGGCCTGACCTGGGTCAAGGAGGGCGACTACGCCGAGGGGCGCGCCGACGCGCTCGCGGGCGTGCTGGCCGAGTGGCCCTTCGAGGTCGAGGGCGACCTGCGCAAGGTGCCCATCGGCCTGCGCCTGCACGGCGTGGACATCTGGGTCGACGAGCTCGAGAGGACGGAGATTATCAAGGAGGACGCCAGCGAGAAGGCTGTCGCGTTCGCCAAGAGGGTCAGCAAGCTCGTCGAGCCGTTGAAGAGGTCGCCCATCAAGACTGTCCGCGTCAAGGCGGCCGAGTCGCTGGAGGACGACAGGCTGCCTTGGGTCGAGTCCCAGGAGGAGGACAAGGACGGCGCGGAAGAGGAGGACGACGGCGAGTGGGGTGGCTTTGACGACAAATGAGCAGGCTGCAGCATGACTTAGATCTTGTCTTTGCATTGTATGGTGAACACGGCGTTTTTGGGTCTAGAACGGGAGGCGGCAAAATCACTTGGTATTGATCTGGGACTGCTTCAGAGGGGTGATGGGGACCGAAAAGAAAAGCAATTGTATGTGCTCAACGCTGTTCTATAGTATACATTGATATCCAATCGCTGCATTGCCGGCCGGGGCATGTCTTGGCCCGGCGGCGACGGTAACGCTTCTTCCCATCTTGGTCTATCTGGGTATCTCGACTTTTTGAAAAACACTGCTCCCTACCGCTATTACCTCAGCCACTGCTGACCGTCAAAAGTAATCTTGAAAAAGTAACTGGAAAACGTGAGGCAAGCCACTATGCCATTGATGAAGGCGTGCAATTGTCTGCGGACGGCCTGGGCGACCCAAGCCACGGCTCGCGCCGTCACATCGATCGGTGCCACAACACCTAGTGCAACGAAAAGGGCTGCCTTCTTGCAGGTGGCTTCCTACGCCATGATCCTGTTACCGATAGTGATCTTGTCCCAGTTCGTGGGGCCTGCTGCCTCGTAACCGCCGCGCTTCGAGATGACCTTGCCGAGGCCCTGGTGGATCTCTGCTTGGAACGGCTCGAAGGGCACCTTTTCGCCGTCAATGCTGATGTAACCGTCCTTCTGGTTGCGCGGGGTGATGCGGTAGGCCGTAATCTTCTTGTACGAGACGAGGGGGTTGTCGAAGAACTGGCCGTTCTCCACTGACAACAGCATGCTCAGTTGGGAGCCGACCGACACATCGCCGTCTACACAAACAAGGTCCATGAGGCCGTCGTTGGCGCAGGCTGCAGCAAAGAAGTTGGCATCGGCTGCCATGTAGGCCATCTAGATCCAGTTAGCAACTGCGCGTTGTGAGGTTGGGAAGTAAACCTACGTTTCCACAGTAGAAATTGCCCATAGTGTCACTGGAAATCGACTCCCATCCCTCCGGAAGGGCATCATTGATTGTACCATAACGCAGAGGCGGCAAACCTTGATGGGTATCTGGGCTCGACCCTGATTCGACAGATGCAGCATTGGGACCCTCGCCCAAATTTGTTGCCGATGCGTTGCTCATCTTTTGCCTGTAATGCTCCTTGACCCCATGCTTATCCTCAATCTCGACCTTCACAGCAAGATCGCAAGGGTAGCACTTCTTCTGGAAGATCCTTTGCAAGAAGCCAACTGTGAATCGCGCGCCGCCCATCCATCGCAAGTGCTCCGTCCCCAGATCGCTCTCAGCTACAACGCCGAGGGCCTGGCTCAAGAAGCTCAGCAACCGCCTATCCCCTTGCGTGATGCTGACGAGGTCAAAGGGCGTTTCAACTCCCTTGATGATGGCAAGCGCGGCCAACGAGGGCCGGTATGTACCGTAGAGGTTGCAGCTCATTGCATTGCCAGAACCACAAGGAATATGCGAGACAGCAATGGTCTGTAGAGCATGGAACGCGTCGGGGCGGTTGCCGAGTCCGTTGAAGACCTCGTGGGCCAGACCGTCGCCAGAGCAGGTAACAATGGTGTCGAAGGCGTCCACGTCGATGGTCTGCGCAATATCCACAGCTTGACCCTGGCGTTCCGTCTTGACCACATCGATTGGCATACGCGCCGCCTTAAACAGAGGTTCACAGTCTACATCCCACTTCTTCTGCGCGCCTCCTGGACCGGCGTGAGGGTTCACTAGGACCTTGGCCCTCTTGCATCGCTTCGCCGGCCCGTACGCTCTGGTCAGGAGGTTGTCGGCCCATGTCTTGACGTCGGGGGTGTCGGCATCGGCGACGTGAAAGATCCACTGCGCAGCTTGCACTCTGTGCTTGCCAACATATTTGGCGTAATCGATAGTGAGGGTCTGGTCGGCGAATTCGACCCACAGGACGTTGTAAAGGGGGATTGTGGACGTCGGTGGTGCTGCTATGAGAGAGGGGGTTAGCTACGGCAGACTGACAATTCGGCTCGGGCAGGAGTGCCTACCTGGTGCGCCGAAGGAGGCGAAACTGCACGTACGACTGGTCTTCTTTGCTGTCGGGTCTTTGGACAGTCAGCGTCTCAGGCGCATCACGAAGCTACAGATCAACGCACCATTCAGGACGAGGTTCTCCGAGTCCAAGACAAGGGACTTGACGCCGTCGACTTTGATGACATCGGGCAGACCCCCTCGCGAAGCGGGTTTGCCGTAGGACTGGGAGGACTCGGAAATGGACTCGGGTACGGTCTGGGGGCTGCTCTGGTTGTTCGCCATGGCGGTGGTATCTCGACGGGCTCCGCGGAGCGCACTTCACATGCTACTGTGGACAAGGGGCGCGGTACGGACGGGGCTCTCTCTCGGACGGGCTCGAACGATTCGGCGGTCTCAATAAGGATTTCGTATTTCTAGAAGCTGGACGGCGGGACGAAGAGGAGATTGAAGCGACAGACGAGAACAGAAGAATAGTAGTTTGACGTGGTGGTGAGGGGGTAGAAGGGAGCGATCAGTGTTAGCAGCGACGAGGCATTGTCAGTTATCGACTTTTTTTCCTCGGGGGTCCTTGCTCGCTGGTTATCGTCCAGTTGCGTGCGTCTTGTAACTGCAGCTGTCGCGTCGGGGGCCGTCGCAGTTCCTCTCGAGCATGAATGATCCAGGGAGGAAAAAGGAATGAGGTCAAATCCGGGGGAGGGAGGAGGAGGAAGAGGCGAGGACAAAAGGGCGCCGAGCGCAGGAGCAACGCCGGCACAGGAACAGGTCAGAAGGAGCAGGAGCAAGTGCAAGTGCAAGTGCAGGTGCAGGTCCCGAGGCAGGAGACACTTGGAGCAGCAGCATCGCGGTGGAAGTGGAAGGCGCCAGGCCAAACAGAGACTGGTCTGCGCGTGGAAGGCGCCCTGGTGGGTGGCACGGTGGCACGGATGGATCGGAGATTGAGACGCGGACGGGGAAAGGGCGCCCTTCGTAGCGGTAGGGAACGACTTTTAGTGACGTCCCTCGGTAAGCGTAGCGGGCAGTGTGGGCCACGGTATCCTGCTAGCAGCACCTGAGGGCGCAGACACGAAGGCAAGGTACCTTTAGCTGTGATAAGCACCGGCACGAGGCACACGGATGCAGCATTGGCACCTCAGCATAAGGTAGCACGTCCTGCAGCGTGTCCAGT
Source organism: Colletotrichum aenigma (assembly GCF_013390185.1). Classification (NCBI taxonomy): domain Eukaryota; kingdom Fungi; phylum Ascomycota; class Sordariomycetes; order Glomerellales; family Glomerellaceae; genus Colletotrichum; species Colletotrichum aenigma. Next base: position 4,427,122 of record NW_023500913.1, read on the forward strand.
GACTCTCATGCGCCGGGCCCGCGGCGTCCGTGCCGTCGTTTGTCCTGGTCCAGGTCTTCTACCTACCTAGTCCAGGTCTTGCAGATGCAGAAGAAGCAACAAGCTGTTCCTGGAACTGGAGAATAACCCCCTTGTCAAACTCCAACCAAGAGTCCAGCCCAGGAACAGAAGAGTTGCTCCTCTTCGGCCAGGGAGAAAAGAAGGCACCGCCTAAGTAAGTAAGCACCTTGTCGACCTCGGTGGTGTGAGTAAGCCTGTGTTGTCGAAAAGCGCTTCTGGCTGCGCATCACCACCCACCTCACCTATCTGAGCAGCAGGTGCGTGGACGTCGACGTAAAAGGCAGTTTGCTCCGGACGGTCCTCGAGACGTGGCGTGGCTTTCATCCAGTCGAATCGCCCTGTAGGTGTCCTCGGACGTGCAGCCGCATTGTGGGATAAACAGAGTTGGAGAAACCAACAAAGCCTTGGACATGAACAAGACACACAAACGTCAGAGAAGAATGGAAACGAACGAGAACAATGGACGAAACCCCTCCTCCACCTCACCTTCCGTCCCCTTGCTTTTGAAGCCCCCCTACCAACGGCGAGAGATGGCATTCGGCAATTTCCATTGCTCCCAGGGCCAAATGCAGAGTGCGGGAGCGGAGATTCCCTAACAGGCGACACCCACTTCGACACAGGTACACCAGCTCCAACGCTGTGACCTTGCAAAGCCAATCATGTCTCCCCGTGACAGCTCAATCTGGTAATAATTGACCAATCAGATGTGGGCCGCACCGGCTGCATGCCGACCTGACATCGGCACCGGTGAGTCTCTCCCCCGGCCACGTCTATCAATCTATCAAGCCAATCTCACTCACACTCACCTTTGACTCACAACAGCAGTGACTCAACACCAACCCGGATTTAACAGCTTCTCGAGCCGATTGATCCTTCAAACCAACACTCCAGCTCTCGCAACTCACATCACACAAAATCACCCCCGCCGCAATGGCCGCTCAACCTCCGGTCGCGGGGTCCGACGACGCCTCACTCCCCCTCATCGACATCAAGCCCCTCCTCAAGAAACTCTGGCCCGTCCCGGACGGCGGCCTCGCCGTCACCCCGGACGAGATCGCCGACGCCATCTCCCACTTCTTTACCCACCAGGTCTCCGACGCCCAGGCCGCCTCCCTCCTCATCTCCCTGCACTTCACCAACCTCGACCGCCGCGCCGATGTAATGGCCCGCTCCGCCCACGTCATGCGCCTCGCCGCCGCAAAGGTCGACTTCGACGACCTCGCCGCCGTCGTCCGCAAAAAGAACCTCGCCGAGGGCGCCTACGCCGGCGGCCTCTGCGACATCGTCGGCACCGGCGGCGACTCCCACAACACCTTCAACATCAGCACCACCGCCAGCATCCTCGCCTCCTCCCTGCTCCTCGTCGCCAAGCACGGCAACCGCGCCAGCACCTCAAAGTCCGGCTCCGCAGACCTCGTCAACAACATGCAGCCCCGGCCCCCCGTCCTCATGGCCGTCTCCCCAAAGACAATCTCCCAGGTCTACGCCGCCACAAACTACGGCTTCCTCTTCGCCCCCGTCTTCCACCCGGGCATGCGCTACGTCGCCCCCATCCGCAAGGAGCTGCCCTGGAGGACAATCTTCAACCTCCTCGGCCCCCTCGCCAACCCCGTCGAGGACATCCTCGAGGCCCGCGTCATCGGCGTCGCCCGCAAGGAGCTCGGCCCCGTCTTCCTCGAGGCCCTGCGCATCGGCGGCTCCAAGAAGGCCATGATCATCTGCGGCGACGAGGAGCTCGACGAGGTGAGCTGCGCGGGGCCCACCCAGGTCTGGAGGCTCAGCGCCTCGCCCGACGGCAGCGGCGACGTCGTGCAGGACCACTTCAAGGTGCAGCCCAGCGACTTCGGCCTCGGCACGCACCCCCTGAACACCGTCTCTCCCGGCAAGGAGCCCGCAGAGAACGCCGAGATCCTGAGGAGGATACTGAGCGGCGAGATGGCTGACAACGACCCCATTCTGGAGTTCGTGCTCATGAACACGGCCACGCTGTTCGTGGCGTCGGGTATCTGTGAGGCCGAGTCGAGCAACATGGGCCCCGGCGATGACGGCAAGGTCATCACGGAGCGGGGACCCGGCGGAGGACGGTGGAAGGAGGGCGTGCGGAGAGCGCGCTGGGCCGTCAAGAGCGGCAAGGCTCTCCAGCAGTGGACGTCTTTTGTCGACGTCACGAACTCATTCGAGCAGTAAGGCTTTGTATAAAACACATAATCACAGGGAAATGGTACAAAAGGGGTTGGTTATTGATCAGGGTTGGAGGCGGAAATGGATATCACGGCCTCGGTACGGATGCGACATACAAACATGCGCGACGGCTCCGGCAGAAATGGAGTCTCATAAGCTTTTGGTAGCCCTCTATCACAACTTTTTATGCACTGTATCCCGGACTCGATGACTTGCCTCGTCATCCCCGCCGTTGATGATGACCGCCGTCGTCCTGTTCCACCTTCCTCGCCGCCGTCTCTAGTTTCGAGACCATGACGTCGCAAGCCTCCTCTTGCTCGATTCATCTGGCGCTTATCACTACACACTCTTTATGCGGGCGCCTTGAGCTCGGACTTGATGACTTCTTGGACCTTGGCTGGTAGGCTCTCCAGGGCGGGCTTGATGACCTCGGCGAACTTCTGGGCGCGCTCCTGAACGCCGGCGTTGGACTCGTCGAGAGCGCGCGCAGCGTTGAGAGAACGCAGGGCAAGAATGTACTTTTCTGTGAACATGTTAGCGCTGGACATATGACTGTCTTAGGTTGGGGGACCACTTACTGCGGCGCAAGTAGACGTCGAAACCGGCGAACTGGGCTTCGATGTTCTGGGGGCTGAATTGCAAAAGGGGAGTGACAAATCGCATGGCGGCGCTCAAGGGCTCAGCATCCAGAAGCTTCAATCCCAACGGGTCGTCGTCCTTCTTCTTGGGCTCCTCACTCGCCTTGCCCTTGTTGGGGTCCTGCTTGGCTGCGCGCTCAGCTGCCTCGCGCTCCAGACGCTGTTGCTCCTTCTTGGCCTTCTTAGCCGCCTTCTTTCTCTCGGACGCATCATCGCCGTTCGCAGCACCGTTGGCACCGTTGGTTGCCGGGCGATCAGCGCGCTTAAGGTAGATCTTAATAGCTTCAAGCGCCGCTTTTGAGTAGAAAGGGTGGTCGCGCAGATGATCCTCCCACCTGACCATATCAATGTAGGCGCGGATCTGGCCCTTCCGAAGAGAAAAGCTGTGAAAGTCGAACTGGTCTTCTTGCCACACGTCAAAGATATTGTGAACGGTGTGGAATCGCTTCAAGGCCAAGGCGTCATCTCCCAGTCTGGCAGCAGCCTCACCGTCCTCTGTCAAGAACCAGACACACTGCATGTCCAGGAGATCTGCGAGAGGCCCACCAACAGTGTCGGCCCTAGTGAAGAGGCCTACCGTCTTCAGAGCTTGCTCCCTCTCGTTGTTGCGCAGCTGGTACTTGGCGGCCTTCGTGTTGATGTAGCGATCCTTGGTATCCAGAAGGCGAGCCTGGTCCATGGTCTCAGAAGCCTTCTTGAGGTCGCCCTGGTGCTTGTATATCCTAGCCTTGGTCATGTGGAAGTCGACGCTGTCCTTGACCTTCTCAATGGCCTGGTCGATGTACTTGTGAGCTTGGTCCAGATCGCGGCTCAAATGGTAGTTGTAGTGCTGTGCCAGGAAGTATAAGGCGGCGGCCTCGCCCTTGGAGCGGTCGCCGTTGGCAGCTTCTGTGGCAGAGCTCTGCGACTTGATGTATTCCTGGGCGAGAGCCTCCAAGGCCTCCTTCTTGGCAGAGTCGGCGTAGAGGTGCTTCAGGTTGGCAAAGGTCGACGGAACGCCCTTGTTGAACATCAAAGTGAGGTACTCCTTGGCAGCCGCGCGGAACTCGTCGCCTGCTGTCTGTTAGACGTCGAATCAAATGGCATGTCCGTCAAACTTACCCGTGAGGAAGTTCAGGGGCAAACGGCGAGGGGCGTCTGAGCGAGGGAACTTCTTGGCGTATGTGTCGTAGACCTGCTTCCTGGCGTCCTTGTCACTGTCGGAGAAGGCGTGGGCCTTTTCCAAGCCCTCAAAGTAAGCAGGCCGGTCAGCGTTGCGCTCGACGAGAGCTTCCCAGGCAGCAATGGCCTCCTCCTTCTTGCCCAACTCCAGCAGGTACTTGGCACGCAACTCCAGGTACTCCAATCTGTCGAGGTTCTGCTTGGCGGCGGACTCGAGGTGGTCCAAAGCTCTTTGGTAGTCGCCCTGCTCGGCAATGATGGTGTTCTTGTACATAATAGCCTCGGAGTTCTCATAGTCGGCGCGGGAGGGGGTAGCCTTCAGGGTTCCTTCGTAGGTGGTGAGGACGTTCTCGGCAGCGGAAAGGTCGCCTGAGAGGTGGTGAGCAATGGCCAGCGCAGTCCAGCTCTGGCGCAGCTGAGGACGAGCCTGGAGCATAGCTGTGCGGCTCTGGATGTAGCCGGCATAATCGCGCATCTGGACCTGAAGGATGGCCAAGTCTCGCTGGATCTGGGCAGATTCGGGCTCGAGCCTGAGCGCGAACTTGTATGCCTTGATAGCCTCCTCGTAGTTCTTGTTGGCGCGGTACAGCAGGCCGTAGACGTGCCAGCAGATGTGCGACTTCATGTCGACGGTCAGGGCCTCCTTGCCGAGCGCAAAGGCCTCGTCGGTCTTGCCCTGGGCATTCATGATCAGGGCCTTCATGGCCATGGTGTCGCCATGCTTGGGAACCTTTTTCAAGATGAGATCGGCGGACTTGAGGCCGCGCTTGTACTGCTTGTCCTCATAGGCGCGGATGACGGACCGAAAGAGGGAAGCCTCTTTCGCATTGAGAGGCTGTGGCATCGGGTTGGTGGTGGGGGGTAGATCGGCGCTCGACTCGGCGGGATTGCAATGCCAGTGAAAAGACAGCTGTCGAGGCGAATGTCTTGGACGAGACTGAGGCACAACCTAGAGTCGTCGAAGGCAAAACTCTTCGGATGCGTTTGCGGCTGCGACGCGGGAGAGGGGTCCTCGTCGACGAAGGAGGGGCACTAATTTGGCTGCAGTCGGGTGACTGGACGGCTGTGCTCCTGGCAAAAATCGAAGAGGACGATTGAGATGCAGAGAGCAGGAGTCGGTTGTGTCGGGGACCGGGTCTCGTGCCTTGTGGGGGAGTGCGGTGGGATGGTGAGAGGTGACGAGAGAACGAGTCCACAATCGGAGCTGCAAAAGAGTCGAATCAACGGCAGCGATGAGGTTTGGGCCGGGTTGGAGACGCTTCGGCCACACAGATGTTCCAAGCCACACAGCGAGTAAAGTGCACCGCTGTGGTCCCGTCTCGCCCGTGGTCTGTGGCTGCCGGCGGTGGGCGGGACTGTTTGGCGGCGGCGGCCCTGCTAAGAAACACGCTGTAGACACCTCCTCAATCCAGGTACCTCAGTGGGAGGGAGCGCCAAACCCGAGTCAAGACAGATGAGGTGAGCCACCGGGCGGGCAGGCAATGGTGGGGCTGACTGGCCTGACTGTTGGTGTTCCCCCTCATCCAATTCACATTCACCACCTCACCCCATACCCCCGTTCCAGCCGCAACGGCACTGCCAAAACCACCACATCTTGGTGGGGGTGCAGTCCAAGGTTCATAAGCTGTGAGCTAACAAGTTGAGATGGCTGCTGTCGGCATGATCGGGAGCTTCAATGCTTAGGTAGGTCTCGTGCCTGCCAAGGCCAGAGGACAGCTTGTGAGCCGCTGCATCAACCCCGATTCGTCCCCGAGCAATCCACGCTCATACTCCGAGTGGGGGATCTGTCTGCCAGTTTCCAAAACTATTCTCATTGATCATTGTCGGGAGTGGTGGTACAGTGATGATACACAAAGGTCCGTTATACATGGATATTTACAAGCCTCTTGACGAGTGATGCAAGGGGACGGCTATCGGTTATCCCCCTTGACACCAGTCCTCTGTCGCCAACTCTCCAGTGCCTCCTCCCATGTGTTTGCAGACTCGCCGCATCGTTGCTTGACCATGTCCCAGGTCCTTGTCCGCACAATGTTCTCGACGACCTTCTCCTGCCGGATCAGCATGGCAAGCTGCTCTGTCCGGGGTTCTCGTGGGAAGAACCTGCCAGAGTATGGGTCCAAACGCTCATCCACTACCCTTTCCTTGTCCTTGGCCGTCTCAATCTGTCGTAGCAGAGCCTCTGGGTCGTCGGGATCTGGGCTCGTTGCGACTACGCCACAATAGTGCAGCACCTCGGCTCGCGCGTGCCATGTCGGAAACAACGCTTGATCTTTGAAGTTCTGGCATGCTTGAGGGTCTATTTGTCGCGGAAATGTTCTCGGGGTGCGCTGTGAGGTCGACGATGGGTCGAAGCCGGCTCGAGATGGTGTTACCAGAGCATTGAGGTTCTGTGAGATCGAGTCGTCGATACTTGCGCGGGACAGCCGGAGAAAGTCTATGGATGGGTATCAGCAGTGTTCTACGGCGCGCTCGAGAAGGTGAAGGTAAGGTGACCTCTGAGAGTCCCGGTCGAGAAGCAAAACTGAGGCGTGAGGTGTGGTAGGGGTGGCGGTTGGGTCATGATGTCGGTATATGGAGGTGGAGGAGGGTTGGAAGGATTTGCGACGACAGGAGCCACGGCGGAGGGCTCCTTTTTCCAGAATATGCCCGCCAGGTTGAATACGTGCTTCGGTGGTAGAGTGGTCGTTTCCCTGAAGGTGCGCCGACTGGCTGGCCGTGAACCTGGCGAATGTTGTAGAACAAGGGCAATGCTCAGACGACAGGTGTCGGTGGGCTTGAATCAACTTCGATTACGTCGACGGAAGCCATCCGCAGTGGGCTAGCAGATGTACGGCGTCAGGTATCCGTACCTTACCTTATTACCGGGGGGGAGCTTGCCCGGAGCATGGGAATGCCTGGAGAGCACGCTAGTGGACGCGGGTGGACTGATTGTGTGAGGTGAGCACCTGGACGCGCTGGAGGCAGCACCTATCCAATCAGTCAGCAGCCAAAAGAAGATGGAATAAAATAAAAATAAAAAAGCCCTCCGGAAGATCCTCGGTCACCACTAGAACGGATGGCCCGTGCTCGCCATGGCCTTGGTGGTCTGTGCTTGGTCCCTGGGTGGGTGGCCCAAGCTTCCCAAGAATTTCAGGGATTCGGAAAACCGTCAAAATGTCTCGGCAGCTCACCTCGTCTGCCGTTTTCTTCCCACGTCTCCCCCCACGTGTGCTCGCCTGAGCTAGAAAGCTGTCAATCTCCCACCAAACGGCACGAGCGCCGCTCTAGCCTCACGTCTGTTGTCGATAGTCTTCAAGCCACCGGCCAGAAAAAGAAAAAACATGCCATCACGCATCTTCCAACCCCGCGATCCAAGTCAAGTCTGTTCTCATCGTTCCTCGTTCCCGATTTGTCACGATCACGTACGACAAGCGTCAACCACACGGATCCCCTCCGCCCCTCCAAGGGCCCTGGGATTCCGGCTCCGGGCTCCATGCCCACGGGCAAAGTTGCTCCATCAGTCGATCTGCGCCCCTTCGTTTGTTGGTTCCCCTTGAGAGCACCACTCGATATCCCGGCCAATAATGCACGTCAAGCCATGTCCACTCGCAGTGTGATGGAACTGAGTAAGGCGCCGGCGCGTCTCCCGCCGCGATGATCCCAATTCCTTGCCGCCTGGGGACCAGCACCCGAATCGCTTCTCCCCATTTTCACCCGTCTCTCTCCCGTCCTTCTAGCTCGAAACCGACATCGATATTCATCACCTGGATTGACTTTCAGGACAATGGTGTCAGGTCGCGCACTAATCTGCCGCTACGACCTTGGCGACGATCCAGACACCTGGGTTCGCCAGTTGCCTCATTTCGCCAAATGGTCTCCAATAGTTTCCCCTGCCTAGCATCGCCCTAACTACCGTTTTGGGATCGACCACATCGTCCTGCTTTTTGGTTCGGAATGGGTCGTTTCCAGATTTGGCCCCCCTGGCCCCGCGATCACGCTGCTCATCTCCTCGAGCGAGTCCTCTGCTGCACAAAAGAGCTCCATCTTCTCTCGAAACCCTCACCTTGCTTCTTCTCGTTCTTGATGCCCTATCGTATCGATGCGTCTCGCCACCTAGGTCACCGGCGATGGACTCCCCGGGATGTCTGCCCGGTGCCGGCCTGGCCGACTTGATAAGGACAGCCCAGCTTCTCGCCGATCGATATGCTCAAATGTCGAACAGTCTCAACACTGCTCCCGTCACCTTGGCTGCGCTCGCCAAAGAATGCAAGGCTGTCACCGATGCTCTTCGACGATTCAAGTACCTCCGTCAGACTATTCCCGAGACCCTCGTATTCGACCCCGTTCTCCTCGACGAATCTTGCCACGAAGCCCTGGATGCCGTCGCGACCAATCTTTCACAGCTCGACTTCTACAGCGCGCGAATCCGCCCTGCCACGAGCGACAGCGCCGTCGACGTGTCCAATGGCCAACTCACCATTATCTGGAACGAAGACACTCTAAGGCAGATCCATCGCCAGCTAAGAACAAGCCGTCAATCCCTCGCTTTCCTATTGAACTGTGTTCCAAGGTAATCCAAATCCCTCCTGCGCTTGCGATCGACACTCACACTCTCCAGCGAGCATGTGACATCCAAGAACCACTCCACATTCATGCACTCATCCCGCCTCGTCCCGTGGGACTGTGCTATCAGCCCGGCTGTTTTGAACAAGGGCAGTCGACTGCGTCTGTCAACAATCGGGCCACGAAACCGTCCAGATGTCTCGTCTGTTTGCGACGTATCCGGAGTTCACTCCGCGCTGAGGAGACTCAGGCCAAAGCCTGGGACTCTTTTCAAACAGAGCATGCGAACAACCAAGGAGCTGCACGATGCCATCGATCGAGGGGACGAGGCCACTGTCGTGAAGCTTCTGCTGCAACGGATCGACCCGAATGCGCCTAGTCTTGGATCCAAGATCACCCCGCTACGTCGAGCTCTCAGCCGGCAGCTTCCATCGATTGCGACTTTCGTCGCCATCGCGGGAGCAGACCTGGAGCACCGCGGCGAGGATGGCGACACGGCGCTCATCACTGCTGTCAAACAAGATTTCTCAGACAAATACGTCTCCTTGCTCTGCGATCTCGGCGCTTCAGTCAATGCGGTAGACGCATTGGGGTGCTCAGCTCTTCACTATGCTGCCATGTCTTCAAACGAAGACGACGACACTCTAGCTGTTCTGATACATGCTGGAGCCGACGTTGACCGCCGAGACTTGGGTGGGCGGACGCCATTGTTAGCAGCTGTGCAAAACTACCGATTCAAGTCCATAGAGAGGCTCCTCGAATTCGGCGCAGACTTGGAAGCTCGCTTGCACAATGGACGCACGTCACTCCACGTCGCCGTCTCAATGCGCAGCTGCCCCTTGGTGGAGTTTCTCTCCGACCAAGGCGCCTATCTTGATCGGCGAGTCAACGAACACACCGCTCTGACCTTCGCGATCGCCGTGGCATGCCCTGATATTGCCGGGGTGCTGGTCCAGGCGGGCGCTAATGTCGACCACCCCAGCACAAAAGGGAACTTTCCGCTTCTCGCTGCCGCTGCTGCCGGCGACCTACGCACCATGAAGCTTTTGCTCTCTCGGGGCGCGAGGCTGGACGCCGTCGGCGGCGAAGGGTATCTACCCATCCACATGGCAGCCCACAAGAACCGAGTCGAGATCTTGCATCTTTTGTTCAAGTCCGACTCGCCCATCGACCCCTTGACAGAGCACGGTGAGACTCCCCTCACTATAGCAATGCACTTGGGGTGTTACGAGGCGGCCCAGTTCCTGATTGAAATCGGAGCAAATGTCGACCACGCTGCACCTGGTGCAGAAAGAATCATCAGCCAGGCACTCAAAGCCGGAAACACGCGCATTGCAATGGCTCTCGTCCGAGGCGGAGCAGATCTCACTACACCCCTGAGACGAGAAACCAGCATGACCCCGATACATCAAGCAGCTCACCTAGGACAGAACGATGTGATTGCAACGATGATTAAAGCTGGTGTTGATCTCGACACAAGGACTTGGCCTGGGTACACACCTCTATTCTTTGCAGCGGAGGCTGGACACATTGCTACTGTCCGCCTTCTGCTCGCCGGCGGCGCCCACCTCCGAGAGCGATCAAAGTCATTCGGAAACCTCCTCTTCGTGAGTACGGCCCATCCTGCGATGATGAAGTTCCTAATTGAGTTGGGCCTCGACCCCAACGAGCGCGATCACCACGGCGCCACGCCACTTCATTATGCAGCCCTAAATGGTCATGCTACTACGGTGAAGCTGCTCTTACAACGAGGCGCGAGGATGACGCATGCAAGTGCAGTCTTCGAGACACTAGCTGACTACAAGACAAAATCTACCTATCGACAAGGTACTCCTGCCGGCTTAGCCAGGCAGAAGGAACACATCAAGGTTGCTCGGCTGCTTGAAGGCTGGAAGTTCAAGAAACCCCCACATCCTGCATGAGGCAGTGGTTCATTCGAAACCTCGTTCCACTTTCACTTTAATCTCATTTCCTGTGTCATTTGGAGGCTTGCTTGGACCAGAAGATACCCGGAGACTCCAGTGAGGCTTTCAGTCAAGGCTGGCTATCCCATACAAACAAAACATTTCCTATCTATGTCGATCTGACGAAACTACCAGATGTATATTTCTCCATCTACCAACAATAATGCCGAGCTATTGCTCGAGGGCAAATGATCATCCATCCCCGCAACTGCTATCATTGAAAGTGAGGAAAGAAGGCAGAGAGCTCCGGCGTGTCGTACAACCCTGCGGGGGCTTGACGGAGGCTGATGAAAGCCTCCACAACCAAGAATATCCTTGCTACAGCAAATACCGCCAACACGGAACCCAAACCCCACGACTTCACCGATTTCATCCAGGGTTTCTGGTGGCCATAGCCTGTCAGACGTGATCCTGGAGCCGCCCCGGAAACAAAAACGTCAAATCTTGGCCAAATTTGACGCGCGAGAAAGAAGATCCAAAGGATAGCTCCCGAGCATGCTATGGTCAGGGAAGAGACCAGCCAGAGCGTACGCTCAACCGGAGTAGGGAAGTGGTCCACCCAGCCAGAGAGGTGAAGCCCGCCGTAGGCTGCTGCTGTCAAGGCAAGAACGGAACGCAAGACGTCGCGATGGACATTGACTTGGCCAAGCCCCAAATTCGTCATGGACGGGAAATTGACAACGTGAGGTACGATGTAGTCGGTCTCGCCGAGGAAAACGCCAATAGTGGGCACCGAGGTGAAGTAGTAGGGGGCATACGACTGTCGATCGACGCAGTGTGCCCAGAGGACGTCTGCTGCTTGTGCAATCTGTTTCAAGAAGTCTGGATCGATTGGTTTGAAGCTTCTCTTCCCCTGTTGAACATCGGGGAATACCCTCCGACAGTAGATTCTGCTGTGATGCAGTGTGAGCTCTTCAAACGGAGGCGCAAAGTACGTCTGGAGGCACTCTGTCGCGACAGTCTGCTTGCCCTGATCGATGTGGTACTCATATGCAGAGCGGGGCACAGTTCTTGTCTGGGGATTGAGAGCAGTCGGCGACCGACGCGGCCGAAGGTCGCTTACATCGAATCCAAGAAACCTAGATGGATCCCTGGAGCCAGGTGACCCAATCGACAAGTGAGTTGTCACGAGAACCCTCTTATCTTGGTGCAAGGCATCTCCCGCAACCCGCACTCCGCCGCCCTCCACCGAGCCTGCAGGCAAATAGATGAAACATCGAATATCGGTGACTCCGTCAACCGCGCTTACAGACGAACACGCCGACATCAACGAAACCACGTCCCCAAGTCCCTCGCCCACAACCGTCGGGTCAAGGGCATCCAAAGGTTTACTCCACCAAAGAAGATACAACAGCACCGCGCACGCAACATGGCCACACGTATTTATCTCCAACAGCGACACAGGCAACTGCTCAATCACACGCCCAACGACCTGGGCAACCATCCACCCCGCCTGGATGCAAACCAGCGACTTGGCCATCCAGTCCGCCTTGCTCTTATCCTGTATCTGGAACTCATGAATCTCGGGCAGCTTCCCCAGAAACGACAAGAGGCGAATCCCTTCCGGCGTGAGCGTGACCCTCTCGCCGCCGCTCTCCTCTCCACAAGCCGGTCTGTCGACCACAAACCCGCCCATCACGGCGTAAAAGCATTGCGTCATGTCCCACTTGTGCCTCGAAAGTCCGTCGGCATCTCGCCGGTGCGCAGCGTCTTTCTCAATCTCCCGCTTCAGCCATCCCGCGATGATGTACTGCGCCGCCGCCGTCGCGACGACAATCTCCGGCGCGAAGATGCCGTAGAGAACCCACTTGGCCCGCTCGAGCGCCCGGCTCCGGGCCGTGGAGCGCGCGGCGGGGACGTTGAGGTGGAGCGCCGTCCAGACGCAGATTGTGAGCGTCAGGATGCAGGAACTCACAAGACTGAAGGTGCCGCGGCCGTTTGGTTCGGAGACCCAGGTTCTTGTCGCGGCGGGCTCGGCGGAGGTTGGCGTCGGGAGGAAGAGGGAGACGAGCAGGGTCAGCGTCATTGAAGGAAAGGGGTGTGAGCGCCGCTGGTGGGGCCGATGTGCGAAAAATGCTTGCGAGCTGAGATTTCAGTTACGGATTCGTCTTTAGAGGGGGAGGTATGAGTCTGATTTTATCATTGCTACCCTGGGCTCCCGGGAGGGTGTGGTAGGGACCGCGTGACGCAGCTCTGAGATGCCGAACCTGCATGAGCTGAGAGTAGGGCATGGCCACCACCAACCAGGGGTCTGGAACCAATGACGCTTACCTTTTCTACATCAAGATAAGACTATAGGCTTGATTGCAGTGAAAATTTAAAAGGCCTCCAAAGTTGTTCGGGAGGGGCAGTAACCTGGATTCCCGGGTGCCACATTGTCAACTCACTGACATACCACTCATGTTCACGCTTAACACCGCTTGAAGTCGGAGGGCTGGCGAAGAGTAACACATGTTCCCCCTTTAGAGTTGCACAGTAGTCAAAAAGGTGTGCCCGTACGCGATAACCTACTACACGAAAGTTAAAAATAGTTAGAAGGGTTACCCATCTAGCTATCCAAGTGGCTCGTGTTGTTCTCCTATTTGCAAGTTGGTAACCTTATTGTACTCCCTATCATAGTTGATGTCGCCACAATCGCTGTTCCTGTTGTTGCTGTCATCATAGCATAATTATCATCTTAAATACCTCCGCGCGGGTAGTGAAACTCAATTATCAAGGTTGACAACCCTCTATGCTTGAACCACGGTTTTTTTTTACGATGAAAAAGATTAATCAAATGGCATTCGGGCTCGATTCTTTGAACGTTTGTCTCTGTTTCAGTGATCTTTTAGCCGTGTTGTGCTGGCGTCTCGAGGGAAGTGATTTCACACACTATCTCTTCCTGTAAAACTTATTCCATATGATCAACTCGATCAACAAGTGTTCATTTTCTCTTATTTACCCCTGCATCTAGAGACAAACAGCCTTGACGATCGGCTAGAATGAGACCTGACCCGAGAGCTGGGCAAAAAGACAGGCAAGCTTCTAACAGACCTCTTGAAGCCATACATAATCGGGTCGGGGTCCTTCATGCTTCAATACCTGAGGCAATGGCAAAAAAAGGCAGATCTTTGTCGTTAGGTTCAACACTAAAGTGATTCCAACGGAGATCTTCCCCTGTATCACCACAAGAAGCTAGGCGATCCTAAGCGCCTGGCGCTGGACATCTTCCGCTTACACCCGTAGCAGCCTAAACATGCAAAACATGTCAACGGCAACTCACACCCCTGTCGCTGGGGCTGAGCTGAAATCGAAAATCCCCGCGTCTTTGTTAATCGCGCTCTTCTCCCCAAATGAAGCGGCTCTGTGATCTTGAATTAGTCTAAACAAGGCATGGGACATTTAGAGGTGAGACAACTCGTTCAAAAGAGCTCGGTATCAGCATGGAGACTCCTGAGCAAGACGTAGTCGAGAGCTCCCTGAATACTTCACCGACCGGACACCGCCACACATGTGGCCATTGCACGTCGCTCTTGATATCGCCTTCGGAGGAGGATCGAAAGCGAAGAGCAACGTGAGTCACATTCGCTGTCATTTGCATCGAGGCTAATCATTGACAGAGTATGGCGCAATGACTTCCAGCGAGACATGGAGGCTGTCCACGAAGCTGCCGATGCCGGGTGTCCCTTCTTCGCCTGGCTGAGAGAGCATATTGCTAGATCCTCGTCACCGATTGAAAGGCTCTTGCAGGTCAAGATGAAGTTTATCTTGAACTCTTCTCGGGAAAACTTGGCGGATGTTTATCGCTGTGATTTAGTAGTGCGAATGACCGATGGCCAGCGTCACTACCTTCTGCCGATGCCGAGTCTTGATGTTGAGTCGGACGAAGGTGAGTTCCATAAACAGAGGTGGCAGTCGCTCGAGCTGAAAAGTTTCCAGGGGAGACCGCCACAGAACCAGCGGTTTTCCGAACCATCGATGGTAGCTCGGACGTAGAAAGCGGTATTGGGCAGATCCGCCGTCGACTGGCTTGGTGTCTGGAATGCCACAAAGATGAATGCAGGCAGGAGACCGAAGTTCGCCCTCTGCGATTCATCTCCGTCGGTACTGGGGACATGACTTCTGTTCATATAACCAAATTGAGCAGTACAGGAACCGACCCCTATGTGGCACTCTCTTACTGCTGGGGCTCTGAGCAATTTGTGAAGACGACGAGTTTGAATCTTTCACATCACGAAGACATGATCAAGATCACTTCATTACCAAAGACTATACAAGATGCCATCTTTGTCACGCGAAAACTGGGAATTGGTCTTCTCTGGGTAGACAGCCTTTGCATCGTACAGGATGACACCGGAAGTCTGGCGAAGGAAGTCCAACACATGGCAGATTACTATGCCAACTCCGTCTTAACAATCTCTGCGGCGAGAGCCAAGAGCTGTCACGATGGATTTCTATCACGAAATGACGAGCAGGACACGAACATGCTGGCCCAATTCTACTTTCCCGTACATTTCGGTGAAAAGAGAGACGTTGCCAGTTACCTCAAGCTCGTCCCGCCCACACAGCAAGAAGATCTCCCGATCGATGCTCGAGGTTGGACTTTCCAGGAATCAATCATGGCCACGAGGTTAGCCACCTTTGGGGAACGTCGGATCTGGTGGTCTTGCATGGCCAGAGGCGCAAATCAAACGCGATCGGTTGGCCACAACGTCCTTCGGACCGAGATATTCGATTATCGAAGAGACATGCATGTGGGTAGCCCTCAGTGGAGGCAAGAATACGGTATCCATGCCTCTAAAAAACGTCCCATACTTGGTTCCTCGTCTGACGGGATCTCGCAGAACTACGAAGAATGACGTTATGGGCACGGCTTCTCAATGATTATACATCGCGGGTCCTCTTCGTACCACATGACCGACTGCCTGCCATCGCCGGCATCGCGCGCATGGCAGCGTCCTTCTTCAATAATCCGGAGAAACCAGCCTTGCCGTTGTATGTCGCAGGTTTGTGGAACACAAAGGAGCTGCCTCTGCAGCTCTTGTGGGTGCCCAGAAAGGAGCGCGCGTTGCATTCGTCCTACATAGCACCGTCGTGGTCGTGGGCCAGCTACACAGGACAAGTTTCCTGGAACTGGCCAAACTATGCAACTCTCCCGGCGCAGGTAACTCCACGCTTAGATCGTCACGGCTATAAGAGCTGACTTTGACGAGTCATATTTAGGAACCGATCGAGAATTGACAGATCAACGAGACCCAGACATCCAGGAAGTTTCGGTTAGCTTGTGCAATGACGTTGCGCCATACGGAGCCATCGCCGCTGGGTTCCTGAGGTTGAACTGCATTACTTTCGACCCAAGCCAGCTGACCAGAGGCCCTAGGAGACACCTCGAGTTACTCTTCGACGCGGACGGTAATGAGTCTACCTCCTTGGACGCTGTAGACTGGCCGTATTGGGACGAATATGGCGGTCTTCTCTGCATCCATGTGTCGAATTACAAGGGAGACTACCCCCGTGGTCTCATCCTTGCACCCAACGAGGACAGCACATATCGCCGTGTCGGCGTCTTCTTCAACTGGCGATCTGATCAACCATCAAGGGAATTAGAGCATCGCAAACGAGAAATCACGATTATATAACCTGCCATTTTGCGACTGCTCGATCTCTCTGAGAAAGAGAAAGGCGCATTCTCGCGAGTTGATTGCCAGGTTCGTCCCAGCCCGCTGCAATACGACGCTGCAATTCCCCTTTCCATGTTGACCTTTACCAGCAATGATTGGCCCGCATGCCGTGGCCATACTTTGAGCCCACAACACCCATCGGCACTCGACGCGACGATTCTTGCTCAATGCCCGGTAGAAGGAAAGCTTGGCCCTCCGCCAAGGCCGTCAACGCAAGCCGGTGCATCTCAATTCCGCCTATCGGCCCTGGCACAATGACGTGTTGTACGAGGGGCAGATCTGTCGGATCTGGCATGCGTCCTGCTTTTATCCGGTGCCCTGCTGCGCAAACCCCGCGCTGGTCCCCCGCGCTGGTCCCCCGCCCTGGCCCCGCGTCGGCCCATCTTCCGGACCCGAACGCCGGGCTGCGGCCGGAGATGTCGTTGTATGGAGGTGCATTTCCGTGTCCGGGGCTTAGTATAAAAGAGAGGACTATATGTGATGTTCCCAGCTCTTGAGGTGGTCTTTGTTCATTGACCAAGATACCAACTGTCGCGATGAAGTTTCTCAGGGCAGCCGCAGCTCTGCTGCTCGCTGCGGGTGTCTCAGCCATCAAGAATCCAGTTCTCCCAGGGTACGCTCACTTTCGCCTCATCTTTCCCAAGCCTTCATTCTGCTGACAAGCGCCAGATGGAACCCGGATCCAGCCATCCTCCGCGTCGAGGACACGTACTACATGGCCGTCTCGTCCTTCACCTACTTCCCCGGCGTGCCAATCTACAAGTCCAAAGACCTGGCGAACTGGGAACTCGTCTCTCACGTACTCAAAACCCCAGAGCACCTGCCCATATACGGCATCTCCCACGGCGAAGGTGTCTGGGCCCCGTCATTCTCCCACCACGACGGCCTTTTCTACATCACCTCCATGACCCGCTGGGGCTCTGACCCGAACTGGCGTTCCTGGCCGCGCATCTGGTACATCTCGTCCCCGGACCTCGTCATCTGGTCAGACTACACGTGGGCGGAGCCTTACGGCATCGACCCGGACATCTTCCACGACGTCGACGCCGGCAAGACATACCTCAACCTCATGGGCGTGAACAACAACTACGACCGCTTCTGGGGCATCACGCAGTGCGAGATCAACCTGGCCACCGGCAGGTGCGTAGGTCCGTACCGCAGCCTCTGGAACGGCACGCTCCCCAACATCGCCAGCGCCCGCCCCGAAGGCCCAAAGATGTTCAAGCGAGGCGACTATTACTACCTCCTGATCGCAGAGGGCGGCACGAGTACAGGCCACCGCGCGACGATCGGACGCTCAAAGTCGCCCGAGGGACCGTTCGAGGGTGCGCCGAACAACCCGCTCATCTACAACGGCGCCGACCAGAACCTCACGGTGCAGTCTACCGGGCACGCCACCTTCACCGACACCCCCGATGGCGAGTGGTACGCCTCCCTCCTGGCGCGCAGGAATGTGAACGGGAGGTCGGTGCTTGGCCGCGAGGCGTTCCTCGTCAAAGTCGACTGGGAAGACGACTGGCCGACGATGAATGGCGGGGAGCCCCTGATGCTGAGCCAGAGCATCGAGGGGGGGCCCGACCAGCAACTTCCCAAGTTGAAGTGGGCGGACAACTTTTCAGGGGCAGAGTTGGATCTGAATTGGTACCAGGTCCGTACGCCATACACAGAGAACTTTCGTCTCAAGTCGTCGGCGGCGAGCAATGATAAGAGAGTCGTGGCTAACGAGTCGTCGTCGGGCGGTCTCGTCTTCAACCCCAATGTCTTCACGCTCGGCGACCGCGACACGCCGGCCGCGGTCTTTCACAAGCAGACGTCGCTCAACATGACCTTCTCCGCGAAGCTGCTGCCGACAGAGAAGGGTCTCGGACCGAGGCAGTCCGTCGGCATCGCGTCGTACCTAAGTGAGGTCAACCATCAGGACATTGGCGTCAGGGGCTGCTGGAACAAGACCGGACTATGCTTGTACGTCGATCTGCTGCCAACGTCGGATGGGGCCAACACGCGGCCAAACGTGAGACCACCTCCCCTCTGCTCCCGCCCCACGAGGGAAGCGGAGAGAAAACAAGACTTGTATCGTGGGCCAAAGCTGACACTTTCCAGTCAACCGAGTACCCTCTAGGCCAGTCGACGATTCCTTCGGACCTCACATTGCACATTCGCGCCGCTCCTCTGACGTATTCCCTTGGATACTCTCGCGGCAGCAACTCGACCTCGCCGACGTGGGTGAAGGAGTTCAGCTCTCGGCAGATGAGCGCGAATCCCGGGTATCCCAACTTTGAAGGCGCCATGTTTGCGCTCTTCGCGAGCGGCAACGGCGAGCCGTGGCCGTACGACGCGCCTGACGTCGGCTTCAGCAGCGTCGAGGAGGTCTACTACGAGGAGAACCTGCCTGATTACGATGAATGGAATTAAGTTGAGGGGACGGGGGAGGGGCTGGGATGGGATCGGCGTCCGCACACAAGGCTCCGGCCGAGGGGCTACTGATCGTCTCCGGTCCGTGGCCGCGGGTTGTTCAATATGTAGCTCTTAATTTCACCCTTTGATATGCGTACGAGATATTCCATGTGAAATTGTTATTTCACCTCGCAGTCGAGTTGCGAGCATCAACATGTTTTTGGTTGCCGCTTACACCCCTGAAGTTACTTGGCAAAATGTGAGGTTCTCTGCAAGCTTTTCTGTAAGCTTCAAATGACCGTTTGTTTGATTGCCAATGAACCATAACAGCCGTGATATCAATACTACAGGTCGGAAGAAGACCGAATCGAGGTTACGCGGTCCGTCGTTTTCGGCCATAAAAGCCGACATATTGGTGTGCCATCCAACATACGAAGAGGCAGAAAAAAAAAAGAGGTGCGCCGTTTCTTAGTGATATTTGGGAACGGAACGATCTACCTTCGGAACCATCGGTGGTATGGAATTCAACCCTAGCAGTCGCTAAAAAAGTTCAATATCCCGGTAGTAGCACCAGCAGCAGCAGCTGGCTCCGGTTCGCGGCGGCAGCTGGGGCCGCCGAGAAGACGGGAAGACCAGGGCTACGACCGACATGAAAGAGACACAGGTGGGAAAGGATCTTCAGGTACGAGAGCCCCGGAAGCCAGGACGCGAGCATCCGTCATGCGAGGCGGCTGCCCGGCATAGGCCCGGTCGCGGCCGCCGACGTATGTACATATCTCTGGCAAGCAACGCGGACTTGGCCCGTCTGCAACGTGAGGGAAAAGAAGATTGAAAAGCCGAGATGCATGATTATGATTGAGCCCTACGCCACTGACCGCCAGTCTGGCTGCGTGGCGGCAGGCCTGCAGTCGAGAAAAGGGGATGCGATGCAAGGCCCCCAAGGCAAATGATGTTCTGGAAGCTCCCAGGGGAGGTGAGATGAAGATGGCATCGGTGGGGGGCTGTCGAGGGCCGCTGCAATTCGTACCTACATATGTATTCGTGCGGCGGGGAAAGCAAGCCGGCTCGGTTCGAGGACACGCACAGGATCAAAAGTCGAACTGTCAGCGACAGTGATGATCGCTCTCGGTCTAAGCCACACAACGACACACAAGCAAGCACCAGAAATAAAAAAAAGCTCCCGTCCGAGTTTGCGGGGAAACGAAGAGGTAAAATCGCGTTGTAACGTGGGCGATTAACGAAGCGAGGCGACATGACATGGTCCAGGAATGGTGCTGGCTGTGCAACCACAATGTCACCCTGGGACGTAGAGCCGTGGATCCTTTTGATGACATCTGGGTACGATGCAGCAATAGTGGCAGCAGAAAGCAGAGATTGCAAATGAGATTGACGAAGCATTGCGTACTGCCCAATGGTCAGAAGTAAGGTTGGCGAGGAGGCAGAGCTTGACCCTGGATGCACGCATGAAGAAGCACAGACGACTGGAGATGAGCCTCGAGAAGCCATTATTGGGTACGAGGTTCAGAGGCTGAAAGGGGATGCCGGTCGTGTGTGTGGGCTGCGAGCATGTCGGACGCATGGATGATGCCCGGTGAAAAGGAGACACGGGATTGGAGCGTTGTTTACAACGGGATGAAGTAAGCTGTTCCCAACGAGAAGAACAGCTTGGGTTGTGCTTGATGGCGACTGCTGATGGAAAGCCTCTCAAGGAATTGGAGCGAGTCGATTGACGGATAATCTCCAAGAGGTGGAATAGCGGGATATCAGTGAACATGCCCTCTATGTACAACGCCCGGCATCACATGCCCTTCCTCGCAGCTTCAGGAGTAATGGGACTTGCAAGGCCGTATCTTGCCAGGTGTCCATTTCATCAGTTGAGGCCGAGGATGACTCTTGAGTATGACTGCTCAGGTGCTGGCGAGGCAGTTTTTCTGCCTTGAAGAGGTTGGTTTTGCAGCGTGATGCGGCGGACTGAGTAAGACGTAGAAGGTTGACGGCCCCTAGAGATTGGAATATATTGGACGTGTGCAGGAGTCACCCGAATAGGCGGCCGGTCTGAGATCGTGGCCCTCTCTTTCTCTCTCTCTCTTTCTCTCTCTCTCTCTCTCTCTCTCTCTCTCGCTCGGTGTTCGGTGGTGATGGTGGTGAACAGGGCCAATGGCTCGGGATGCCCTGACAACTTTTAGCTGGGGGCGTGGGCATGTGAGGGGGGACAGGGGAGGAGGGAAAGACGGAGGCGCAGAAAGGGGGAGAGAGGAGACGGGCCTGTCGCGACGAGAGCAAACAGAGCAAGGTGTAGGTAGGACAGGGCAGGGTTTGACGGATTGGCGGTAGGGTCCGAGACGGCCCAGGTGTGTGGTCGCCGAAAGAAGGTTGCGAAGGGGGGGTGGGTGACGATGAACAAGAACCAAACCACAAAAATGAGGAGCGGTGATGCAGATTGAGATGCGGAAGTTGGGGGTTGTCAGATGGTGATGTTCTGGAAGATGACGATGATGTCGATTCTGGCCGATAGAGCCCAGGGCTGAAATTGACCATCGACCAGGCCAAGGCAGCGCCTCAATGATCTGCTGCGCGTGTGGCTTTGGTGGAATTGCAAGTTCATGCGAAGAGGCTGGCAGAGGAGGGCAGAGGACGGGCTTTTGCTGCATTTGGGCCCAGGCGGTGAAATTGGATGGAGATTCGAGGAATCGAGTATCCGTACCTTAAGTAGAAAGTGTACGTGAAGGAGACGCGACCGAGGCTGCTCGTGGAACAAGACGGAGCAGTAGCCGGTTACGTAACTCAGCTGCGAGACGAGGCTAAGGCAGGGCGAAGTGGACCTGACAGGCAGGTACCTCGGAGACTGAAGGAAGGTCCTGCCAAAGTATCCTCTATCCCTTTTTTGCTCTTTCCATAGGTAGTCACATAGTGTCCCTCTCGCTGATGGAAGTGGGCAGGCATCGATCATGGGCAACACCTTCCCAATGCACCGTGACCTTATTCAGGCTTACTTTTTGGCTGATATTGATTATTGCTAGATTATTGCCCAGATGCAGGACGCGATTGTGTACCTAACTTGCCACGGCCATATCTCCTTTTTCGACAGCGACTGATATCATCTGGAGAACACGGGA
This sequence comes from Colletotrichum aenigma, assembly GCF_013390185.1. NCBI lineage: Eukaryota > Fungi > Ascomycota > Sordariomycetes > Glomerellales > Glomerellaceae > Colletotrichum > Colletotrichum aenigma. The sequence goes on from NW_023500913.1 coordinate 4,448,838, forward strand.
GAGTGAGTCCTGTCTCTTACGTGTGCGACTCTACCTACATTGGCACAGTAGCAGCAAAAGTAGCCGTGTAAGTGTTGTTGCACGGATATTAACATCAACATAGCTAGCGTCGGTACATCACCCAACGTTCCCTGTGAGCTGCCAGTGACTGCCTGCCCGCAGACGGTATGCAAAAGGACCGCTAGGGATTGGCCGGGGATGTTTGAGAGAAGGGGCCTCGGGGGGGCAAATGGTTCGATGTTGTTCTGGCGTTAACAGTCTTGGGGGGCATTCCAGCCACAGAAACGGGCCTGTTGGGGGCCGGCACGGGGCCGTCAGGAGTTGGGAGCCCCTCTTCCGAGTCGCAGATTCAGTGCTGGCTATCGTTGTGAAGCAGATTTCAGCAGAGTGAGAGCCGCCGTTTGATCGAAGGCGAGCGACTTGTTTGGTCAGAGCCAAGCCTTTTCGTGATGTTCTGTCCGAGGTAGAGGGAATACGGAGCATGATGCCACTTGGGAGTCGGAGAAGGAGGAGACCTAAGCAGAAGGAGGAGGCGTGAGGCGCTCCGTGGCTCAAAGTCCGGGACGGAAGCTAACCGCCCCTGGAAGGTGAGGCACTTCAGTGGGATGGTCGGGACGGATTCCATTGAGCTAAAATCCCCTAGTGGTGCACAGCGCCCAAAGCAGATGCTGTCAGTGTCAAGATTCGCCCGCCCGGGCTAAGCCTCCAAGGTGCCTAGCAAGCCTAGCAAGCCCAGGTAGCAGCGGCCAGCTTCCATTAGCTTATTCGTACCTCCCTCCGTCCCTCCCACCAGGTACAGCAGAAGCAGAGTACGTACCTCTGTCGACTGTCGAGCCTGCAGCCAATGGCCGTTGAGCATTACGTGTAATCCGATGGCCAGCAAGTGTTTTCCGAGGAAAGAGCTTCCCCAGCTGTTGCTTAGGTTCCTTCCATTGCTTCTCCTGGCTCTCGCACCTGCACCTGCACCTGCACTTGCACTTGCACTGTACAAGGCAAGGCGGCACCCAACCCAACCCAAGGCATGGCTTGGCGCCGTTTTTCTTATTCCACGCGGCTGGCATTTCCCTACCAGGCTCACCGTAAAACTCACCTTGACTCGAGTCCCATCTTTCTCTTCTTCTTCTACCTGGTAAAGCTTGGTCCGTTCACCAACCATCAACACGTTAAATCTTAACCTTTATCCTTTCATTGGTCATGTTCTCTCTGGCCCTCAGTGGTTTGCAAGTACGGATACTCGTACAAATGCAGATGAAAGCCTAGGCATATCCGATGACCGATGCACCTAGGGATTCCACTTCTTCACCGCGCCCACCCACTCTGCTCCCGCCGGCGCACTTGATCTCGAACGGTCCCCTGCAATGGCCGACACAGTCGACTTGACCCTGACCCATCTGGCCTCTCAGGAGGCGCGGCTCTCTCCGCCGTCCTGGGAACAGGTACCGGACGGAACGACAAACAGACAACGGGCACACGACAGGCATTGCACCCAGCCAGTTATCCAGGGCGCGCAGGCACAGGACAGGCACAGGACAGGCACAGGACAGGCACAGGCTCAGGCACAGGCACAGGCACAGGGCCGCAAACCGTTCCCCTCCCCTCGTCGACTAGGAACAGGGCCATATCGAAGCGATTATTCCAGCAGTGTTTGACGGGACGCCTCCTCTTCTTTTTCCCCCGTCAACCACGTCCCTGAAGTTGTCGGACCGTGGATGTTCTGGAAGGCATGTATGTACAAGTATCCGTACAGTGAGGTGAGGTGCAGGACATGTCCGTTCATATCCCTCCCTGGTATATACAAGAGCACACAGAACAGAGTACGAATCGCCCCTTCTCGTTCTGCCGCCTTGGAGACCCACCCGCACCAATATCTCACCAATCCCAACCAATACTTGGAACAGCTTTCCCCAAGGTACCTTGCCTGCACATTTTCAGCTCGAGGTACCTTGCCCGACATGAGTACCTATCCGTACGTAGAGGTGCAGTGCAGTGTGTACGGAGACACCCCGATCACCCCTTGGCCCCTCCGCGCTGTGTGTGCTCGCGTGGGAAACAGCCTATTCTCACCTTACCTACTGCATAGAGGTACCTCTAGAGCTTTTTGCACTGGCTGTTTGGCTATGCCTACACTGAGATGCACTGCACTGGCTGGCTGGCTGGCTGGCTGGCGTGGTTGTCCGTCCGCCCATTGACATTGTTGGCGACCTTCCCTGCGCGCTAAGGTACCGACGGGACGAGTCCCTTCATCCAGCCCAGCCAGTATCTGTACCTATCCCGTCGCGCGCAAGGAAGGAAAGGGAAGAAGAAAAAAAATTGTGCAGCTCCAACCAGCTTCCTTCCTTCCAGAGTTCTCAGACTCCATCCACGTCCACACGTCCACGTCCATCCAGCCAGCCACTCCAATCCACTCCTCCAGTCGCCTAGGACCAGTCCAGTCCAGTCCTTCTCTCGGCCGACAACCCACCACACTCCGCGCCCCCGACAGCACCTCTCCCGTCTCCATAGGTTAGGTGTTTGGCAGTTTGCACATAGGATTTGCACATCGTTGCATACCGGCGGCCTTGTCTACCTACCTACCTTGCTGCGTTGCTTTGCTTTGCCTTGCCTTGCGTATCCGTACCCAGCGTTGCGTTGCCTCCTTGGGCCCAGTCCCGTCTCCTCCTCCTCCTCCTCCTCCTCCTTACGGGGTCACTCGCTCGCTTCTTCTCTTGTTCCGACGACCTGACCTTGCTTCCGCGCCGCACCGCACCCGCATCGCGCTGTCTTTGACGACACCCCCATCCCGAGACCACCAAACGACAAGCAACCTCCTCCTGCTGCTCCTCCTCGTCGACACCGCGAGACCTCCTCCTCGCTTCGCACACACCCACCGACCCCCCCCTACGCGTACCCTTCCTCCTGCTGCTGCTCCTCCGCACCCCCTCCCGCTCCTCTCCCAGGCCTAGGCATAGCAGCAGCAGCAGCAGCAGCAGTGGTGGTGGACAAGCAAGCAACAGAGAGACCACCACACGCGAAAAAATCTCTCGAGGCGCGCCGCTCTCTCTCGCTCGCTCGCTGTACAGGGACCACCACCTCACGGCACAAGGCACAAGGCACACACACACACTCACTCGCACACTGGCCGGACACGCTCACAGCACCTCCTTCCCCTCCGCAGCTCTCCCGTCACCCTTTCTCCTTCTCTGCCCAGGGTGTCGCGCATCCACGCATCCATACACGCCTCCTCCCCTGGTCTACCTCAGAAATCCAATCGTGGCTCCATAAAAATTTCTAATTAAAATCGAAATGGCTCAAGAAGACAGCCCAAGCATCAGCACCAGCACGAGTGCCAGCACTGCAACAAGCGTGCCTGTACCTGCTCCTGCTCCTGCTCCTGCTGCTGCCTCTGATCCTGCTCCTGCCTCTACCGAGACTACTGCTGCTACAGCTTCCGCGTCTGTTGCGCCTACACCTACGCCTACGCCTACAGCTACAGCTACAGCTGCTGCGCCTGTACCCTTACCCGTCTCGGCCTCTGATGCCAACGACGTCGTCGCTTCCTCGACAACCTCTACTAATTCTGTCCCTCCCCCGACCACCTCGACCTCACCTCCTCCTCCTCCTCCTCCCTCCGCGACCCCGACCCTCACCTCGACCCCGACTGCCCCTACCGAGACGACGTCCACTGCACCTGCGAACGCGTCCGCGACCGCTTCTGCACCGGCGCCCGTCACTGCGACTGCGACTGCGACTGCGAGTGCTCCTCCTCCCGCGTCCGCGCCTGCTCCTTCCGCCGTCGCTCCTGCGCTTCCTACCCACCAGCAGAACGGTGACGCGAGGGCGTCTTCGTCGCCCGCCATGGCCAACAACCAGCCGCCTGGCCACCCGAGGAGCTACCCGAGCCCGAACAACTTCCCCTCTCCCATGCCGCAAGGCCAGTACGCCTACCACCAGCCGACCCAGCCTCCTCCCGATCCCTATCGAGCCAGTCCTGGCGCGCCTGTTCCCTCTCTCCCGAGCATGAAGAGTCTCGATCACCACTACCCCTCGGCCGCGCCGCAGCACCAGCCTATGCCCATGCAGATGCCAATGGCTCCCAACGCTGGCATGCCCTACTACCTGCCCCCGGGCGTCCAAAACCCATACTTGGCGCAGGATATGAACAGCATGCGCTATGCTCTCCCGCCAGGCCACCACCACGATCCTAGACTGATGCGCGGTCCCGGAGGCCCCAAGAAGGTACGTTACGGAGGTTACGGTGGTTGATAGTCGTCACAGGTTGGAACTTGAGCTGACGACTGGGTTTTCTGGTTTCTAGGAGATTAAGCGCCGGACGAAGACGGGTTGCTTGACGTGTCGCAAGCGTCGCATCAAGGTTAGTAGTGTGATTTTCCATGACATGTTTTTTTCCCCTCCCCTCCCTTCACATCCCGCCGCGGCGCATTGCGCCTGCACCACAATTGGGGAATGTTCGGGGGCTCGTCAGTGGTACCCAATTGAGGCAAGAGGAAATGCGCGAGGCAGAGTAAAGAAACAAACTTTACGATAAGCGAACCGAGTCGTGGTTTCGCGGGAAAAACGGTCGCTTGAATGTCGCTTGTCGCTTGACTTGGAGCTACTGCGAAGCGAGGAGCCATGAACCACGTCCGCGTCCCGGGATCGCGCCCGCCCGCGCCCGCGCCCGCAGGGAGGAGCAATCTTCCGTTCCTGCAGAAGAACCTACCGCACTGCACCCGACACCGCCAACCCCAAACGCCAATGCCAATGCCCGCCGCGCCCACAGCACGTTTCGGCTGGTCTCGCCTCGCCTCGCCTCGCCTCACCTTATCCTCACCTCACCTTATCCTCACCTCACCTCACCTCACTTGCAGTCGCAGCCCCTCTCCGACCGGCTCCGATCGGCGTACCTACTTCTTAGCCTCACCGACTACCTTACCCTATCGCTGCTGCCTTACCTCATCCATCCCACCTCATTCCTCAATTGACACCGACACCGACTCTCACCGACAAGACATCCCACTCGCACACTTTCCCAATTGCCGCAATCTGATTCATTGCATCTACTCGTTGATTCTCTTTGCACTCAAACTAACCAACCTCACCAGTGCGACGAGGCGCATCCCACTTGCAACAACTGCAAGAAGTCCAAGCGCGAGTGCTTGGGTTACGACCCAATCTTCAAGCAGCAGCCTGGTCCTTCCGCCATCCAGCCCGCGCCCAACGCCCAGCGCGTGCCGACCCCGACCATCCCGTCCGTGCCGTCGTCCGTCCCTCCGACGGTTCCCACCGTTCCGTCGACGCCCGCTGCCCCGGCTCCCGTGTCCGTCGCCTCGTCCAACCCCTACGGCAACCAGCCCGCGGTCCTCCCCAGCTCATATAACGCCACCGTCGCATCCTCTCACGCACCGCTGGATCCCGCTCTGTCTTCGGCAGCATCAAGCGTCAAGGCTGAGCCGAACTCGTACGATTTCGCGGCCCCGATAGATCCGGCTCTGCAAAGTCTACCCGCTCAGGCCACCATCTCCTCGACGCATCATCAGCCGTTCTCGGCCGAGCAAAGGGCAGGCTTCGACAACCATCTCAGAGGTGCGACCCTCCCGCAGTTATTGTACATTCCTTGCTCTCTTTCAGCGTTGCTCTGCATCCATGGCTGTGTGCTAACACGAGACTTGTAGTTACAAAGATGAAAATCGATGAGCTCATCGGCCTCCTGGGCCCTGCTGCTCCCACCCAGGAGATCGCCCTCACCCCGGAGATTTTCGGTGAAATCATCAGCATTTACAACGAGGTGTACGCCGTCGGCCTTCAGTCCTTCTTCGAAACCAACTGGTTCCATGCCAAAGATGCTCAAGGCAAATTCGCTCTCGAGCACAACCAGCCAATCATCAGCCAATTCGCATCCTTCGTCAAAGTCCTTCAGGCCGTCCCGGCTAACGACCACACTCAAATGGCCCATTCTGGAGTTCTCGAGGCTCGGTTGATCTGGGCCCTCGCCAGTATGCCATGCAGCGGTGCTACCATGACGGCCAACACGGATGCGAAATTCTTGCCCTCTCCTGAGGATTTGACGGAAGCTGCCAACAGAGTTAGGGTCTTCGAGACACTTCTCTCCGGCGACTTCCTGCCCTCCAACCCCCTCGCACCTCCCGTCCCAGACGCCAACCCGCATCGCCAGCAGGAATTTGAGTTTTGGCACAACCTTGCACAGTACCTGTGCCATCACGATGCTGCCAAGCGCGACGAAATCCTTGGCAATCTCCGGCTGCAACTGGGTGGCAGAGAAAACCGCGATCTCATCTACTCGATTGCCATCTCCCGCGAGATCTCCCCGAGGGTTGAACCAGGCTTCGAGAGGAATATTCCCCAGCACATGGACGAGTCCGACCCTAAGAACCGGCTTTACGTGGCGAACAAATTTATTCAAGATGAGGCGCAGGTCACAGGAGGAACGACAAATATTGTCCGCCGTTTCAGTGAGATCGCCGTTCGATCTTTCATCAGCCCGGGTGTCAACATTGCGAGGGGCTCAGCCATCCCAGGACAGCAATAACCAGTCACGCGACCGGTTTTCCTCCATCTTTCAGCATCGAACTCTGCAGCATTTTCCAGGCTCAAAGGGCGAAGGGACCCAAAAAAAAGTTTTGTGTGTTTTTTTATGGCGTTGAAAGGGGAGGGAAGGAAAGCATTGTTTTTCAATCCATTGATTTTCATTTCCTTTCTCCTTTGCATGCGGGCGGCACCGCGCCGCTCGTCCCCCCTAGTATATTTCACGGCCGATGGCATTGTACTGTACAATATGTCCAACTAAAATTAGTGGTATTCAGGCATGGCGGTGCGGGTCTGGCGAAAAGAAAAAACGGTGGAGAGAAGGAAGTGTGAGGTTGAGCATTGGGAATGGTTGAGGGCAGGTTTTTTGTCCAAAGACTCCTTGGGCGAGCCGGATCTTGGGTCTGGGTGAGCCAGAGCTCTGTACGATTATAGACAAGTCCCTGGTCCCTTATTGGGTAGACCAGCATAACTAAAACAATAACAAAGTTGCATACAGGTCGGGTCCCAGCTCCGTGTGATGAGGATGTCATTAGCAAGCGTTGCTGCGTCTGGCATCCTAGGATGGACTGGCTCATATGGCATGTAGTGGGCTCGCAGTAGGGAACGGGAAAATGACCCAAATGCCAGTTGAAGACGAGACGATTATTCCCGATATTGGTATTGCATGGTCGAAACGAACGGTATCCCCTTACAGGGAAAACACCACAGCATCGATGGCTGCATGTCAGCGACGCAACAACAGGCCCGGCCCAAGGCGGAAGGCTTCGCCGGTCCGAAACCCGGGTGAGAGAGCTGGTCCAACGGCCCATTCGGGGACTCTGCAATGTTCAACTCTGAACGACCCAGCCATCGGGAATGTGCCTTGCAAATTGGCCCGATATGGAAGTTGATTACGCAGGGGTTGAAGACGGTAGCGAGAGGTACCGTCAAGACGGTACACGGCAAACGGGGTGCGATACCGGCCGGCGTACCGGGCGCTTGGCCACTGACCACCCGGCCGAGACAAATCTCACCGGATAAGAGTCTTGGATAAGAGTTTTGGGAGACCTGGGCCTCCAAGCAGGTCCATCAGCGGTAATTGGACGGCCTCTTGTTGTGATGGAATGGGAACAATACTGAGTGCTGACTCGGCTTTCTCTCCGATTCTTCTTCTAAGCCGTTGAGATAGACCGCGACGAATTGGAATAAGTCCATGGATAAGATCGGTACTGATGTAGTCTCTGCTTCGTTGCGATTTCCGTCCCTTCTTTACAAACACATAAAGAACAGCAGCACACCTCGACTTTCCAAAGTGTCAAGTCCGCCCTACACCTACCTCAGGTACCTATCACACTCACCAACCCGAGTCCCCCAATTGAGTTCACCCCACCGACAATCCCCCTCCCCCACCTTCCAAGTCGGACACCTCCGCCTTGAGCAGGTCACCCCGCGCCGGCGCCGGTCCTTGGAGGGGCAGCTGTGTAGTGAGAACATCAACATCATCATCGCTGCAACGCTTGTATCTCAACTTTTTGGCCCCTACAACTCAATTCTCTGGCCTTGGTATGTTGTCACCGATACACTTCAGAAAGGTGCAAATACTGACCATTCCCAAGGTCAAATCCTTCCACTTTGTCAAGCCCACTGCGTATGTAAACTCATCGCGTCGAGCTCTCTCAAACACCAATCACAACCGTCCTCTTCTCAGAGCTTCAGTCATCCACTATCCAATCCGTATACCCAACGCACGCCTCGCAACAATGACGAAGCCAAAGGTTCTCCAGCTCGGCAAGGTCGAGCAGTAAGCCTCTCTCCCCTCATAATCCACATCCAACCTCAACTGACACCCTCCAGCGCCCACGAGTCCTGGTCCTCGCTCGGCACCGTCGCCGACATCATCACCCCGAAATCCACCTCCCGCCCCGAGTTCCTCCAAGAATGCGCCTCCGGCGCCCTCGACGGCGTCATCGCAATCTACCGCACCTTCTCCAGCGTCAAGATCACCGGCAAGATCGACGCCGAGCTCGTCGCCGCCTTGCCCCCCTCCGTGCGCTTCATCTGCCACAACGGCGCCGGCTACGACCAGATCGACGTCGCCGCCTGCACGCAGCGCGCCCCCACGCCCCTCCTCGTCTCCAACACGCCCACCGCCGTCGACGACGCCACGGCCGACATCAACGTCTGGCTCATGCTCGGCGCCCTCCGCAACCTCAACGCCTCCATCCTGACGCTGCGCGCGGGCAAGTGGCGCGGCAGCCCGCCCCCGGCCCTCGGCCGCGACCCGCAGGGCAAGGTGCTGGGCATCCTCGGCATGGGCGGCATCGGGCGCAACATGGCCAAGAAGGCGCGCGCGTTCGGCATGAGCGTGAGGTACTACAACCGCACGAGGCTGTCGGACGACCTGGAGAAGGACGCGGGCGCCGAATACGTCGACTTTGACACGCTGCTGGCCTCGAGCGACGTCATTTCGCTGAACCTCCCCCTCAACGTAAGCCATCCGTCTATTCCTCATGTTGAAGTACACACTAAAAAGATGTACGCATGCCAGCCGCACACCCGCCACATCATCTCGACCGCCGAGTTTGCCAAGATGAAAAAGGGCGTTGTAATCGTCAACACCGCCCGCGGGGCCGTCATCGACGAGGCCGCCCTCGTCGACGCCCTCAACAGCGGCCAGGTCGGCAGCGCCGGCCTCGACGTCTTCGAGAACGAGCCCGAGGTCCACCCCGGCCTGCTCGCGAACCCGAACGTGCTCATCGTGCCGCACATGGGGACCTACACGCTCGAGACCACCGTCAAGATGGAGGAGTGGGCGATTGGCAACGTGCGCCGCGCCGTAGACGAGGGCAAGCTGAACAGCGTGGTGCCGGAGCAGAAGAGTGTTGCTGGTGCTTAGAGACGAATGGGAGACCGGCTAATTGCCGATGGACTCGTAATTACAAGGCGCATCAAACATGATAACATAGACTCCGAGCATTGGTACACCATCACTGGCAAACTACTCTCTGACTCCCTTTTTGTCGCAAATCTCGTTGTTGTCACAGCTGTCGAGACTCTCAGGTTCAAGACTCGCTGGGACAAAACCTTCCACAGTATCTATCACATGGCACACAGCAAGTAATTCTCAGAGGACAACATATATTGTCTATGCCGGGCCACGGTTGACGGGTCCTAGTCCTAGAGTTGATCTACCCTTAACCCCTATATCCCATCCGGGGGTTGAGTCCCATTTTCCCAAATTCGGGCCGAAGAAAACAAATACAAATGCCATGGTCTGGGGAATCACTATTCACAAGCCAACGCCTATTTTTTGTTGAAAAATCTCGCAGCCAGGCCCCCCAACTTTTTTGAGTTCCAGCCCGTAACCGCCCCCAACCGAGATTCCCTTCCCAGATGTGTCATGCAAGTCATGCTGTTGAGAACACACATTGCCAAATGTTATGGTGTAAGCTCGTTGAAGTCATTAATCGGAGTGTTGAAGTCCAACTTTCAAAGATTGGATATTATAGAGAAAACGCTTAGTAGCGGTAGATGTCGCTCTTGTAGGGACCCTCGACGGTGAGGCCGAGGTACTCAGCCTGGACCTTGGAGAGCTCGGAGAGCTCGACGTTGCAGTGGGCAAGGTGGAGTCTGGCGACCTCCTCGTCGAGAACCTTGGGGAGGACGTAGACGCCGACCTCGAGCTTGCCGGACTTGGCGAACTCGACGTACTTCTGGCCCCAGGCAGCGTCACCGGACTTGTACAGCATGATCTGGGCAAGGACCTGGTTGGTGAAAGAGCACGACATGACGAAGGAAGAGTGGCCGGTGGCACAGCCAAGGTTGACCAGACGGCCCTCGGCGAGGAGGATGATGTGGCGGCCGTTCTTCATGAGGAAGCGGTCAACCTGGGGCTTGATGTTCTGAACGCTCTGGGCGTTGGCCTTGAGCCAGGCGACGTCGATCTCGATGTCGAAGTGGCCAATGTCTGTGAAACACATGGTTAGATGGATGATTAATGCGTGGACTTCTTCAGGAGTACTTACTGCAGACAATGGCGTCGTTGGGCATGGCCTCGAAGTGCTGGGCAGTCAGGATGTCACGGCAACCAGTGGTGGTGACGAAGATCTGGCCCTGGGAAGCGGCCTTCTCCATGGTGGTGACCTGGTAGCCGGCCATGGCAGCCTGGAGGGCGTTGATGGGGTCGATCTCGGTAACGAGGACGCGAGCACCCATGGTGTGCAGAGCCTGGGCACAGCCCTTGCCGACATCACCGAAACCAGCGACAACGGCGACCTTGCCGGCAACCATGACGTCGGTAGCGCGCTTGATACCGTCAATGAGGGACTCACGGCAGCCGTACAGGTTGTCGAACTTGGACTTGGTGACGGAGTCGTTGACGTTGATGGAGGGGACAAGGAGCTTCTTCTCCTTGAGCATGCGGTAGAGGTGGTGGACACCGGTGGTGGTCTCCTCAGAGACACCGTAGCAGTCCTTGAGCATCTCGGGGTACTTGTCGTGGACGAGGTGGGTCAGGTCACCACCGTCGTCGAGGATCAGGTTGAGCTTCTTGCCATCCTTGAAGGCAAGGAGCTGCTGCTCCAAGCACCAGTTGTACTCCTCCTCGGACTCGCCCTTCCAGGCGAAGACGGGGACACCGGCGGCGGCAATGGCAGCAGCGGCGTGGTCCTGGGTGGAGAAGATGTTGCAGGAAGTCCAGGTGACCTCGGCACCGAGAGCAGTGAGAGTCTCGATGAGGACGGCAGTCTGGATGGTCATGTGCAAGCAACCGGCGATACGGGCACCAGCGAGGGGCTGGTCGGCGGCGTACTTGGCACGGGTCTGCATGAGACCGGGCATCTCGTTCTCGGCGAGCTCGATCTCCTTGCGGCCGAAGGCAGCCAGGGACAGGTCGGCGACCTTGAACTTGTGGGCGGGAGCAGCCATTGTGATGTTGATTTGTGGTATTGGTGGGAAGGGAAAGAGGTGGATGGGGAGGATAGGAGATGGAAGGAAAGAAGAGAAAGGGAAATCAAAGCTCTGATGGACGGGGGGAGAAGGAGAAGAAAAAGACTTTGGAGGGGTCGAGTCCGGAAAGGGAGCAGGGCGGTGAGTGTGAGTTCTGCGTTGTCCGGACGGAAATTTCTGCTGGACTTGTCGCTCGCTGGTCGGCGTTGCGCGGTGCCTGGACAATACCTTACCTTACCTACCTCTGCGAGTGGTGAGTGGTGACTGGAGGAGGGGGAGGGGTGAGGGGTGAGGTGAGAGGGGCACCGTGTTGGAGGGGGGACACTGGACCTCAGCCAGAGGCGGGGCAAAAAAGTTCAACCAGGTGCAGCAGGTGCAGCAGGTGCAGCGGGTGCAGCAAGTGTGGCAGGCGAGGTGGGGTTCCAGTGCCTTCCTCTCCCTGGTTGAGACCTTCCATTGAGATGGGAAAGAGGGAGAGGCCGAGAGGAAGGAAGAGACCTTGGGAGCTGACACGGCAGCCGCGATAGCAAGAGGTACATCCAAGCTATCGACTCGATGATCCAACGCCACTTTTGCAATGTACGCAGTAGACGTCCAGGGGCCCCTTCCCCTTCATGCCCCGTCACTGCCTCTGTCTCTCCACGTCTTTACTCTACCTACCTACCTACCTACTCTACCTTACCTAGGTACTCCGGACATTCACTCGACGAGGAGCCCAAGGAACGTTTTGCATTCTCAGCAAGGAAGTAACAGACAATGGCCATGTCCGATTTCAAGGCTCACTTACAATGGCACCAACGCCTCCGGGAAGGAAAGACGAGCGAAGGGCTGGCTCAGCCCATTCCCAACTGCCCCGTGTGCCTGTACAAAACTCGTCAGGATTGGTCGAGGAGGCTCCAATTCGACCCCGCGCGCGCCTGGTGCCGCTGTCTCATCCAACGTCAACTCAATTGGTGTTTTGGATTTTTCCCCCCCCTTCCCTTCCTCAAACCCTTCTCTATCTGCCTGGCACCTTAAGCCGTTCAATAAGCCACCACATGGAAAGGGATGGCTAGACCCAAGGGAGCAAGCTTGGAATGAGCTTCCTCCGCCACCCGCAGAGCTCACTCAAGTAGCTCTGTTAACGTGCAACCGTGCTGAATTGGAGCTTCGTTTTTTTATCAGTGCTGATCGGAACAGCTCCAGCATCCCCAAGCCGGGGCCGACCTGCTCGGAGGTAAGGTGAGGTAAGGTTAGGTCGGGTAAAAAATTTGAAGAGGCCGGCCAAGCTCAGGTACTTGCAGCCTTACTCGTATTGTTGCCCGGCCACATGCAAATTCGATAGGCCACAGGTACCTCGTGAACCCTGATGGGGTCCATCCATTCTGTGATTAAGCCTAGAGCCCGCAGCCCACATAGAGCTTTGCCCCTCCTCGCCCATGGCACTGCACTCGGGACTGCGAGGTGTAAGTACTTGGGAGACATCAGTCCAGACCTGCGTGCCGCCGAGACTCGATCTGAGAGGCCAACCCAACCATTCAAAGTCCCTTTTGTTTCCCCTTGTTTTACCGTTTTCACGCGCTAGTCTCTTTCCAGTGTGAAACCCCTCGAAATTGCCCCACCATGCCTCGGGCAACACGCACCACCTCCCTCCTCTCGACTGACTTTCCCAGGAACTCAACACGGCCATGCGAATCATGCAAACCTTCCTTGAGGGCGTGCTGTGCAGTATTCACTCACGTTGTAAAGAGGCTACCGTGGCACCAAGTAACACATCCTACCTTACGTGAAGTATTTTGAAGCACAGTAACATGGGACGGTAAGGCGAACTGAGGCTTCTGACGCCGACCGGTCCGGCCAAACTCAACTGGTAAATCATCATGTTCAACTTCTGTCTGAAGTATTCTTTGGTCGCAATACAGGCTCCAACCTCGACGTCGAAGCTATCTAGAACTTATGACTTGCCGAGATATAACGTGAGTGCTCTGGTTAGCACCATCATACTTCCCCCCCCATGATCAACATGCCCTTTCCGTGCCATGGCCTCGTCTACCACCAAGCCTTTGATCCCAGTTACCAACAACAACTCCCTGGCCAGCTTCAGCCAGCAGAGAACCCAAGGGAGAGGAACTGAACCGTCGCTTTGGTATGCAAGAAAAACATCGAATATCGACTCGATACACTCTGCCTGGGACTAATTACCGTAACGCCGTTTCGAATGCTTGATCCGCTTCCCAGATCATTCATCATTCCCAGAACACCCGTTCTCTAAGGTAAGGTAATCAACTCTTCTTTTTTGTCTTTGCCCTTCCCCTCGACCCTTTGTTCTTCTTGAATCCGTCGTATCCGATTCGCATACGATGACACCGACAACCGAGCCTGCCACTGCCCCATTTCCTCACGCCTCCTAAGCGTGCTTGGGCAGCAGGTTCTCCCTGACGGCGAACATCTTGGCGCTGATGTTGGCCGTGAATCCGTCCACCTGCTTGCTGTACTGCTCCACCTGCTTCGCGTTGAGCATGCCCTCCAACCGGCTGGGCTCCTGGGGGAGCTTGAACAGCCTCTGCCACTCGTCCTCGGGCAGCGGTGTCTGCTTGGCCGCCGCGCGCGCCGCGTTCTCCGCCTTGCGCTTGGTCTGCCACTGCGTGATCTTGGCCTGCTCACGGCCGAGCTGGCGCTGGTAGAACTGAAAGTTGTTGAGGTCGGTGTAGTGCGACTCGATGCTCTCGAGCAGGAGGTCGCAAGTCTTCTCGAGGAAGGGGTCTATCGACAGGTCGAGGTTGTCGACCGAGGGGTGCAGCGGCTGCTTGATGGGGTCTTCGCGCAGGTCCGACAGAGAAGTGGGGGGCTCGATCTTGTCCTGCTGGGGGATCTGGGGCAGCTGGTGCAGGAAAGACGTCAGGAGGTGGGTGTTGTGGACTTCGACGGGGAGCTCGGCGAGAATATCCTTGAAGGACAGCTTGGACTTTTGCAGGCTGTGGCGGTGACATGTGTTAGCAAACGTGACATTGCCGTGAAATTCGCGCGGTGCTCCACATCGTACCTCTCAGTGGTGAACTTGTTCTCCTTGTAAGCCTCCATGAAGGTCGGGGTGAGCTTGAAGGCGCGCAGGCTGAGGGAGCCCTGGGAGCTGCGGCTGACGTCGTGGACGAGGGCAATGGTGCGCTCGTTCTCCTTCTGGTAGTGGAACTGGTTCTCGATGAAGCTGAGGTTGACGAAGTTGCCCATGGCAGCGGACGTGTACCAGCCGACGTTGTTAGCGTCGACGTTGACCTCCTTCAGGTGCTTGATCATCTCGTTCTGGTAGGCGATGTTGGCCTTCTGGCGGGGAGCGGCGGCAGCGAGGGCAGAGGCGTCGTTCTGGTGGCTGTCGGTGTTGGCGACGTCGCCCGTGGGGAACTGGAAGGAGTTGGTGATCTCGAGGACGCCCTCGGTATCCATGCCGACGATGGCACCGGTAGAGGTCGTGGGGAAGGTCGCAGAGCCATGCTTGACGATTTTCATCACCACCTACGGGCGCGTAATGTCAGCGACTGGTGCCCAAGTGGCTTTCGGACGTGTGCCACCATCTCGACAGCAAAGGCGAGGTGGGGCAGGATTTGGCAGGACTCACCAGGGCCTCAACTTGGACCGCCTTGAGCGGCACCTCCTTGATAGCATCCGCCATTTTTGCGATACGATCGGGGATTCGTGCAGGAGTCAAAAATGAGTCAAATATTCTGACGGCGTCGGTTCTGCGGCTGCGGAATCGTGGGTGTCGCGATCTTGGCGTCGGGATCGAGGGGCTCGTCGTGATGCGAAATATCGAACTTTTCGCTACAACGAATTGTGGGAGGGATTGTGGGCGTGGAGGGCGGTGACCAGAGGCAGAATTTGCGGGTGTCTTTCTTCAGTGACTGACGCTGGTTTGCAGTGTGGCCTCCAGGTTCCAGCGGGTGCTGCTCCGCTGCTGTGTGGCCTCGCGGACTGGCGGCTTATGTAATTCGCGAGCGAGCCCACCCCTCTTCAGGTTAAGACCACCCCTCAAGACCAGCCCTTCAGCTGTCAAGGACCGCCAGTAGCCGCCACCTCTGGCGCCGACGCCCGCCGTCCTTTTCCTCCCACGGTGATCCGTAACAGATTCCACGCGCCATGTCCTGAAGGGGAGAGCATCCCACACTTCCCCCCACGCCGAAAGCACTCAATTCGAGTTTAAATTCAACGTCGTCTCATCT
This sequence comes from Colletotrichum aenigma, assembly GCF_013390185.1. Classification (NCBI taxonomy): domain Eukaryota; kingdom Fungi; phylum Ascomycota; class Sordariomycetes; order Glomerellales; family Glomerellaceae; genus Colletotrichum; species Colletotrichum aenigma. The sequence goes on from NW_023500913.1 coordinate 4,464,482, forward strand.
CGCCGCACCTCGACCGCTACCCTTCGTCTCCCACTTCAAAATGTCCTCCATTTTGTTCGTCTGCTCCTGAGCATCATTTTGCGATATCACTCGGGGGGTGTTCCGTGCCGACCCGGACCCCAAAACGTCGAAGGAATACGGGCAACTCGAACAACTCGACACTTACACCCTGCTCACCACCACTTGGCACACGCTTCATCGAACCTTGGGACGGCTTTCTGTCGCAGCAAGCTCTGCTCTGGTCGAAACGATGGCCCGACGACTGTCACAGAAGAGAAAGTCGCGGTAGCAAAGAAGATTTGTCCAAGGCGTCCATGTATTACGCTTACGCTGTCTATGAATTCAACACGTCGTGTGTGGCCGTTACAAACGATGCTACCGAAATGCCCTCCAATCCCATCTACCGTACGCCACCAATGGTCGATAATTTTGCTCATTTTCCGGCGCAATTGCGACATTCTACCCAAGGTATCCAAACGCCGTCGTCAGTTACTTTTCCTCTCGGTCGTCAATCCTTCGAAAACCTTCTAGTCTGTCCAGTCGATGATCTCCCAGCTTTTTGCGCCCTCGTGGATCACCAATCGGTGCCGATCAATCCGCCAGAATGAGTACATGGATGCAGTCGCACGACTTGCTTTGCGGTGAGCGGGGCCATGGCCAGCCTTGACGGCGTCAGGTCTGGACCTCCAAACGCAAGTTGCGAGGTTTCGCCCTTCAGCATCAGGGCTCCCGAACCAGTATCTGCACGCGGTTAGTCGAATTCTTCTTGATTGTAACTTTCTTCATACTTCAAGAAACCCCCAACTTGGTTGGCCTCAGCGTGGGCTGCTTTGTCCAGAACTCCAAGGTCGCCATAGACTGTTGTGGGTGGAATTTGCGAGCGGAACGCCACAATGTAGAAGGAAGTCTCCTTGTACGATTTACCCGTTGTCTGGACGAGGGTTTTGAGTTCGCGCATGACGCTTCCCCAGTTGAAAGATTCGACATAGTCGGCCGTGGCGTAGTCTGCGCGGAGGCATTCCAAGTGAGACAAGGCTCTGGCAAGAAGGGCGTTCTCATTGTCGAGGGTCTCGAGGTCCAGCAAGTGCTCCGGGTCTGTGTATGGCGAGTGGACAATGAATCTGTCGTTGTCGTTGACGTCGACTTCGGCGACGTTGACCACTGCGTTTTCCTTGGTTTGCGGTGCAAGAGGGTCTGTTACCCTGAGGGACGTAACAGCAGTCATTATGGTTGTGATCTGAGGATGAGCTGAAAGTGTGAATGCCCAAGGCCGGCTAATCCCAAAAGATGTGTTTGTTAGTGATGACTCTGGAAAACCGCCAGGCCAGAAGAGATGCTGCTTGAACAGAAATTCAAGGGGTCTAGGGTATCTTTCAAACAAGATGAGAACGAGCAATAACGAAACAACAAGAGGGTTGAGGACTTCAGAGGTGTGGAAATCTGAGAGCGCCTCAACATATAAGAGGATTCTGGAGTCGGGAGTCAGGTACGTCTCGGCAGGGACATCGAGGAAACGTCTTTTGGACACGGGATTGCCTAACCCAAGCCTGGTGGGTCGAGGACTACACCATCGAGCGACTCGGAACGAGTCAAGAACAGCTGACCAACCATCAAAGAAGCGGTGTTCATCCCTCAACCATGTTTGAGAGTCCCCTTCGCATAGCATTTTGCGGCGCGCCGGGCTTTGGATCATCTCAAAAAAAATTCCCGGCCGCTTGCATGGACGATCGTAGTGCACAGCGATGGCGAAAGAGCGCCAGTCCAAGATTGCGCAATCGCGCGTGGTTCTGATGCCAGAGACGCAATTTCGCGACCTGGACGTGCCGCTATGCAGTCTGCAGTCCGCCATGGATTTGACTTTCAGCCTTTTTTTCGTTATTGGAGAACTACGTTCCACGGACGGGACGCCAGGACTGTTGGGCGCTGGCCAAATAGCCAAAGCAAGCTGCAGGGAACGCCGAGACCACGGCAAGCAAACATTGAGTTGGCAAAAGGAACCAACAAAGATACCGGACGAAAGGCCGCGAGTTACCGCTTGAACCAGACAGACTTCGCATCAATTTAGGGCGAGAATTCGATGGTCGGAACTGGTCCCCCGCATTCTTCAGAGGCTACGCCGAGCCATGACCGACCGAAACGTCTAGCCGTGCCACTAACACAACGGTCGCGGATATGAGAAGACTACTGGCACAAAGATTGCAAGAAACGTGGGTTTACAGCACAGGACAGAGATAATGCAGAGCACCCAAGGTGGTTGTGCCGTCTCCATTTGTTGATGCCGCCTCGCATCTATTACATGCTGCAGGTTTGCGGTCCCCCTCCCGCCAGGCTGGAGAGTCTCGATTGGTCAGGGTATTTCACCCGGATGACTGGCCTGGGCTACCCCGGGTCCTCCATCCCGTACCCCTGACCGTTGCCACAGATCTTGCGTCTCCGCAGGGCAGGGCAGGGCGGTCTCGGTCTCGACACTGATGTCGGGTCCTGCTGGGGAGGTGGACGGGACACACACCGGTCATGGTTCACCCCAAAACCCTGCCGCAGCATGATGCCAGACCGTGTTTCGGGCCTCTGCTTCCTCTTTCTTTTCCTCTTGCCTCCGACTGATAATGCAGACAGGAACTCTCGACTCACCTTCGGAAGCCACCCTCCATCCCATCTGCCCTTGTTCTATATCTGTACATAACCTACAGCGCACCAACGACACTCAGCCGTCACCGCCTCTTCCACGATGCACCTTGCTGTCCAATGCAACCCCTATCGCCCGTCACAGCCCTCCAACGACTTCCGATTCGTCTTTCCCGCGAGTGAGCCAGACCTTTGACATCTCGTACGTTCCCAGATAAAGCCCGCTGCCTAGCGCCGTCCAGCCGGCTCGCAACAGCCCTCCACGGAAGAGCCCGCGCACGCCGTGCTGCCGGTAGACGTCGCGCGTCACCTCCAAGCTCCCACGGGTTTTCTTTGCCGGCCCTGATTTGCCTGGTTGCTGCGACGAACCATTGCCGCCCTCGCCGGCGCTCAACATCATCCGCGTCTTGACAACATCGCTCGGCGTCGTAATCCATGCCGCGAACGCCCCAGCCGCACCTGCACTCGTGCCCGTCACCACCGCCGTCTCGATAAGGCCCTGCTCCTCGCTGGCCGCCGGCCCTTTGGCCCTCGACTCCCAGACGGACGTTCTCACATGCTCAAAGATAGGGAACTGTATCGCCGTGAAGGGGAGATTGCGCGCGACCAACGCCGTGTAACCCGAAAACAGCCGTCTCTGGGCCCCGGAACGTGTGACTTGTCGCAATGCCTCGAGTGACGTTGACTTGCGGCTGCCGCTGCTCCCGCTCCCATTGGCGGGATTTCCAGGGTCCTGTCGTCGCAGCATTTGGGCGTTCTGCTTGATGACTTCGGCCGGTGCAAGGACCAAGCATGATCCCATCTCCGCGACGGCCGAGGCCGAGGCGTGGACAATGGGTTGCGGGACTGAAACCGTGCTGGAAATGGTCTTTTTCATGCTCTCGTATGTCGCGAAGAAAATACCAGCTTTGGTTCCCACACGTGATTAGCCGGGTTGCTCCAATCAAGAACATGCTAATTAAGGGGTTAAATGTCGTCTGCGAGCACTCACCGGCCGGCAGGGTTGCGAGGACTACACTTCCGATGCCTTGGTAGAGGCCGCGGAACAGCGGCGCCTTGCTTCCTGGTGAAGATGCATAGGTCTTGACAAAGTCTTGGCTTTGGTACCGGGTCTTGAGCGTGTCAAGAGGGTAGACCAAGCAGTCGACAGTGAAGGCTGCGGCAGCGCCCGCCTAGGGTTGCTCTGTGAGTATCTTGAAGGCATTTACACGCTCTGTGTGGGCTCTCTCGGCGGATAAGGACATCCATGGACTTACAGCATAAATTTCGTACATGTTGTTCAACGGACTTAATTTATCATCGCCGGCGAAGAATCTCTAGGCAGTCATGGGTTTTCTTGCGCTGGATTGGATGTTGTGGCTTCTGTTTTGCGGCTCTTGTGCTTTCTGGTCCCTCGATTTTGGAATGATGACCTCATAGGTTCCCAGCATTTGGGAAACGTCACTGCAGGGTCTCGATGTACTTACTTACTCCACAAATTCACTGACTGCTCACTCACTCATCGATTTAGTTTCACTGACTTTCTTCAACCTCATGCCGCTTCATTGACGCATTGATAACGAGGTTATTCATACTTCAGTATTCAAAATCTAATCATTTCCACCATCAGTCAACTCTCACGGGAAACCGGGTCTCGCTTTTGTCAGACTTGGTCAAGTGGCCTTGTTCACACCGCATACAGGGCAAGCCGTTTTCAACATCAGTACAAGTCTGAAAAGACCCAAGTTGTGACCATTTTACGTCCCATTCCGGCGAACGGTGCATCTGAAGCGGCTACAAGCTTCGGTATAAGTTGTCGGTGTATGAGTGAGGAATTGACTTCGTGATTCACCATGTTCAGCTGAGGAGGAGCCCAGCGCCCTGGACCCGACAGGGGGTCTGTGCTGTGGCTGAGAACCCCGCGACTCGCGCTGCGATTGCTTATCGCGATAAGAAAAAAAAAATCGGAGGGGCATGGCGGGGTGATTCACACGCTCTTGCGACAACATCACCCTCGTTGTTGTGTGGGCGTTGCTTCAACCACAAGGCATCGATCGTCTCCGTCTTGAACAGCCCTTCAAGCCTCTTTTGCGACATCATTTCTACTCCAAGATGGGTGACATTCTCGAACAGGCGGCGCCGCCGCACAGTCTTTTCGACACGATCCTGGTTCTCGACTTTGGAAGTCAGACCAGTCATTTGAGTACGGCTTCACTCGCCCCGAAATGTTCGAATTTCTGACTGAGCCTCTGCAGTCCTTCGTCGTCTCCGAAGCTTCAACGTCTACGCGGAGATGCTCCCCTGCAACACGAAGCTTGCCGACTTGCCTTTCAAGCCTGTCGGAATCATTTTTTCGGGCGGACCGGCTTCCGTAAAGTTCACGGACTTTTTTATCGCTGTTAACAAACTAACGGCATCAGGTTTACGACGAAGGCAGCCCGCACGTTGATCCCGCTGTCTTCGATCTTGGAGTCCCCATCCTCGGAATTTGCTACGGATGCCAGGAGATTGCCTGGATCAGCAACCCTGAGAATGTCAAGCGCGGAGATGTCAGAGAGTACGGTCTTGGAAGTGAGTAAATCTGTCGACCATTCTGTGATTATGAATCGGACATCCTAACTTTGAAAAGCTCTCAACATCCAGAAGGTCGGCGGCGCCAACCATATCGATCTTCTTCTCTCCGACCTGGGTGGAGACACCACTGAAGGTGAGCATTATGGTATGATACGGTGCTCATATACTAACATATCGTAGTGATCAACTCTCACTTTGACAAGCTTGTCAAGCTCCCCGAAGGATTTGTCACAATCGGAACTACGCGCAACAGCCCCTACGCCGCCATTGCCCACCAGACCAAGAAGATCTTTGGTGATTACCCCCTTGGCCGCCACGTGCACGTCAATTGATGCGTCAAGCGACATCCTTCAGGCTCACCCATCTGTATGCTTCCCTTTGCTAACAGGTTACTAGGACTTCAGTTCCATCCCGAAATCAGCCACTCCGTCCGTGGAACTGATATTCTCAAGAACTATGCTGTAAAGATCTGTGGCGCTCGTCCTGATTGGAAGATGGCGGAGTTCAAGGAAACTGAGATTGCCCGCATTCGCAAGCTGGTTGGGGACCGCGCCCAGGTCATCGGTGCCGTGTCCGGCGGTGTCGACTCCACAGTCGCTGCCCGTTTGATGACGGAGGCCATCGGCGACCGTTTCCACGCCATTCTCGTCGACAACGGTGTCATGAGACTGAACGAGTGCACCGAGGTTAAGGCGACGCTGAAGGAGCACCTCGGAATCAACCTGACCGTTGTGGACGGAGCTGATCTGTTCTTGGGCCGACTCAAGGGTGTTACTGAGCCCGAGAGGAAGCGAAAGGTATGTTTCAATGTCTACGTTATCATGCTGATACCATTGACTAACTTGAGAAGATTATCGGAGGCGAGTCTTTATCGTGAAATAACACGCGACATTTCAGAACTAACAACCTCAACAGAGACCTTCATCGACCTCTTCGAGAAGGAGGCCATCAGAATTGAGGAGGAGGCGAAGCACACCGAGAACGCCGGGCCTGTCAAGTGGTTCCTTCAGGGGTAAGTAAGCATCATTCACGTTGAGATACCGTCGGCTAACTTTGTACAGCACCCTGTATACCGACGTTATTGAAAGTCTTAGCTTCAGAGGCCCATCTCATACCATCAAGAGCCATCAGTATGTTCCCGATCAAAATGACCAACAATGAGCAGTAACTAACGACTTACCCCAGCAATGTCGGCGGTCTGCCAAAGCGCATGACTGAGGGGGTACGCTCAACGAACATTATGACTCAAGTCACTTGATTCTTGGTGCTGACTGTGGTATAGCAAGGACTTCAGCTCCTGGAGCCGCTCAGAGAGATGGTAATACGCTTGAATCCAGACAAGGCTTCGCAGAAGCAAGGCCGTCTGCAAACATCATGCTGATTTTTGTATAGTTCAAAGATGAGGTCCGCGCCATTGGTCAAAGTCTAGGCATCCATCGCGACTTGGTAATGAGGCATCCTTTCCCTGGACCGGGTTTGGCCATCCGAGTCTTGGGCGAAGTCACGCCCGAGCGCGTAGAGATCTGCAGGAAGTTCGTCATCTCCTTTCTCGCTTCAACTAAGATCGTGGCTCACAAACAATAGGGCCGATCACATCTTCATTTCCATGATCAAGGAAGCTGGCGTTTACGACTCCATGTCTCAGGCTTATGCCGCCGTGGATTCGACCAAGAGTGTGGGAGTGCAAGGTAAGAGTATTGGCCACCAAGACGGATGTTACAGACACTGACATCAAACTACCATCAGGCGACGCCAGAGTCTATGGCTACATCGTCATTCTACGAGGTATTTCTCCCAAACATCTCAACTTAATCTTTGAGGCTAACAGGCCGCAGCCGTTTGCTCCGACGACTTCATGAGCGCGGAGCCCTACGAGTTCGACTGGAAGTTGCTTCGTGAGATTTCCAGGCGCATCGTCAACGAGGTCGACGGCGTTTCCAGAGTGACATACGACACTACCTCCAAGCCTCCTGGTAAGTGGTCTTCTTGGACTTCTCGTTCCAGCTGAACTAACAGTGAATAGGCACTATCGAGATGGAGTAAGGAGTTCGTTCAACAGGTTTGATATCATCTAGACAAAAAATATTTCAACTGCAATAGATTCCATGTGCTTCATGCGGCGTCTGATGTTGGTCGGGTGCACGGGCCAGTTTTGACCAAGGGTGCGGTACCTGGCGATCAGCAAATCTTTCCCAACAGCTCAACGTTCTTTTTTCATCTCACTTCATCACCCGATTGTTCAATCATCGTGATTCCATCAGCGTCTGATTTCCCCCGAGTTCCGAATGCCCCTGGCAGCCTGACACGTCCGGGCAAGCAACATTCGGAGAACGAACGGTACTGGAAGACGACTCAATGAGGTACACGTCCACCACCAGCACAGATGTACTCACTGGCCGGCCTCAATCTAACCCCAGACGATCGGAACTCCCCGTTTTCAATTAGGGCGTGTTATGAAGCTCCTGCTCGAAGCTTATGCTCGTATCTACATCATCTTCGCAGACCTACTACATGTCAAGTGTCATTTAGAGTCTGAAGAGTTTGCCAATACCCTTGGCGACGTCGCGAAAGCTTCGGAAGCTCCTCTTCAATGCATCAAGTGACCGGCCGAGGGAAGCATACCAGCACCAGTTAATACGGAAGACACTTGCATCATCGCCGGCTGCGGCTTGCGCTACAGCGGACCGGGACCGCTGCCAGATTCGGTATTGCAGATATCCGCGCGGTTCAACACTATGCAGTGCCACCGCCTTGACACTTTATCCAGGTTTCAAGCCACCCTCTGTCAGAGGGGAGATCTTCGCGACCGAACGAGTCCGTCGAATGTTATTTCTCAAAACACGTTCATGGTTACACGAAACGTGCCCCAGTTTAATTGTTTACCATGTGGTTTTCTCTCGAGGTTTTGATGCAGGTTGAGGCGAGTGCCACATGATTCAGGCTGGGCGATAGTCTATCAAACTCGGCCGCCCAGCCTGTCGGCTCGGGTTGCGAAAGATGGAAATTTGCCAAGCTGATTTTCCACGAAAGCTTCTAGATCAGCGCCTCCGTGTCTCTGTACGCTGTTACGTCCTCGTGGTCTCCGGACAGTTGCCGCAGACCTCCTGTCCCGGAACACATGGTCGTCGAATATTCTATCCGAAGCTTCCGTTGCACTCAGATCACTAGTTTGACGACACAACTGTCAATGAAATCACGAGGAGGCTCCGAAGGCAATTGAGGCTTCGTGAAATGCAACGATGGCGCCGGCTTCCACGCGAGTTGCGTGCGCAAGAAGTCTCCGCCGGGAGATGGCAATGAGTTAGGCCGTATGACAAGAGTCACGGACAAGACTTGGGGGCAACCAGACCATCGCATTCCATCCCACATTCGACGCTTCCCTTGTGTTCAACCGCCACTGGTCGATCAAATTAGCTCAGTTGATGCAGCTGAACGTGGCCTAGATATTACACACACATATCGTCGACCTGCCCAATTACGACAATGTGCAGACGCTCCGAAGCTCAGCTGAAGTCAGCCAAGGTCGCAGTTGTTAGCTAATTGAATTACTTGCTTTCATCCTCCACGCGATGTTCCAGTTGTCAGAGGCGTTTTGTAAGTCAGAACCTCGCAGGAGGGGTTCTTGGCTGACAAAATGCAGCTCGTAGCGTTGCCGTGGGGTCGATTTTTTGTCAGCGAAATAACGCCTCTGTGAAGTGTTCGGGCGCCGTCCATGCATAACGGGAGTGAGAGGAACTCAGCCTCGACAGGTCGGTCAGCCAGCCATTGGCATCGGTCCCGAAGGACCCCCAAAAACATGCATCGCGCAGCAGCGCTAAGACTCTTCCCCCGCGTCATCCCCCACTCTAAAGCCCATGTTGATACTCTTAAGGATTCGTGATGGAGGGGTACGGCCCATGGCGGTGGCTTTGGGAAACGTCTCTTACTGGATGGGGCTGACAGCATTTTTGAACATGCCCCTTGCAGTTCTTCAGCCATTCAGCAGCACTCGCACCGGTTGCCTGAGACAGTTTGTGCTACCCAATCTAAAAGCCATTGCTGGATGTGCTACTCTGAGCACGAGGTTGATTGATGTGCAATAGTTTTGGGATGGAAAGGGGGCCAGTGGCTTAGAACAGAACCGGGGTGTCCAAAATCAGACGGTGATGTCGGCCGAAACTGGAAGTCATGGCAGGCCAGGCAACCGAACATTTGACCGTCCCAAATTTCAGCTTGGTATTATTAGTTGCATCTTGTTTCCCGTATAAAGTTGAGCTTCATCCCCTCTTTCTGTTTTGTCTAGTCCGGATCATCAAGAGAGCTTCATCGGCTTTCACACAACTTAGTCATTCGCTTGATGTCGCCATCGCCAATTTTCACCGAGAGATCCACTCTGACCAGCCCCAGCAATCAAGCAACTCTTTGTACTCACTCTCTTATGCATTGAGTTGCATTCTCAATCTACCCTTGAAAATCCGGGGAAAATAAGTAGTCGACGTTCCTGTCGGTCTCGTCCCGCCCCCACATCTGATCGATCACATCACACAAGGCAGATATGGCATGTCCTTTTCTGCAGAGCACCCTCGCGGTGCCGCCCCGGCCGATCTCGGTCGAGCAAGAATTCGCCAACATCCGCGAACAATACCCTTCGTTGGCTTCGACAGGATGCACGCCAAAATTCTGTCAATCTGGTCGCATGACGCACATGGACGAGGATCGTGTTGGCCGAAATCAGTCTTATGCCCAAGTCCGCGAAGATGCCCTCGACTTCCTGCAGCAGATGTACAAGGATGGGCTCCTGACGATGGAGCAACTCCACCACCGCGCACATGAGGCTCTTCAGGAGATTCAGAAGAACTCAACGGAGGGCAGGTTCACATCCGCGTCTTGTGGACCAGAAGCACCACCCACAACGACAGATGGTCTTGTTGGCGGTCTCTGGACGCAGACATTCGAAGAGCTCGAGTTTGGTCTTCGGACGGCATGGAAACACGCACGAAAGTGCATCATGAGGTCCGAATACAGAAACCTGAGGTAAGTGTAATCCCATCTGGATTATCTAGGCTCCTTGCTGACCTTTGAAGACTGTGTGACTTGAGGCACGTCAGGACCAGCAAGAAGATGGCCGAGACTTTGATTGAGAATCTCAAAGTTGCCTACAACTCTGGCGAAATCAACCCTACAGGTATTTTGTTTATTATCCCTGTCAATAAACTTGGCTAACTCGATTTAGTCTTCGTCTTTCCTCCGAGGGATATTGACAGCCGTGGTCCGATGATCTGGAATTCCCAACTGCTGTCATTTGCAGGAGTGAGTTCTTGTTTTCACCTTGACCCCTCACTTACACCACTAACACCGTCAAGTATCAACAATCCAATGGTGAAATCCTTGGAGACCCCGCCAACATCGAGTTGACAAACGCCATCATCGAATTGGGCTGGACACCGCCGCGATTCCGCTCACAATGGGATCTCCTGCCTCTTGTCACCATGGCCGAAGGCCAAGAACCCGTCATCACCGAGCTGCCCAAGGACGCTTTCCCGCTCGTGCAGATCCGCCATCCTAAGCATCCCGGGCTCGAGACCCTTGGCCTGCGTTGGGTTCCCGCGCCAGCACTGAGCCGTCTTGGCTTCAGCATTGGCGGCGTTCAGTATACCGCAGCGCCCTTCATCGGGTGGTGAGTTGGCCTTGCTTCTGCCTCGCCTCAATGACGTACCTAACCAGCCTACAGGTTCATGGATGCCGAGATTGGCGTTCGTAACCTGGCAGATTCCTTCCGCTACAACGCACTTCCCCAGATTGCCAAGGCGATTGGCTTGGTCGACGGGGATGTTGACGACTTGCCAGACTATGAACGTCTAGCTGTCTTGGTAAGTTCTCTTCTGCAACTCTCGGGAACCATGCTTACAATATCATGCAGTCCCGCGCGCAGCTCGAGCTCAACTACGCCACGTACTGGTCCTTCGCTCAGGCAGGCGTCAGAATGTCAGATTCTCTCGGCGCAGCAGAACAATTCACCCAATTCGACGACGAGCATCTCATGAACAACGGCTTCCGCCTCCCCTCAGACCCGTACTGGCTCGCTCCTCCGCAAGGCTCCATCATTCCTCTCTGGCATCGCGGCGGTTCCCCAAACTACCAGCCAAAGCCGCTCATCTGCCGCCACGTCCAGGATCCCATCAAGGCCTGGCGCCGGGAGCGACAAGCCCCTCGCACACGGCCGCATCTCGCCTCGGACACGAAGCTCAACATCTCAATCCCGGTGCCGTCGATTTCCCTCACGCGACCAGTAACGCCAGTATCCCCCTTCGGCACCGCGTTCCTACCCGTGCCCCCTCCTGTCAGACCCCTAACGCCCCTGACACCGTTGTCTCCTCGAGGGCCCGGGCGCAGGATCTACATCGGATTCTGCAGCTCGGGCAACGTCGCGATCAAGCTGTGTAAGAGGCTGTGCGCGCAGCTGCAGCACGCGTGCGAGGTCAACCCCAAGCTAGGCACCGTCGTGCCACCGTGCACACTCAACGCCCTGCCCATCTCTATGATCGAGTCTGATGACGTATTGGTCATCGTCGCCAGCACGACTGGCCGAGGAGAGATTCCCCAGAATGGCAAGGCATTTGCAGATGCACTCGCGAGGAACAAGGGCTTGTCGTGTCGGTATGCCATCTTAGCGAATGGCTCGCTGGAGTACCCGGACACGTATAACCAGGCAGCCATGGACCTTGAGGAGTTGCTGAGCAAGGGCGACGCTCAGCGGCTCATCGGTATGCGTGAGGCCGACACCGGAGCTGAGAACCCGCCCTGGTCGATTCTTGGGCAGTTCTTCGATCAGTGCCTTGCCGCGCTGCAGAAGGCTAGCCCGGAGGATCCGGAAGAAAGCTCTTTACAGCGAGTTACCCGACCTGCCCGGCCGTTTGACACTAGGCCGTGGTTTCAAGCCAAGGTCGTGGGCCAACCCGTCACGGGGGCTGCAGCGGATGGCATGAAGAGGGTCACCCTTGACTTGGGCGATCGCGAATACCCTACCATGGGTAGTCTTTGGATCCTTCCTCCCAACTCCAAGACCAAAGTCTCTCGTGTTCTCGAAGCCCTAGGTCTTCGGTCTGATGAAATCTTAACTCTCCCCGGCGAGCCTACGGTCGGGGATTACCTGCAGCGCTTCGCAGACTTGGAACAGCCTTTCAAGTCTGCTACGTGGGCAGAAGGTCTTTCCATCACGGGCCTGGAGAGCTTGACAAAGCTTCCGATCGAAGATTCTGTGCATCTGGTTCCTTCATATTGGAGGCAGACAGTGACTCTCGACGCCCTTTGCAGTGCAATGCCCACAATCCAGCCGAGGGAGTACTCGATCGCCTCCGACGGATCGCGAACCAAGTGTGCAGAGGGCAATACCCTTGATCTCCTCGTGCAGCACCATGCTAACGGAAGATTCTCCGACCGGTACCTCAACTGCTTCGAGGCCTTCGGAGCCGTGACCTGCAAGATTCGCCCTTCAGCTCACCTGGAAGAAATTGCGCGCAACCAAGATCTGCCAACCATTATCTTCACCACCGGATCCGGGATGGCGCCAGTGAGGGGCCTCCTGCAGAACCGCCTGCAGCGGTTGCAATCCTCGCCGGCGCTGAAGAGCCCTACCATCAGTCTCTTTGCGGGCTTCAAAGCCTCCGATGAGACTCTCGTACGTGAGGCGGTGCAAGAAGCCGATGAAGAGGGGCTTTTCGACGTGCTGAGACTGATTGGAAGTAACAAGGGGAAGAAGAGAGCTCAAGATGCGATGCTTGAGCCGGGTGTGCGGGAGCAACTGAAGAAGAGTGTCGAGAACGGGGCGTTGGTGTTTGCGTGCGCGAGACCGAAAGCCGTTGATGATTTCTTGGGTAACTTGAGCGAGGTGTTGGGGCGTGATGCTAGGGAGGCGCTGGGGGATCGATTCGTTGCTGATGTTTACCAGCCTGCTATTTGAGACATTACTCTTTTTGTTTGCATCATAGACTTTGGCCTAGGGGCCTTGTAGACCAAGCGAGGAGTTGGAGGATTTCTGTTGTCATTTCTTAGGCCGGAGAAAAGTTGCAACAATCTGTTCATCATACAATTACTTTTTTACTCAGAACCGTTGGCGCAACATACTGCTGCTTGACCAAGTGAATGTGTGCCTCTGATCATGCGCTAGGTGATAGTAATTGTTGATGATATTCACGGAATGCATTTGTCTCAATCCCAAAGTGAAGTACGCCTTTATGACAATTCATTATTGTTGTACATCATGATCATAATAATCATACAATGTCCGACTCGCTATTCTTCCATTCCAATTCCCTCCAATTTTACCTGGGGTTCTCAGCCTCAGCAGAGGCCTGCGTTACGCTCTCGGGAGCAATGTTGCCCTCTGCAGAGATGCTGTCTGGGACAGACTCGGGGGTGTAGTAATCCGAGCCGGGGAACTTGTTGCCGCCGACGCCAGGGGGCTTAGTGCCGACGTTGTTTCTCACGGCACCCTCGCCTTGGAGAAGGACGTCGTTCTTCTGGTCCTGGGTTCCAAGCGAAGAGATCTTCTTGGCCGGTACGACGTCGTCGTCGTCCACGGCTGGGTCCTTTGCGGGCTGCTCAGGCTTGTAGGAGACATTGTTGGTAGGATCGCCCTGGACGCTGACGGAGGCGCCGGGGAACTTGCGCTCTGCGACGGAAGAAACGCCGGCATCGTCGTTGCCCATGGGGCGGGCGGCTCCGGTCTTGGACTGGTAGGTGTTGAGGTCGAGCTGAGCCTGGGCGGCAATCTCGTTAAGCTGGTCCTTGGAGGGAGCCATTGTGTGTGTTGGTGTGTATGAAATGGTGTAAACGATGTAAAGGTGGTATAAGTGGTTCGGGTGGACGAATAGGGATATCCTGCAATATTGTTTGAGAAGGTTGATGAAATGGTTGATTTAGTGATGAGAGGCAGAATCAGTTTCTTTCTGCTTGGAAGGTTCAACTTATGTAGTTGTCGATGAGGCTCGCCATCTGAACTCTGCTAGTCGACGTCATCTCGATGATTGTCGCTGGTGATATCACTACCCGCCATTTTGTGGCCCTGAGGTGGGGAGGACTTATCTCATCGACACTGATCGAACGGGCCCGACGCCGCTTGGCCGCCACAGGACCCCCAAAACCCTCCGAGCGGCCATGATAAAACATACCTTTGACGTAGGAGTGATATCAGTTGTCCCTGAGAGAATGGCACCCGATCGGCCTTGCTGGTTTTCATCGGGCGGCTAGGCTCGGTGAGCGGCCGGGGCCGTGAGTGCTCCGTGTGTTCGGTCAATCGCCCGGTCGCTAGCAACCTGTTCAGCGGGTCAGCGGTCTGGAACGTCGCCGCATCTTGGATGCGCACGCGACCGGCACAGTCATCTTTAATATTCGGTAGTAATGAATCTCAGGTAATAGTGTTGACGGAACAAGGTATCATTTGACTCTGCATTACAGTCCTGAGGCCCAAACAGCCGCAGCTCATGCTTTTGAAATATCCCGACACAGCGCACCGATATAATTGTGAAGATGCACGCTGTTGTGGTAGAAAAAAAACATGAGCAACCAAGTCGTAATCCTGCAAGTCTCGTCTCGGGCATGAAGATACTGAAGCACAAAACCCCTCCATTTCATCATCGACAGTTTGCTCCTAATAGCTGCCGGTCTCTCTGATTATTTGATAGAAGTGCTGCGCTTAGCCGTCGGTGCCGCTGCTGCGGAAAGTAGCGCAAAGAGCAGCGTAGTGATGCGTAAGATCGAGGACGTTCTGTGGCAGACTGGTAGCCTGGATGATGCTCCTGACCTTGACGGCACCCTCGTCCTCGATGAGTGTCCGGATAGTATGGAGAAGCTCGGGAGAAAACTCCGAGTACCACCTGTATTGCCAGGTCACGAGACGAATCACAGACGCTACGGTCTCGCGAGTGTTCTTGTTCTGCTCAAAGACCCGTAGGATGCCGGTCAAGGCCTTGGGGCTGAACCTGGATGCGAGACAAGCTCTGTACGCCTCCACGGCCTCATCCGTGTGTTGAAGTCTCTCGGCAAGAGAACCGAGAATCTCCCATTCCTCGGCCGACTTCTTGTATTGCATGGACTGGGCGCGGTACTGAGCCATCTGCGTGCGCCAAATAGTGTAGACGCGCAGGTCCTCATACAACACCATGAAGAGGCTGTCTAGCCAACGCTCGCACAACCGCTTGTTGTTCAGCTTGGACAGGTGGTCATCACTTTGAGCGCCCTGTGATTCTGTTAGCAATGCCTATTGAAAGTTTGGTTCTAGCACTTACGTTTTCGGCGTCGCCCTTCAACTCGCCAGGATCTATCGCATGGCTGGGCTTCTCAACCGCCTCACCCTCCGACTGTCCATTCGTCGCCAAAGTCTCAGCAGTCGACTCGGTGTCTGCCGGCTTCGCCTCATCTTTCTCTTCCTTTTCCTCCTTCTCGTCATCCTCGTCCGAGTCCGATTCGGACTGATCGCCGTTCGTTGTCGGGTCTGGGGTACCCCGAAGCCCATCGGTACTCGGGTTGCGAGGTGGCTGCGGCTCGTGCTTCTCTGAGCGGTACTCATCCTCCATAACGAAGACAGTGCTCCGAATCTTCAGTAGTTGATCCCATCCAATCTTCGCCGTCATCTCCGTCAAAATGCTGTAGGCCTGCTTGAAGGTACCCTTGTACACAGCAGCGCGCAGGTTCAGTAGGCTAGCATCAACCTGCTCTGAGTACCTGGATTCGGGTTCGCTATCGATCTCATCAAGACGAGTTTCCGGCAGAGTCGGCAAATGAACGTCCTTAGGCTCAGGCATCTGTGGCGCATCCTTGTCCTGGTACGTGAACATGGGACAGGAGTTGAGAATCGTCAGGGCATTCTCCCAGTCCTCCATGGCAACATAAACCTGTGCCAATCTTGCCCAAGTGCCAAACTCGCTAGGTGCGGCAATGGTGCTGCGATCAGCACACCCAAGAGCCAAACGAAGTCTTTCCTCCTTGTGCTCAGGGGTTGCGGCAGTCTGCGCCTTCTTGAGCAGGAATTCGGCTTGGGTGTCGAGCATCACATAGTCCATCGGAGATTCCTTGAGAGCCTGGTGGAGTACGCGAACGCCCTCAACCTCCTCATTGCCCATGAACAAAACCTTGGACAACAGAGAGGAAACCTCGATGTTCTGGTCTCTCAGCTTCTCGAAGAGATTGATGCCCGAGGCGTACCGGCCGGTGGTCTGGAAGTACTTGAGAAGGCCAGCGGTCAGATGGTTGGAGACATTGTTCGGCACTTGAACAACAGAGTCGGAACCCAGCTGCCAACCTGGAGTAGAATCAGTATCGGAGCTATTCAAGAGACAAGACCTTTCATACCTCGGAAGAAAAGCTGCTCGGCGGCATTGAGGAAACGGTGTTCGGTTTCGGTATTGGTGACGGGGTTGAACCTGCGTACACCCATAATCTTTCGAATGGTTTCTCCGCTTCCATCGTCGGCGTAGGAGTAAGCTCGGAGAACACTGCAGAGATATGTCTCTAGCCACAGGTCGTCCGTCGCCTTGCGCTTCTCGCCCCGCTCGTCCACGCAGTAGCTCTCGACAGTACCGGGTATCGTGACGTGGACGCGCATGTCCAGTCGTGAGAAGGCATTGTAGCAGCTAGCAAACAGATCAGCGTCAAGGGATTCGGGGACGGCGCATAAATTTGTCGTACCAGTAGAGACCTTCAGAGATCTTTGTCTGGGCGGCCTGGCCATGCTCGCGGTAGGTCAGGGTATTGATGTAGGCGGCAAGACTGGCGGATGAGGAGGCATCGACACCGGTGACATGATGGTAGACTCCGAGCTGGAAGAGAAGCGGTCAGCAATGGACGGGAGCTTGAGGGGGTATCGAGATCGCATACCTGTTTGCCAGGGTTTCTTGTGGCCTGCTTCAACAGATGGACGAGATCAGGGGGGCCAAGCTCGCGCAGGGAGATGAGGGACTCGGTGCGGGCATCAATTGATTCAGACAGAATCTCTTCCGTGAGCCTAGTGACAGCATCAGCATGGGAGACGAGGATGGAAGTCGCAAAGAGCAGTTGACGGACTCTGGCACGGCCGGCGCAACCATTGCGGCGGTGTTGCTGGGTGTCAAGCTTCAGCGGTAGCAGATGGGCTCGAGGCTGTCGTCGACGGGATACGGTGTTAGGAGCTCCGAGGTTCGACTTGAAGCATGCGGTCGCGGTAGAAATGCAGCTTCCTGTGGGAATCGCGGGTTGGAGCAGATGGCTGGGAGTAGAGGGATGGCCGCGAGGGGCTCGCAGTCGCAAACCGAAGCGTGGTCGGTGAGATTGGCGAGGGATAGATAGATGCTTGCCTGGCCTGTCCTGGGTTTTGGCGTGGGACGGGAGCGTGGCAGAGGCGGGATGGCGAACGAGGGAGTGCGGCGTCAATTGATTGAGGTGCCTGGCTGGGTAAGGTACCTGAGGTAGGTACGGATACTCTGTACTGCGTGACTGCGTAAAGGCAAGGTACAAGCAAAGCACCACCTTTGGGGCAGGTGGTGAGCTTGGACTCTCTTGTGACGGGCGGGAAACCTGCTGCTGCTGCTGCTACTGGCTACCCCCTGGCCTGGCGTTTCTGGTGCTGTCGCCTGTGGGTGATATGCTGTGCTGATGGGCTGGAACAATATTACTGGATTCGCAGCGGATAGCAGGGAACAATAGCAAGGGCCGCCATTGGATTGAAAGGCGTTGCTGAAGGGGGAGCTGGGTGGGCTGGACGTGGAGCTGCCGCAGCTGGGCCTCGTGAAACCTGGTTTGCCATGTTCCTGGATTGCCAGCTGCCAGCTTGTCCACTTCATTATGTCAGCCACAGGAGGTGGAGCACAGACCACGCGTCCACGCAGTCAGTGAGTGACATGAACGGGACACATCACCGCCTGAGCCTCACTTTGCGTCTGTGGCGCACCAGATTCATGTGGCTGTGGTGTGTGATCCGTCCAGTGTGTGGGACGCCATCATCACCGAATTCACGCCGATCGTCAATGCCCACTTTTACATCTCATTATTGGGTATGTTTGCGCAGTCATGGACTGACTCCATGCTGCTGTGAACACAGCAAGTAATGGTCTTGATACTTGCGCAAGGGAGGCCTCACACATTACAATACAGCCAGCTTCCTACCTACCCTTAGTAGATGTAGCGGAAGTTCTTGTTCTCCTGGTCCGTCAAATCATCGAAGCCGTGGGTGGTGTCAATCTCAGCACCGTACTTCCTGTCCTTCTTCTTGTTGCGCCAGACCAGGTTCCAGCGAAGGAACACAATGACGCCAACCAGGACGGAGTAGCAGACGAGGTGAATCGTCAGCGCCTTGATGTAGCGGGGCGCGTCACCGTCGAAGAAGACCTGCGGGCCCGCAGCGTTACCCGCGCACCAAGCCAAGAAGTTCAGCGTAATGCAGACAGACTTCTTGGTCTGCCCTCCGACGTTTCGCGTCAGCATGGACATGCCGAGACCCTGCGCAGCCCAGAAAGTGAAGACGATCCAGTAGCTGATCAGGAGACCAGCCTTGGTAGACTCGTTCTTGTTCGGCACAGTCATGATAACAATCGTACCAATGAACGATCTAGGTAGAAAGAGTCAGCTGAGTTTCTCTGCCGTGGAAAGGTGCGCAACTCACGGGATTAGGAAGACGGCCATGGTGATCAGATTCTGGTTCCATTTCTTGGTTGCCCAAGCCGAGGTCATCAATGTGAAGATGATGATAGCACCCAGAACCATGGCCAGAAGCTGGGTCTGGAGAAGCGAGAAGTTCAAGCCCTTGAGGATAATGTTGTAGAAGGCGCCGAGTCCAGATGTGGGGAGAGTCGTGCAGATCTGGATGAGCATGTAGCAGTACGTCTGAGGGTCGGTGAAAGCCTCCTTGACCTGGTAGGCACGGAACGTCTTGTTCTGCAGACCCGTCTGGTTGGAACGAACACGCTCAACCATGAGCTTCTTGTCCTCTTCCGAGAAGCACTTGGCACGCATGGGGCTGTCGGGCAGAGTCCAAAGGACGTACAGGCCCCAGAGGAAAGACGCGCTGCCATAGGTGATGAAGATTGCTTGCCACGAGCGAATGGCGGCGTTGCCCGGCGGGTTACCGTCCTGGAAGCTGGGATGCCTAATGTGGGAGAAGGCGTAGGCCAACAGACCACCGCAGATCTGCTGCATGCCGTTCATCATGTACCAGTAGGTGACAACCTGGGCCTGCTCCGAGCGCTTGTACCAGATCGAACTCATGATCAGGAAGGCGGGCTGGCAAACAGCCTCGAAAATTCCAAGCAGAGTTCGGCAGGTGATCAAAGCCGGATAGCTGAAGCATGCGGCGTGGCAGCAAAGCACAACACTCCATGCCAGAATGTTGAAGCTGAGGTATTTGGCGACAGGCACACGTTGGATCAACCAGTTGGTCGGGTATTCAACAATCAGAACGGCAATCTTTGCGTGGATTCGTCAGTAACTGGCCGGCTCGACAAGTCTCAAGAAAAGGCTACTTACGTAAATACAGGTGGTGAGCCATCCCCACTGTGAATGAATTTGTCAGTAACTGGCACACATCGGACATATCTAGGACCTGATACTCACGTAGTAGTTTTGCTTGAGGATTGGGATGTCATCACGGATACCCATGATGGAGCTGAAGGACATGGTTCCCTTGTCCAGCGCCTGGAGGAAGTAGGTCACCACCATGATGGGCAGGACGCGTCTGTCGATAAGCCTCTTCAGGCGCTTGTTCTCTTCCTCTGTAATGACAATAGTGCCGGTGGCATCGGCATACTCGGCGATTTCGTTGTCGATACGGTCGTAGTTGACGTGGTCGCCTTTGGCGTCAGCACCAGACAAGGTGCGCTCGACCTGGGTGGCATCTTGACCCTTCTCTTCAGACTGGCGAATGATCTCAGGGGAGGAAGGCTGAACGGCCTCCTGGCTGGCTCTACCCATCTTTGCGAAGCGTCCAAAGGTCTCGCGAAGAAAGAGAGTGACTTGTCGAGGTGAGGGACGGAGGGAGGGAGTCAAGAAAGAGTCACATCGAGGGACAGGCGGAACAGGCGCGACGACTATCTTTAAAGGGTTCTCCTCTCCGCGTGGATGTCGGCCTTCTCCAGACTCCAGATTACCCCGTGTGGCCCCAGAGTTTTCTCACCCCGCGGTCATGTTGGATGCAACGTTGGCGGTGTGGAGATGGCCGTTACCAACTCCGTACATTGTCGGCCCAAAACACCCCGAAGCAGGCTCGTGATGGGCTGAGAATCGTGTTTCCTACAGCAGGCCTGAGGCAAAGATGGTGCCGTCTCTCCCATCACTCGTCGTCGATTCGGCCGCGAATTGATTCACCACGGGTGTGGCGCCAAACAAGCATCGGTGTAATGCAATGCGACATCGGTTGTTCTGCTGTTTTGGGGACCAAGCCTTCGCTCTTTGCAGGCCTCGAGATAACACCAAGACACGCCTAACACCTTGGCGGTCGAGTTCTCTGCCGCTGTTCGGGGAAGTGGTGTGCCGACGACGAGGATTATTCCGGAAAGCTGTCTTGGCGCAATTAGTTGACCGGGCGTGTTTCCTGTTGGAACTTCGCATATTGGGGGGGGACTACTGCAGAGTAAGGTGAAATGACCCCCAGCAACCCATCCCCAGAAGGGGTCACCACACCCTTATGCGGGGTACAGCCAATCACACTTACATCTTATCCATTTTTACCCCAATCACAGTCAGTAGGCTAACTGAATCCAGTTCGTGTCATGTTGCTACCCCACAACACCCAAATCCTTCGGATGGCTCCAGACCAAGCCCTTGGCGGAATCTCGTCAGAACTATCCGGCCACGCAGACAGATGTTCGTCCAGAATATGACCCAAACTTTCGGATGAGCGGGTATATTGCCTTGGAGAAACATCAGGCTCGCTTCCCATGGTCTTTTTGAATAGAAAACTTGACCATGGCCCCTGGACGATGATTCAGCACATTCGATGGAGTCTGGATAAGGTATGCCTGGTTCCACACACCCCACGATGGTTTTGCGGGGAGAGACCCTCCACAGCGTCCGTCCCATCCTGTCCCGTGGGGAAGAAACCCAACCGTGGGATATACGACGTTGCCATCTATGCATGAACCACGGCGATCTGCGCCCTTATTCATGGGTTGATGGCTACTGAGGGGTGTGTTTCAAGTCCATACCTGTGGTCGTGATATTGGAGAAGCGCGGGGTATGATTTGGGGGAAGGTCCATCTGACAAGACTTGGCTTGATCACTTGGCTCGATCGTCAAGGACCGCCTCCTCACGTTTGGGGAAGAAGTTGCATCCATAAGAAAAACACAAGAAATGTCTAAGCCCTATTCGAGGTTGTATCATTGGCTTCCCGCCTTGGCGCCTATTTTCCCCTGGCTAAGCTTTAGAGCCGCAAAGTGCTTGGTTGCAGCTGGCCAACAACTGAATTTCGTCTTGAACACTGCACATTTGGTCCTCGAGCGGAACTCTACTCCGAACAGTTTGTAAATTGTGAACTCGAACAGATCCCGAAAGGCCGAAGCGGCCCATGAGATGATAGCGCGGCTTCTATCTCGACCCAGCGCAGGTCATAGTGCTGTTCACGACTGTACACCACCCGCGGTGTGTTCGTGATGTCTTGCGAAAGGATATCTCTGGCCGCACGAGATCGGACCAACCATAAACACACGTTGCTCTCATGCTATCATTCAGATTCTATTTTCACAATCCGTCATTGCGTTCACAATTTTTCCGCACCTCTTTTGGCGAAAGGTTTAAAACAATAACGAGCAGCATGTGTAACTGCCTAGTGGAACGTTCGTGGCCAGACTGCCCAATGCCATAGCACAAGCACAAGTAACCAAATTTAATCCATAAACAATTTCTCACATATCTTTCGTGTCTCGGTATTGTTCGGCGGCCGGCCTGGACTTTCTCACGAGACCAGCCGCTGAAATTTAAATTGTTCATAGCAATTAGAGGACGGAATGACCACAAATTTGTGGTCAAGGCCAAAATCATGCTGGGTCACTTACATTACAACTTAATTACTTCCGTTTCACGAACCACTCCTCACACGACCTGACTGATCTAGCTCAGAGCTTCAGATGAAACAAATGAGTAATTTACCTAATTGATATTTAATCAGCGAGACTTATTAAGCACATCCTTGAAGTCCAAAGAAAGGACACTACATGAAGTACATAGTGAGGTTTGCAAAACGCGATCTCAGAAGTCTGGGATGTTCTGGCAATGAACGGCAGGTTGCCTCATGAACAAACTTACCTGAGAGTATTGCTACTAGCGAACACGGCCAGGTAGTTGAGTTGTTGAGTGCGAGAAACAAGGAATTCAGTTGATATTGCCCGGGGCTTAGTATATGAACACCATGGTTCGATTACCAACATCGCTACGGCTTGACTTGTTTCCTTTTTCTTTTTGGTCAGCTAAAGTGCTGTTGACACTGACAAATAAAAAGCAGAAGCAGAAGCAAAAGCGAAAGCAAAAGCAAAAGCAAAAGCAAAAGCAAAAGCAAAAGCTTTTAGGAGCAGCTCTTAAGACAGGCGATGTCCATTAAGATTACAATACTGCGAGAGCTTCAAACTTGATTTTCATGTTTAGTTTAGGCACCCCTTTCTGGGAAAAGTTCATACCGACTTATGAAGGTTGACGATGAATGCCGTTGCTCATTGCCCTAAGCTGCAAAAGCCAAGCTGCTGCATGGGATTTCAAGACGCATCTCAAAATTCTTTCCCATCTCACACAATGTTTGGAGTTGAAGCCCCAAAATGATGCTACCCTGGCTATACTTTATGTATGAGAGAGCGCCTTTTCGACACCCATGATAGCTTCATGCGAGAGTTTCTCGTCAAATGTGGCGCAGTCGGTACTTGCGCCACTTGACATCATGTCCGCCAAATGCTGCGCCACGTCTCCAAGCTCCGCGCACGGAGCACCAATTTAACGATCTGCGAAAGTCAGGTCGCGTCAAGCAGCCACGCGCTGGTAGGGATTCCACCAGCGACATGCACCGCGGCACACTTCCATCATCAGCATTGTTTCCCGCCGAGATACCCCTTAATGGCAGTCGCCAGTCCTGATACCGAAAGGGAAGAAGAATATCAGTTTCGGTAATCCAGCTGCTCCCTGGAGCAAATCGTCAAAATGGTTCGTCCATAGGCTATGCGACCGATCGCGACCAGCCAAAGCTAACCAACATGCAGCCGGCTTTTCAGGCAATCAACGTCGAGCCCGAGGAGAACATTGATGATGAAATCGACACTACCCGCGAGCTTCATGTACGTGATGGATGTTCTACAGAGCCACTTGTGCCTTTCTGACTGGGATGCAGGTCGATGAAGCTTTGAAGCGCTTCCAAACAGCTCTCAAGCTCCATGCTCAAGGCCCCCGATTCTTTGACGAAGCCGCCGATGCCTACGATGACCTGTTCAAATCCGAAATATTCAAGTACCCCGAGGCTGCCACCGAATACGACAGAGCAGAGCGACACCCTGACCAGCTCATTACCGATGCCGCCCTTGTTGGCAACTTGGAACTACAGGTTGCCGATGTTGATACAGCCACTAGCAGTCTACCCCAGGCATTTTTCCTCGCACACAAGAACCGCGGCCAGTTTCTTCTCGACAAGACCCGCCATGCAGCCCGCGTCGACGGCGCCACCTGTTTCGAGAAGGATGAGGCCCTCCAGAACATGCGCAGCGCCCTGGCCGATTTCAATGCCGCACTTGATCGCGATCCCTCTGACGCCGAGCTTTGGAGACGCACTGCCCGTGTCGCCGCATCTCTCAAGAGTTCAAGAATAAGCAGGTACTGCCTGGAAGCTGCCATCGAACTCGACGATGATCCGGCCGTTTTGGAGGTCGAGCCGCCATCCCTTGCCGAAGGTTTCGCAGGACAGCAGTTGAAAGACCAGCTGCAAGTCCTGGGCGACGAAATTGCCTTGTCTCATCCGATCATGGGTCCTTGGGTGAAAAGAGAGATGCCCGATTTCATCAAACGTCATCTCGATCCGATCCCCTTTCTGCCGAATCCAATCAAGGACCTCGAGTCTGCGCGCACCACAATCGAGGAAACCGGCAAAACCCGTTTAACAATTACCCTCCCGAATGCATCATGGGTCGACCTCGGAATGGCGCTCATCCACTTCGTCCTGGAGCGAGGACAGACGAGCCGAGCGGTAGTAATTGAACTCCCCGAGATGGAAGTTGACGAGGATGTAGTCATGGAGAGTCAGCCAGAGCAGGAAAGTCAAGTAAACGGTTCCGAGGCCAAGGAGGGATCTGTCGACAACGAGAAGAAGCCAGAAGCCAATGGAGAGAAGAAGTCCGTCGAAAATGACAAGACTGGAGATGAAAAGGAGGCCACCCCTGAGGAGGCTCCGAAGGTCCCCGAGACCACCCGCGAAACGCGTAAGGGAAGAAGCACCTCTCAGCCGAATAGAAAGCGGTCGCAGTCAGCCGCTGGGCTCCCGGAGAACCAAGACGACGAAAGTCTTGTTGAGAAGAGGAGTAAGCGCATCCGACGGAGGGAAACAGCACAAGCGGAGGAGGTCATAGACCCTAGCGCTGTGCTTGCAACTCAACTGGCACCCTACCAAGCAGCCGACCAGAACCTATTCCAGGCCACCAAGAATATGCTGGAAAATATCGGTGTCACGAACCAGGCCGTTTTGGATCGGATCAGCGAAGTATTGGATTCATTAGCATCCGAGGATCGCGCAGCATCCATCAAGAACCAAGCTACCATGGATCTTCGAAATGCGATCGTTTCCTTCAGCGAGGAAAACGCGAAGATTCTACTCAACAAGCAGGCTCCAGCATCTCTGAGTCTGTCGTCGTTCCTGGAGCACGCTAAAGGTGGTTCTCAGAAGACGTCCGTCATCCCTCCGTTCAAAGAGACCCAAGGCATTGCCGCCTTCGCCAAGCGAGTCAATGCATCCTGGATGACCGCTCAAGAGGTCGCCTATGAATGGATTAAGACAATCTGCCCTAGCTATCTGCAAACGAAATGGTCAGATGCAATGAAGACAGCCGTTGTTCAGGTTATTAGCCGATTTGACCAAGACATTCTTCAGGCTATCAACTATGACCTGGAATGCGCGCATCGCTCAGTGGGCAGCGAAGACGCCTATGCCTTCATCAAGGATATTGTTGAGATGTTGTTCGAGATCCATCTCGACGTATACGAGAGGATTACGAACCCTAACAGTGTCGTGGACTACAGTATTCGTGTCGAGGCCAAAGGTCGCTTGGGTCGTTGGCTGGATATTGCCTCGGGTTTGCTTCGAGGAAGTCCTCAGGAGGGCAACGAGAAGCTGACAGCCCGGTTCCTTTGGGCTGCGATCTTTTCCACGACTCTGACGGAGAATGCTTCCAGAGAATACATCCTGCAGTGCTGGACAAGTTTACGGGATTTTCTCGCAGATGGCCAGGTTGACCAGCTCTATCTCCCCAACAACCCGGTCATCCCGGAGATTTCCGAGGCTGCGGCCGACAGGGAGATCTCAAAGTTGACAACCATGGACTTCTTCCTCGGCCTCTTCCAGGATAACGTCAGTGATCCTGTCGCTGTTATCGAGAACCTTGAGCCTGTTCTCAACCCCAGCTCCGTCTACGTGTCTATTCCACCCGAGGAATCCGCAAAGATCGGCGAGGGATCTGGCCGCTCCAAACCTAAGAAGGTTCCCATCAAGGAATACGCGACGCAGAGCTTGCAAGACCTATGGAGGTTCCTTCTAGGCACCAGCACAGAGCTACGATTGTTCCTTTGGTCACGCCTCAGTGATGCATACGGCACGATCAAGTATTCCACGAAGCAATTCTCATGCCAACTAAAGGCAATCGAGATGCTCACAGCGGATCTTGAGAGCGACAGCTACCTGAAGAATGCACCGGAAACCAGGCCGCCGCTTTTGCTTAAGATGCTCAAATCTCTCGATGACCTCTTGATCACGGCTCTTTCGCTAGCGCTGAACGACACTTCTGCCTATGACATTGTTGACGAAGAGCACTTGCGGACGACATCTGCAGCTCTGGCAAAGCTGAGCTCCATGCTTCATGCTTCGGCGATGCACGAGGATGAAATTCGCATCGGCATGACGCGCATACCACCAAACAGCCCCTCGTTCCAGGCATTCCTCAACAAATTGCGTGAGATTCAAGTGCGCGTGTGGTGCCTCCAATACACGGTGATCAAGGTCGGTGTCAACCAGAACCGGACAATGTTTCCTCAGCCTGAGATGGAGCTCGCAGACTACCTGTCAGCTATACATCAAGTTTTGGGTTTGAGAAAGTGTTGCAAGGCATCCAACAAGATTTTCCTCAAGATGATGCGCGTTGAGCTCCTCAAGTTCAAGAATATCGAAAACTGGGAGGACTACCTAGGTCAAGTCCTGTACGACCTTCACGGATTGAAGCTCGGCGTGGGGGTTGGGGAGGTCCAAGACCATGGATGCCCGCCAGAGAAGCTCGAGAAGCGCAACGCGATGCAACTTGTCGACAAAATCACGGTTTTGGCAAGAAGGATGCCCAGGAAGGACCTGCTCAAGTCGGACCTCAAAACAACGATCGAGCACATGCAGGGAGCAATTGGCCAGACCAAGTCTACTCCTCAGATGATTCACAACCTCAGGAATTTCACTGAATATTTGAAGCGACCTATTCATCCTTTGCGGTTGTATCAAGCCTTGACTGGCGG
This sequence comes from Colletotrichum aenigma, assembly GCF_013390185.1. Classification (NCBI taxonomy): domain Eukaryota; kingdom Fungi; phylum Ascomycota; class Sordariomycetes; order Glomerellales; family Glomerellaceae; genus Colletotrichum; species Colletotrichum aenigma. The sequence goes on from NW_023500913.1 coordinate 4,491,336, forward strand.
CGTCCAGCTCGACGTTGTTGCCGTCAATACGCCGGAGAGCGCCCTCGCCAAACACGGCTGGTTCTTCCTGCTAGGCATGATTGCGCTCACCAGGTTCAAGCAAGTCGATTTGAGCAAGAGACAGACACCCGGCGCTACTGACGACTTGCGACTTGCTGCGACCTTTTTGCGACTCCAACTCCAGTTCACTCCGGATAAGTGGGATGCATGGTTCCGTCTTGCTGAATGCTTTGACTACGAGCTTGACGAAGCCGTTTTGTGGTCGGCTGACAAGATGAACAAGGAGCGCGGTGAACTGCTCAAGTTCCAGCGCAACTCAATCCACTGCTATACGCTCGCGCTCTCCAACTCCTGGGAGATTGACATCGACGACGAAGACGAGGACCCCTTGCACGAACTCTATCACAACTTCGCCATGCGGTTGTACGCATCCAGCCGTGAGCCCCTTGCAATGGAGCCCTTCCAACATGCAGACCATGAACGGTTTTTCATTGAGAATATGGGTAATGGGACATTCAAGAGGGCCGTTCACGAAGAAATGCAGGACTACAAAGTGTGGAAATACGCCGCGGGCTTGTTCAAACGGGCTATGCGACGCAAGCCACAGGACTGGAGGTGAGTCGTGTCGAGCAACGCACCAATCTGATACTAATATCTAATAGGAACCCATTCATGCTTACGAAGTGTCTTTGGAAGATGTACCAGAAGCCTGTTGATCAGTTGTCGGAGAAGAATCGCCAGACTCGTCCATCAGTTGACTACTTGATCTCAGCTCTAGAGCATGCTGTCGAGGTGGTTGCCGCTGTGCCCAAATCAAGGCATAGCGACCCCATCTTGGAGCCTCACTACAAGATTGTGTCCATCGTGCACAAACTCGTCATCCGAAATGATCTCACGTGGCAGGAGGGTGCTGATATTTTGTCACGACAGCCATTCGGTATGGAGCTTGGCGACGATATTACAATGAATGATGTCGAAGATTGGGAGGAATACGTCATCAGGAATCTGCACCACCTCCGAGACAAAGACAAGTCAAACTGGCAACATCGCATTATCATGCGCCATGCACGTCTCCTGTTTGACGAAGATGGCGAGTCTCCCGAGCTTGTCCAAGCCAAGGCGGCATTCAACGTGTTGAGAGAATCCATGTTCACGAAGACGATGGTCATGAATGTCTGGAAGTGCGATGCCGAACGTCCCGGGCGACATCACGTTTACACTACTCAGTACATTCGATTCATGGTCAGACTTTTGGTGATTATGAACGACAGAGTCAACTTAGAGATGGTTCTCAGACGCCTACGAAAGAAAGGCGCCGACTTTTACCATTTCAGCGATTTGTGGCAACACTGTTGCATGGCCTATGTCAGGCTATTGCGGCAAGGCTTCCAGATTTCTCAAACTCTGGAGGACTCGTTTAAGTCAACGTCGATGGAGGAGCTAGAAATCATGGCAGATCGCATCACCGAATGGGCAGGAGGTCCGGCAACCGACATCCCCGCTTTCAACTGTCTGAAGGAGACAATAGAGTTGAAAAAGCTCAATGGTGGACTTATGAAGGCGGGTGCGCTGGACGACCTTATCAATGACTGCTACGCAATCATTTACCAAGAGATTGGCCCTACCCTGCCAGGCCCCGAGCCTCACGAAGTTCTCGAAGCGCGCGCAAGAGCCCGCGCTCGGGAGGAGGCCGACGGCGGCGGCGAGCTGAAGCCACAAAACTCGCTCGGAAACCTCTTGAACCCTCAGGGCTCCCAAGACTCAGTCGCAATGGAAGAATCCGGCGATAAGACTGCCGCTGCCCCTGAAGCAGCCCCGAGACGCCGTGTTGGTGTGCGAAGGCCTGACATAATTCGCAAGGCCGAGCAGGCCTTTGCCCGGTTCGGTGAGACCCCCAAGGCTGCTGTCGCGCCGTCCAAGTCCCGTGTTGGTTCGGTCTCGAGCGGTAGGATGGGGCATACACCTACGGGAGACGTCGACGAGGGCAGCGACGCCGAAGAGCATGTCGAGGGTGCAGAGGGCCGCGAGGATGGCGAAGACGTGGAGATGAAGGATGACACGGCGGTTGAAGCCGAAGAGGGCGAAGAAATGGATGAAGGCGAAGAGGGCGAAGAAGCCGAAGACGGTGAAGAAGAGGCACCTGCACAAGCCACGGCAGCATCCAGCCCTCGGGGTAGTATCCACGACTCGGCCGATGACGAAAGTGAACTTAGCGATGTTCCTGATGACTGGGACGAGGAGCCTCCGCCATCGATGCTCTTCCCCAACCTGAGGAAGAGTGTGGACACAGCAAGGGAAGCTAGCGGCAATTCCACGGAAGAGGAAGAAGAAGAGGATGAAGGGGAAGAGGGAGAGGATGAGGAAGAGGCAGAGGACGAAGAAGGCGAAGAGGAAGAAGAAGAAGGAGAAGATGGTGAAGAAGCAGAAGAAGGCGAAGAAGGCGAGGAGGCAGAAGAAGGTGAGGAAGGCGAGGAAGAAGAGGGCGAGGAGGATGATGGTGAGGAAGAAGAGGAAGAGGAAGAGGATGGGGAAGAGCAAGCTGAGGAAACTGTTGAAGAGTAGAAATCGACACAGCGATATTGGACGTGGCCATCAGTTGACCGGTGCCGTCAACAGACAGCAGCAGGGGTTATGGATGAAGAAGCACTGAGAGACACTGGCGTCTTTGAGTATTGTGTGAGATATTATTAGAGTACCAGTCAAGGGACAAGGCAAATAGCATGATTTCCATCCCAAGGCCAGCAACACCTCTTTGACTGTCCAGCCTGGTGAACAACAAACAATCTGCTGTTCAGTGAGTCTTGAACTAAGTGGCGAGTTCCTTGAGCTCATGTCTCTTTGCAGGCAGTCCAGTCAAGCCGCAGCCTGCGTGAGAGGCATGCCACTTCACGATGTCTCATGACCCCGACAAGCCGCAACGACCTCATCAAGCCGCGACAACCTCGTGAAGGACTGTCGATGACCTCAGCGAGGCAGGTTATAAAAGGACGCCTCTCTTTTCAGAAACGTTGCCGTCTACAAACCTCTTCAAACCATCACCACCTTCTACTTCATTACTTCTACCACTACTTCATACCAAATACTACCGTCACATCCTCAAGATCGTACAAGCATACAAACAAATCATCAAGTTCGACCCGAACCAATTCCAAACGACTTCACCAACCATCAGTTGCCAAGATGTGCACTTACTGGAAGGCCAAGCGCGAGGACTGCGGCCACACCGTCTACCGATGGGAAGTCCGTTGCCAGGAGGCACGCATCAAAAAGAAGGCGTGCAAGGCCTGGACCTATCGGACCGAGTGGGAGATGGGCCTCTGCAACGAGTGCCTCACTGAGAACCGCTACGTCTGGAAGTCGTCTTACGCTTAAAGCTGTGTTTCGCATACGTTCATCGTTCTTGCTTCATCGAAGCGACGGAAAGTCGCGGGGTTCAGTCAGAGATATGGGCAGATCGTGGTGACTGACAGACGTTTGTGTGGGTGTGTGTTTGAGGGGGGAGGAGGGCGAAGGCCGGGATAAGATTGGCGGATCGTTAGGGACAGAAACGTATCAGACTTGTCTCGGTTTTCTTCTGAGGAAACCCCCTATCGGCTCAAATTGAACGCCTTAACGGCCTATTATTTATTCATGCTGTGATTTTTAGTTTATCGTGAATGATGCCAGCGCAAGGTGGTGGTTGTTGAAGCTGTGCAGATGCAGCTACCTCAGCTGAGGTACTGGGGTGAGGTAAGGTAGGAGCTACCCCACCCTGCCCCTGCCCGCCCGCCAACCATGTTCCCGTCCAGCTCCAGGTCCCAGCACGCTTGCGCCTTCCAGTGGCCGCCTGGGAAGGGGACCTGCCGCACCCAGCAGCGCAGGCGGCAATTTCCGTCGACGACCTTCCACCGCGGCCGGCCTTGCCAACCAACCTTCAACCAAGCTTGCTTCCATCATCATCAGAACCCACCCCCTCCACGAGACCCAACGAGACATCGAAACCCGCGACCGACGAAGCTTCTTCCAAACGCACCTTTTCGCTCCCGGGTTGTTTCCATTTCGACAAAGGAGAACCAGCCAGCGACTCCAGAGGGGTTCTGACCAACGCATCACGTCACAAACACACACACAAACAATGGCTTCCTCAGACGCAAAGCCCGCGCAGGACAAGGCTGCGGCCGACGCCAAGGCCGAGGAGACGACGCAGCAGCAGGCGGCGGCTAAGAAGCCCGCGCTGGGCGAGGATGACGAGTTTGAGGACTTCCCCGTCGATGGTAGGTCTTCTCCATCCCCCGTCTTCTGTTGCAGCTAGCGAGCATCTTTCCTCGATTGAGCGGTGGGACAGTCAACTGTTCTTCATAGTGCTTGAGGATCAATGGTTCTGGACCTGGGATGCGCCGTATGGCACTATTGAAATGCCAAGGCGCTCATTGAAGGCAAAGGGACTGGCGACTAACGTGCTACACAGACTGGGCCCAGGAGGACACCGAGGCGGCTGCTGGCGGCAGCGGCACAACGCAGCACCTTTGGGAGGAGAGCTGGGACGACGATGACACGAGCGACGACTTTTCCGCACAGTTGAAGTATGGGACCTACCCACCAAGGCATACGGCGCGATACTAATTACCTTCCAGGGAGGAGCTGAAGAAGGTCGAGGCCAACAAGCGACGCTGATCTAGTCCACGCGATGGGGACTGTTGTGAGGAAGAGGGGAATGCCGATATGACGTTTGGACCAGACTGGCTGGGGTGAAACTACGGACATAGACTACGTACAAGCTCTAGACGACTGGCGGCACACCAGTAATGAAATTCAAAACAAGAGCACAGGTTTTTCTTTTGGCACCAGACGTGGTTGTATGTTTTTACTTTTTTATTGGTATTCGTGACGGTTTCTAGGACATGACACGGGGCATTACGTTCATCATCACCGCCCTCTTATTTTGCGGGCGTACCTCTCTTTCATATCCATGCATGATCACCCGGGCCTAGAGACTGGGCTTGCCAGCTCGACCTTTTAATCCCATCTATCAGACCGATCAAGTCCCATAGAGCGGGGCCACATCTTCTACGCTGGCGAGGAGTTGTTTACTTACTCGACAGAGCAACGACACCAGGGAGGGCCTTGCCCTCGAGGAGCTCCAAGCTGGCACCACCGCCGGTGGAGACGTGGCTGAGCTTGCTCTCAACGCCGTACTTGGCGGCAACGGTGGCCGTGTCACCACCGCCGATGATGACGATCTTGCCGCCCTCGGCGGCAGCGACGGCGGCGTCGAGGGTAGCCTTGGTGCCGTTGGCGAACTTCTCCATCTCGAAGACACCAGGGGGGCCGTTCCAGAGGATGGTCTTGGCCTCGTCGATGGCCTGCTTGTACAGCTCAATGGACTTGGGACCGCAGTCGAGACCCATCCAGCCGTCAGGGATTCCAGACTCGTCGGTGGCAGAGTCGGTGTTGGCGTCCTTGTCGAACTTGTCGGCGGTGACGTAGTCGACGGGGAGGACAAGCTTGACGTTGTTGGCCTTGGCCTTCTCGACGAGCTTGCCGACGGTCTGGGCACCGGACTCGTCGAAGAGGGAGTTGCCGATGCTGACGTTCTCAAGGGTCTTCTTGAAGGTGAAGGCCATGCCACCGCAGACAATGAGGGTGTTGACCTTGTCGAGGAGGTTGTCGATGAGCTGGATCTTGTCGGAAACCTTGGCACCGCCGAGGATGGCAAGGAAGGGGCGCTGAGGGTTCTCGAGGGCCTTGGCGAAGTACTCGAGCTCCTTCTTCATGAGGAAACCAGAGGCCTTCTGGGGGAGGTCGACACCGACCATGGAGGAGTGGGCACGGTGAGCAGTGCCAAAGGCGTCGTCTGGCACAAGTCAGTATGGATTCAGAAGGTGTGGCGTGATGCTGTGTCGAGGAACGACGTACTGATGAAGACATCACCGAGAGCAGTGAGGCCCTTGCGGAACTCCTCGACCTTGGCCTTGTCAGCCTTGGTCTTGTTGCCGTCCTTGTCCTTGGCGGAACCCTCCTCCTCAATGTGGAAGCGCAGGTTCTCGAGCAGGACGACCTGGCCGTTCTCGGCCTTGTTGACGAGGGCCTCGACGTCGGGGCCGACGCAGTTCTTGGCGAACTGGACAGACTTGCCGAGCAGCTTCTCGAGCTCGGGAACGACCGGCTCGAGGCTGTACTTGGGGTTCTCCTGGCCGTTGGGGCGGCCCAGGTGGGACATCAGGACGACGGCCTTGGCGCCATTGTCGACCGCGTACTTGATGGTGGGGACGGCACCGGCAATACGCTGGGTGTTGGTGACCTTCTTGTCGGCGTCGAGAGGGACGTTGAAGTCAACCTGTGGAAGGGGTCTGTCAGTTACTGGGGTCACAGCAGGCTTCTGATTGAACGGATTCAATGTGGAATTGCAATGCTTCCGCGGTTAAAGACTGCTCCGGGTGCAATAACCGCGGACCGTCCCGTACTCATCGCCAGAATACGGAACCGGGTCTGAGGTCATACCCGGGATCAAGCGTAGTGAGGGCGGCATGGTGGGGTAACGGCCACCACTGGTGCTGCAGAGCACGCAGGAGATACGCGGGGCAGAGCAGTGTCAGGGTGATGGCAGGCTGGTATCGTTGACTTACGCGAATCAGGACGCGCTTGCCCTTGAGGTCGACGTCGGTGATGGCGAGCTTGTTGGAGAGAGACATGGTTGCAATTGGGTATATTGGTGATGTAGGAGAGTTGAAGGAAAAGAAGAAGAGAAGAAGTGGAAGAGGTTGTGAGGTATATTTAGGAAATGGGATGGGATGGGATGGCGTGGATGGATGGACTGGACAACCGGCGCAGGAAAAACACGCAGGACCTGGACCTGGACCTGGACCTGCTACCTTCAGAAAGTGTCAGGTCACCGTCCAGTCAATCCAGTCACCTTCAGTGGTTCAACAACGTTGAGAGGGACCTTCGAATGGTGGGGTGCCTTGCTGCTCTGTGCTGGCGGGGTGTTTTGCATGACTTTTTTTTTTTTTTTTTTTGGCTTGTTGGCGGGGTTGATTTGTCTTAGTGGGGAGCTCCTGCTCTACCTTAGGTAGCCTCTGGCTGTACGGCCCAGGCGGTGCTTCCATTCACAGCTTGCAGCAGCAGCTTTCCACTGAGGTGCAGGCCCGGGGACATTGGCGGCAGCAGGGTGGGAGCTGCCCCGCCCCTGTTTGTGACGTGATGGTTGTCTGATAAGCTGCCTCAGCTCACATTCTTAGCACCTGCAACCCCCCGGCTCTGTCTTCCAAGACCTCCCTTGCCGGGATAGCCACCATCGCGAGACGAGCATGCAGCGTTTTGAACCGCTCGTTTCCTGTTTCGCCGCTGCAATTGGACAACCAGATCCTGTTCAACTGCTCTTTGGGATGTACAACTGAAGAACCTGCCGAAATTGGGGGCTATCCAGGTTGCCAAAGGGGTTGTCGCTGGCATTATCAGAGAGCCTCAATAAGACCGAGAGATACGCCGCCTCCTTCACGCATGGCAGGCTTACCACATTTCTCAGACCACGCTCTTACACAACCACGAGATATCAGCACCGCACCAAGTTCTTTTAGGGACTGCAATTTATTGCTGTTTTTTACAAAAGAAATTTGACATCAAACAAAGAGCAAGAACCCCCTCTTTTCCCGGTAGGTCCATGTCGTAACACCGAACGCCTGTAGCACTTTCGGAGCACCCGGTGCTTTTTTGTAACGATCGAACGAAGCGATTCAACCCTCCCAGGTCCTTAAACGCCAGATATGCCTGCAGCGGTGTGCGACCTGCGACCTGTCCCAGCCCGTGCCAACCGGCAGACGAAACCAATCATGGTATGTGCTTATATAAAGCCGTCTAGCTAAGACGGATGTGGTCGTCGTCGCGGGCCGCGGGTCGGTTGTCAACTTCAGAGGCAGAGTTGGAGAGGGACAGGTAGGCGGTCCATGCGATACCGATGGTGGAAACAAATGGCTGCAACGCGTGTAAGTACGAGGTAGGAACTCAAGGATGGTGGGACTGCCACTTACTAGCTGGAACTGCACCGGCATGAGGCGGAAGTTGATAATCTGGACGGCGGGCCACACGGCAAAGTTGGCCTTAAGCGTCGGGACGTACATGTCGCGCAGCTTCTGGAAGACGGCGCGGCGGCCACCGCCCTCGGCAACGGTCATGACGGTGAAGAAACAGGCGATACCGAAGGGTGCGAAGATGAACTGGTCAAAAGCGACACGCTTCATCGCGGGGACGAAGGCGCTGCTTTTGGTGATGGGGAACGCCGTGGAGAGGAACTTGAACCAGCGGAACTGCAGCGGGGCCATGGCGAAACCATAGGCCATGAAGCGAGTGAGGCGCTCAAAGTCGAAGGGGGGAGGCAGCAGGCCCGAGTTGGGAATCAGGTCCTTATCCGAGAAGGGGTTCTTTCGGTCGAGGTCGTGGATCTCGATGGCGACCCTATCGTCCTTGTCCACTCCTCCAGGCTTGCGGATGGCCTTTTGTCGCAGGGCAGTGATGGTCTGGGCGGTAGTGTCGGCGATGCCACCGAGGATGGCGTTGGTCACCATCATGGTCAGTACTGCGGCCAAAGTGTCAGTAAAGCTGCGTGAGTCGAGGATGGCGAAATGCCCGAGTGTGAGGGTTGTGAGACGTACGTGGACGTTCATCGTAGTATTGGTTGAAACGGGCAGTCAACCTGGCGACGAGCGCCATCTCGATAAAGAAGATGACTGCGTGAAGCAGTGGCTAAGTAGCAGCAATATCAAGTCAGTCGGAGAACGTTTGAGGATACGATTTCGTTCGCGGCTGGTTCAAGGTGGAAGGCAGCGCGAGTGCGGGACGGGATGGATGGACAAGACAGGCGATTCAGGCTCAGGAATGTCAAGGTATGGGGACGGGAACCGTATGAAACGGGCAATGTAGAGGTGCAGGTAATTGTTGTTACGGGATACTGGAACGGGGGATGGCATACGAGACGTCCGTAAAGGTATTTGCCGTTGACGGCTCGCACAATGCGACCGCGAGAGAGTTCCCACGACATGGCGATGGATCTTATGGAGGGCGGTGGACGGTTCGGGTTTCTTCTGTCTTAAGCTGGGCGCGGTTCGACAAGGTGCGCCCGGGGCAGCAGCTCCTAATTTCCTCAGAGTGAGGTAACAAATGGGCAAAGGGTGCAAATAATGAGCAGGCCGAAGGGTCTGGTTCCTCTGGGGCCGGTCTTGTCTATCGCTGTTGGCTTGATAAGGCAAGGAAGGAAATCTGCAGCGGCGTTTTGCTGATGCTTCTGGGGGCTTCGAAAAGGGCGATGACGACACAGTAGCCAAAGATTCGCTGGGTGGCGCTGGCGCTGGACGGGACGATGATGATTGGTCGATGTCGCTGGCTGTCTAAGGTAAGGTAGGTGGTGTCTGCAGGCGTCAGGCACCGGAGGTTTTGGTCCAGCGGGTGGCACCTCCTTTCGCGGGTATTACGAGAGGGCACGGTAACAAAAGGGAGATGTTGAGAGCAGAGTGAGGAAAGAAAAAGTAATCACCACTTGGCGAAAGGGATGTAGGAGCCGAGTGGTTTAAGATGGAGAATCGGCAAGGTGTGAAAGATGGAGCAGATAATGTGCCGCAGCAGCAGCAAGGCAAGGAAACCAAACAATCCTGGCCAGGCAAACACGCAAGGAATCAAAAACTCATGCCCTCCCTCTGGCTCTGCAAGGAAGGTGCCAACAGGTGCGCCTTAGCTGCAGGGTCTCCGAGAACGCAACCTAATTGACCGAAAGTGGTGGTAATGGTGGTGGTGTTGGTGCTGCTGCTTTGCGGCTTTGCGTGCTTCAAGAACGCCCAGCGCTTTCTGCTCTTGGGCATTGAATTTGGAAGGAAAAACACTGGGGCGAAAGTGAAATGCAGGGAAACAGCAAAATGTGCTGGATGCCGCTGATGGCACATCGAGGCGAGCGGAGTTTCGGACGGCGCGCCACAGCACTGGCACTGTGTCACTGTGTCACTGTGCGCCCGAGAGTGGACCCACCCTACGCCAGTCCAGCAGCCAGACGTTCGCAGGTGCAGGTGTTGCTATATTTGGTCAATCCGTTGGCTGTTGGCGGACTCCTCGGCGGCCCCGACCGTGCCGAAGCCGCTCAGCAGTGCGCCGCACAGTGCTGCCCCCCCCCTCCCCTCCATCTCGGCGTCGATCACCGAGTCCCTTCTTCGGCGCATGTTCCATTGTCTCTCTCAACGCCTACCTAGGGGAAGACCGGCACACAAACCTCGCTGAGGAAGACAGAGGACGGGAAACACCACCTACCTTACCTAGGTAGACTTGGGATTGCCTGGACCACCACACTCACAACGTTCCAGCAAACAGTCCGCATTGAACCCCAAACACAAGACCTCTTTCCCGATCAATGCTCCTGTTTCACACCCGGCCCCGATCGTGGGGTAACCGCTGTAGCTCTCCTTACTGAGCTTGCCAGGCGGCCACGAGAGCCGCTGACGTGCTGGGGACGCCGTCCTAACTGACTTCTGACAGCCTCTCGGAACGTCGTCCATTCTCCATGCCACCGAAACTCAGACATGCAACCACCCCGTCCAATCACTGAACCTCACTTGCTGTCCTCACACTACGCAGTACGTCGTCTACTGCGTACATGCGAAATTTGAGGCTTGAGCTTGTTTAAACATTAAGGGTCTCCAATGGCAGGATCCTCCTTGGTCGGTACACGTAATCGTCCTATTCCAATGTTTCTTCCCTCCCCCCTTTTGTTTCCTCTCGGCCCTTGGTTCAGACGAATCGTCACAAACAACAGATTACAATTACCAACACCCGATTCAGTTCCTCGCAACTCTGTTTCCTCAGAGGTAAACGTTGACCGACTCGCGAGAGTATCCGTATGTCGTCGGCCACTGACTGTAGTCCGGCTCGAAGAGGATGGCGTCATTGCAGTCGCTGCCCAACGAAGTGTTGTTGAGCCACGCCTGTTGATTATCATCAGTCAGCTATGCTACGCATGAAGATGAAGGTTCACATGGAACTAGTTTCACTCACCGGCTCCCAGTACCAGAGACCCTGTCCCATGCCGTTGGGCACGTCACGCACAATCTGGAGCGTCTTGTGCATCCACTCAACCTGGCCCTGAACGTTGTAGGGAATCGAGGGCTCCGAGCTCTCGGGGATGGGGTTCCATCTGCCGTCGCATAGGGCAGGATAGTCCGTCTCGACAATCTGGGCAGGCTTCTTGTACTTCTTCGTCATCGTGTGGAGCACATTCTTGATGTTCTCGAACGTCGCCGAGGTGCCGTAGAACGGGTAGAAGCTGAAGCCAAACGCATCCCACGCTGAGAGCGGCACGCCGTTCTCCACGAGCGCCCCGAACCATCTCTCCTGCAGAGTCAGGTTCCAGCCGTTGTCGATGTGGATCATGACCTCGGGCTTGGGCACGCCGGCGCACGTTGCGTCCTTGACACCAGCCCGCGCGGCCTTGAAGAGCGTCGCGAGGTTGGCGAAGCTCTTGACCAGCGCCGGCCAGGGCTGCACGTCGACGTCGACCTTGCCGACCGGCCAGAGGAAGCCGTGGCGGATCTCGTTGCCGAGGGAGACGAGGTCCAGCTTCACGCCGGCGTCGTGGAAGGCGACGAGCGTCTCGCGGACGTACTCGCGCAGCTTGCCGGCCAGGGGCTCCACCTCCGTCGGCCACGCCGCGGGGAGGGGCTGCTTCTGGGGGTCGGCCCAGCTGTCAGAGAAGTGGTAGTCGAGGAACAGGCGCTGGCCCTTGCTTTGGAAGCGCTTCGCGAGCTCGATCGTGTAGTTGAGGCCATAGGTCCCGTCGGGAGGGTTGACCCACAGGCGGAGACGGACGCCGTTCATGCCGCCGTCGGCGAGGATGTCGTCGGCGGGTCGCGAAACGTTGCCTCGTGCGGTGTCGATGAAGATGTTGTTGGACTCCTCCAGCATCTTGAGGGAGCTCAGATCGTGACCCTTGTAGAAGAAGGGCTTCTGGGGGCTGGCAATTGTCTCTTGTTAGACTCAATTGCTCAAGAGTGTGTCAGACGACTTACTTTCTGCCCTCCAGGGCGGGCGCCGCCGCCGCCAGAGCTGTGAGGCCGAGCAAGGAGAGAAGCTGCGATGCAATCATGGCGAAGCGGTACCACGTCTCTTGCGCGTCGTCCTCTGTTGCTTTGCGCCGAGGTCGCTCATTATATATGGCTCACAATAAACGGCTCATTGACCGCCTCACATGACGGCAATCATCGAGCCACCGGTCTGCTATGCCAAGAGCAGAATAGACGCGGTCCAGCTGTCACGGGGGCTCGGCGCTGTTTTTCTCAATTCAATGTGACGACTCGACGGAAGATCTCAAGGTAACCCAAATGAATGCGGGGATACATCGCGGGGTTGCCGGGAACCGACCCCATCGTCGGCCGGCCAGCCATTGGTGCGCCTGGGTCAGGCCCCTGGTCTCTCCCGCAATTTCGGTCAATGTGCCTCCAGCTTCAGCTCATGGTCCAGGGTGCCAAGTTCCAACTGCCCGGGTCATCACCACTAGTCACTGTTGGCAGGTGGGGATGGAGACTCTGAAATGAGGGCAAAGGCTGGGCCCAGACCGGAGTATCACGGTCTGCAGCCGAGGCATCTTATTCAGTGCCTAAAATTTTCTACCTGATCAAAACTGGTGGCTGGAAAACAAAACTTGATTCTCAAGCCTATCCGTCGGTCAGGACTCGAGTCCAGTCAAACTTCCTCCACTTCTTCTTAAACCCTTCAACCCTGCGATCGCCCTTGTTCCAGCGCCCCTGCTTCTTGATCACGTCCGGCGCTACGTCCAAGATACCTCCAATAATCTCTCTAGCAAACAAGTCGCCTCTGGGCCAGCGGTCAGAGTTTTCGACAACGTGACCGAGGCCGCCGTCGAGAGTGAACCAGGCGTGGAAGTACGGCATTTCTTTGGCGATGCTCCGGCGGAAGGCCATTCTGCCCATGCCGTCGCGTGCTCTAGCGCCGGTGTCAATGATCTTCTTGTGCTGCGACCACTCCTCGTCTGTCGTGAGGAAGGCCTCCTTGAAGTATGCTGGGGCTGTGGCACCCTCCTCGTAGGGAATGGGCACCGCCATCATCGCCGCGTGAAGGTGTCTTTGCGGTGCGGCGGCGTTCTCGTAGAATATGACCTCCTGGCCCTTTTCGTGGTACATTCTCGTGAGGGACTTCATGAAGTTGCGAATCTCCTCCCATTCGTCGTCGTCACACTCCAGCAAGTTCTTGCGGTGGGCAATGGGAGTAATTACCGCGCCGCCCTCGCAGATTTCGGGTTCCGTAGGCAGAGTCAGAAATACGCGCGTGCCGAGTGAGATGACTGGTGCCAGAGGCGGCTGTCCTTTGTCTTCGTGATGGCAGAGAGGGCAGTTGTCCAAAATTCGCGTCACCTTCTGATACTCATTGACAGCAACGTTCTTGAGGTTGATCTCTGACTTGTGTACCCTCTTCGCGAGCTTTTCGGCATTCTCGTCCATGTATTCGAGATCATCGTCGAACTTGCCATCTTTTGCAATGCGCTCCGCCAGACGCATGCCCTCGCCGCCCGCTTGGCCACGAGTTCTGCGTTCCTCGCGAACCATGTCCTCAATTGACATGTCCTCGTTTGCCTCCACATTGCCGCGCTCACGGCCTCGCTTCGTCTCGATAGACTTGACCTCGCCCCGCGTTCCTGCCAGCATTCGGTTGTCCATGACACCGAGAACAACAGACTGCGGCCCGTTGGTTGCGAAACTAGCAGCGGCCGCATTGTATTCAGCTTCCAGCTTGGCAGCATCAGGTGCTCGGCGAAGCTTAGCCTTCATCATCTGAGCCCGCATTCGGTTCAACGCAGTCTGGTCAATGGGAGTGTGCAGCATGGCCTGGTCGGGGATGACCGTGCCCTGCTGAATATCTTCCATGGGACTTGGTTCTTTCGGCTCCGGACGTTGCTTCTCCATGCGCTCCTGGTAGAGGTCACCGGTGGGCTTCTCTTTACCAACGTACCCGTCTCCGTAAACCTTGCGCCGATCCATCTCGATCTTTTCTTCTCGAGCATCGTCGAATTCCTGCAAGCTGCCGAATCTTTCCAGAGCAATTTCCTCAACAGGTCGCCCCGACTCTTCCGCCATGGAGTAAACGCCCTTGAGCTTGGTCATACGCCACTGAGAGCCGTTGTCCCCGAAAGTGTAGTTGATGTTTCTCTCCTTTGGCGTCTCGTCCGTGGACGCAGCGTTGACTTCGTCAAAGTCCTTGTTGATCTCCCTTTCGTGAACAACCCTTATGGGCTCCTCCTTTGGCGGTGGCGGTTTCTCCTTCTCCTTGCGTTGGACGTAATCGATATCGAGGGCTGACGGGGCAGTCATCCACGAGTCGCGCACCAATGGGGTGGATGTCTTGGTTTCTTCTGGGGTCGCCTCTTCGTCGGGAATAGGGAGATCCTCCTTTGGATCAGAGGTCTTTTCGTGTTTTTCGTCGCGCCTCCCATCATCTCTATCCCGGTGCCGTCTTGACCGCCGTTCCTCGTCGTCTCTGGAATGGCGTGACCTCTTGTGCCTGTGCCCATCCTCCTCGTCTTCATCATGGCGTCGCGACCTGTGATGCCGGTGGCGGTCATTATCGCGATCGCGATCACGTTCGCGGTCTCTTTCTCTGTCTCGGTCGCGTTCCCGGTGTCTGTCGAATGACCTGTCGCGCTCGCGATGGTGATGATGGTGGCTTCGCTGCTTCTTCCTCTCTCTGCGCTCTTCCTTTTCTCGTTCAATGCGCTCTCGTTCGCCCTTTTCGGCTGCGAGAGCCTTTTCAAAGTCGTCGAGGCCGTCCATATTTGATCGATTAGACGACAGAATGAGTGACTGCTTGGTGTTGACGTGACGACTTCGGACCAGCTACCTGAGGCAGCTTGGATCGAAGGACGACAATTGGCAACCTCAATGCAGGTTGGACGTCACTGGGCACGGACCACATAAATTTTGGAACGGCCCAGGGGTCTTGTTAGCGCGTTCTTCACAGGGGGTATCGTCCACTCTAGCGCCCCGCGCGGGGCATCCAGCTCTTCCAACTCTTCCAGAACTTTTTTCCTGCGACTGAAATCAACACCACCAGTTGGAGTCGACGACATAAACTGCACCAAGATGGCTGAAGCTTCCTCGACCGCGCCCGCCCCAGCCTCGGCCTCAGCCCCGGCTCCGGCCCCGGGCTCCGACTCCCCAGTCTCTATTGTAGTTGTCGGCATGGCCGGTAAGCAGTTCTCGCCGGTGCACACTCGACGACTTGCGCTGACCAATACCGCCTCCAGGCTCCGGCAAAACGACGTTCATGCGACGTATCAACTCATACCTCCACGGCAAGAAGGAACCCCCTTATGTTATCAACCTAGACCCTGCAGTTCTCAACGTGCCCTTTGAGAGCAACATCGACATTCGCGACTCAGTCAACTATGAGGAGGTCATGAAGCAGTACAACCTGGGGCCGAACGGTGGAATCTTGACATCTCTTAACCTCTTCGCCACGAAGGTCGACCAGATTGTCAACCTTCTCGACAAGCGCGCGGCACCAGACCCGGCAAACCCCGACAAAAAGCCCATCAAGAACATTCTTGTCGATACCCGTGAGTCTTCCGGATGTGTGTGCCATCGGGGCCTCAAACTAACAAATCTCCAGCCGGTCAGATTGAGGTATTCGTGTGGTCAGCCAGCGGTACCATTCTCCTCGAGTCACTCGCTTCCTCCTTCCCGACGGTCATCGCCTACGTTATCGACACCCCGAGAACCACATCCACAAGCACGTTCATGAGCAACATGCTGTACGCCTGCAGTATCCTGTACAAGACTAAGCTGCCCATGATTCTGGTATTCAACAAAACCGATGTGCAAGACGCCACCTTTGCGAAGGAATGGATGACGGACTTTGAAGCTTTCCAGGAAGCGCTGCAGAGGGACGAAATGAGCGACACGATCGGCGGATATGAGACGGCAGAGGGCGGCAGCGGCGGAACGGGGTACATGGGCAGCTTGCTAAACTCCATGAGCTTGATGCTCGAGGAGTTCTATTCCCACTTGAGCTTCGTGCCCGTCAGCTCCCGGCTGGGAACGGGCATGGACGAATTCTTCCAGGCTGTGCAGGAAAAGGCAGAGGAGTTCAAGCAAGACTACCTGCCTGAGCTGCAGCGCCGGAGAGAGGAGCGCGAGGAGCAGAAGCGCAAGACCCGTGAGCAAGAGCTGGACAAGATGATGAAGGGCATGTCAGTAGATGCCGGCAAGAAGCCGCGGGTTGTCAAGCCGGATGACGACGATGATGGTATCGAAGTCGCCAGCGACGTGGACGACGACGACATGCCGGACGACGAGGATGACAGAGAGGGTCTCCAGGCTCGGTACGAAGCTGCGATGGAGGCTGAGGGCGATTCCATCATGGCGGACGGCAGTTTCGCCAAGTACTTGCATACCCGCCAGGCATGAGAAAAGGGTTGAGAATAAGCATGCACATAGAATGAATCATGGGGCGGGATGGCGTTTTAGAAGGTTGCTGCATTATCATGAGATACCTCGAAAAAAAAAAAGGAAGAAAGGGTGCAGACTGCCTTTCTCTATGAATTGATTTTTAACCCCCAAGCCCAAACTCCAGGAATTTCTGCGCATTGTGATACTGTCTTCAGCCTCTCTCTCTCTCTCTCTCTCTCTCTCTCTCTCTCTCTCTCTCTCTCTGTGTGTCTCTCTCCCCATCTCATCATGTCTCATTCTCCCCAACCCACGTCGCAACCACTACCTCGCCTCGAACTGGACCATTCTGCGCGCGAGTGAGTCAGTATTTGCGCGTCTCGTCCGAGTCCCAGACCAGATAAACTCACCTCTTGGTGCGCTCCTTGTACAGGATACGGCAACCGCATTCCTTGCAACGGATGGGGTCGGCGCGACGGAGCTGGAACTTGAGGCCGCAGTCACCGCAGAGGTACTGCATCTGAGGGCCCTCGTTGCCGTAGGAAGAGTAGTTGGCGGCGCTGGGGGCTGAGGAGGCGCCGGCAGTCGGGACTTGGTAGGCTTCGCGAGACATTTTCGATGTTTGGTAGAACAAAACTTCGGATGGTTGTAGTCGGGGGGGAGTTGCGACGGTCGAGAGTGGTGAACGCGACGGGGGTAGGTGACTGCGATTTTCTTTCTTGCGACGGCGGCTTGGAAATGCAGGAGGGCTGCTGCTAGGCTGGATGACAATTTGTTAGGCGGTGAAGGCGGGATGGCGGCAGAAAAAAAGGTCGGTCCCGGGCGGTGTGCACTGTGCAGGCGGCCGGTGGAGCTTGGGGGAAAACAACGCTGAACTCGTGGAAACCTGCTGGAAGTGAACAGTGAACACTGAGAAGCTCCGGCCTGGCCCACTTCCCGAGGTTAATCGTGATGTTAGTGGTACG
This sequence comes from Colletotrichum aenigma, assembly GCF_013390185.1. Lineage (NCBI taxonomy): Eukaryota > Fungi > Ascomycota > Sordariomycetes > Glomerellales > Glomerellaceae > Colletotrichum > Colletotrichum aenigma. The sequence goes on from NW_023500913.1 coordinate 4,508,707, forward strand.
GATATCGGATATCGCTGCGGCAGAAACCTAGGGAACATCTCGTCGACGCGCAGGCCAATCTTCGCGTCATCTCTCCGACTCAGGCAGCTTGTTGACTTTCTGTTCTTCTGTTTTCTTCGGTTTTTTGCAAGCTTGCAGCAACCGACAGTATCATCCAGCAGCCAAGCAATGCCTCGGTAGCACAAAGGCTCTTCCACTCAACGTTGCATCTCCTCCAAAACACCATCGCATCCCTCAAACCATGACGCCCGCCGCCTTCGACTCGGGCGTAGAGCCCCCTGAATCGAGCTGTCCATTCTGTATAATTGCCGACGAATACCCTCCCTACGACCCAGCCTATCCCCCGCAAGACGAGACCACGCTGGACCCGAACCGGATCCCCACGCCCGCCTTCATCGTGCTCTCAACCGAGACGCTCATCGCGTTCCTCGACATCCTCCCCCTTTCGCGCGGCCACCTGCTGCTCTGCCCGCGCACGCACCGCCCGAAGCTGACGGACGCTTCGCCGGAGGAGTCGGCTGAGATGGGGAGGTATCTGCGGGTGCTGTCGAATGCCCTGGCGCGCACGACGGGCGTCGAGGATTGGAACGTCGTGCAGAACAACGGTGCCGCCGCCGCGCAGGTCGTCATGCACATGCACTTTCACCTCATCCCGCGGCCTGAGATTCGTGCGAGTGGCAGGTACAGCGAAAGTTTCACCATGTTTGGACGGGGGCGCAGGGAGGAGCTGGATGAAGAAGACGCCGAGCATTTTGCCAAGGATTTGCGGGAGAACGTGGCCGACATCTTGAGGGAGGAGGCACACAAGGCGAAGCTATGAACATTGGGATGCTTATTTTTTCTGGTTTTTATTACTTTTTTATTCATGTATGGATTTAAAGGCCCTGCAGCACTGTGGCAGCGGGATATGGATTATAGCGTTGGCTTTTTTTCATCTGCTCATTATGTGAGTCTACCCAGCTCACCCACCCCATCATATACCCAATTACCATTTACTCATCATCGCCGAAGAAGACCTTGACACCGTCCGGCAGGAAGGTGCCGTCGCAGACCTTGAAGCGATCGGGGATGGCAGAGATCTTCTTGATCTCCTCCTCGGTCAGGGACCAGTCGTCAAGGTCGAAGTTGGCCTTGATGCGGCCCTCGGAGACGGACTTGGGGATGACGCTGGTGTCGCGGGCAAGACCCCACTGGAGCAGAACCTGCTGGGGAGTGCGGCCCTTGGCCTTGGCGATCTCGAGGAGAGTCGCGTTAGTGTAGAGAGGAGAGTCGGTGCTTCCGAGGCAGGAGTAGGCAGTGGCGTGGATGCCCTTGGACTTGCAGTAGTCGAGGAGCTTGGGAGAGGGGTTGCAGGGGTGGAGCTCGATTTGGTTGACGGCGGGGACGATCTAGATTACTGGTCAGTCATGGTCGAAGTGGGAAGGCGAAGCCGGAAGCGCATCTGTAGGACTTACAGTGGTGGCAGGGTCACTCAGGAGGCGCTCGAGGTGGGTGAGGCCAAAGTTGGAGACACCAATGTTGCGGACCTTGCCGGTGCCGACGAGCTTCTGCAGTTCGTGCCAGGTCTTGACGTAGTCCCAGTCGGGGTAGTGCTTCTTCAGGTCATCGGGGTCGGTGGACGAAGGCCAGTGCATAAGGTAGAGGTCGACGTAGTCGGTCTGAAGGTTCTCGAGGGACTTGGTGATGGCCTCGGGGACGCGCTTGTGCCAGGGGTTGTCGAGCTTGGTGGTCAACCAGATCTGGTCGCGGGGGACGCCCGAAGCAATGATGCCATCACCGACCTCCTTCTCGTTCTGGTAGGCGAAGGCGGTATCGACGTGGCGGTAGCCGTTCTTGAGAGCGGCCTCGACGGCGAGCTTGACCTCGTTAGGCTTGGATTGCCAGGTACCCAGGCCAATGGCGGGGATCTTGGCTCCCGTGTTGAGGGTGAAGGTGCGGCTGTACATGGGTTAGCTGGTAGATCATAGACGACTGTGGCCGTGTAATTGTGTTTAGAAGGAGGCAGTCTGTGTGACTTACGCGGTCTGCTTGGTGGCGGCCATGATTCTTTGCATACGGAGCAACCGGGAATAGAGACGGGTATCTTGGAAGAAGAAGAGGAGGAAGAAATCAAGTGGTCTCAAAAGTGAAGAACGTGAGATGAAGAACAAGAGTGAGGGCTATCACAGACTAGAAACGACAACATGGTGGGACGTGGGAGCTCTTATGTACCTCCTCGCTGAAGACAAGAACAGATGATTAACGTAAGCAGCAAGCTGTCCCGGTCATGGGTAGGTAGGTCAGTAGCGACAGGCGAACAGCTCGGCATTCTTTCCATTGCGGTTCCTGTTCGCCCGTTCTAAAGTTATGCGACATACGCGACAGGACGGGAAGCACACTGGGCTCGGGTCAAAAAAGAAGGCAAGGCAAGGTAGGTACATGCGGCGCGGGTGCGGGAGTCGCAAAGGACGGGGAAGGTCCAGTCCACTCACTTTGGAGTGAGGTAAGGTAGCCATCACCCCTGGTCCCAATCCTTCGCGAAGCATTGCCCCTCCCCCCACCTCTTGTGCGCCCAGCAATGACGCAGTACTACGCTACCTACCTACCTTACCTGCTGCCCTATCGGCGTCCAGCCTCTTGTCTTTTCTGTGCTGACAGCTGTGGGCTTGCTCGATAATGTCAAGAGCGGGAATCTGGCATCTGCTTCTACCTAAGGTAAGGTTGGCAAGGTACTTGGGTAAGGTGCCTACTCTTCCCACAAGGGCAATTTCAACAGTTGGGAAACTGATCCCGAGCACACTGAGTTGATCAAAGCCCACTTTGCCTCCAGCAGAGCCCTATCCGTACCTATCTGCACCTATCTACATGTTCCTCAACGTCTTGCAGGGGCCTGATAACATGGAGGGGCAAAGCGGCGCAACGAGGGGCACCACGCAACAAGACACTAACACTTGTGGAGGGGATTGGGGGCCCCAGGGACTCGCAAATAAAATCCCATGTCAGGAGAGAGGTACGGATACAGAGGGGGAAAAAAAAAACTGAAGCCGGCCATGACCTAGTCAGCGAATTTCGGTGTGCTTGATTGGCAGCGCTTGTTAGCCGTTCCAATCCGCGTCGTTGGAACGGGCAAATGTGCCCCGACGTGCGGTTTTTCTCTCTCCTTGCCTCTCCTCTCTCCTTCACATCTACACGTTATGCCACTCTTCGCCGAGACCATGCAACTTGGCCAGCCCTGGCGCGAATACCGGGCCAACTGGATGCCACCTTCTTCTCGCTTTAGGCATTTGCTGTTAAATCGGTCCCGGTTTGGCGGAACCGGGCGCATATGAACCTCTGCAGCCGCACGAATGTCTAGCCAGGAAATTCCCAACCCCACATCGCCATGACTCTTGGACTCATAGACTTGCTTCGCCGTTCATCGTATCCTGCCCATGACTGGCCCGCTACATAATTGCAATGATTTTTCATCAGAAGGATCTCGAAGATTCCTTGATCCAGTCCAGGTGCCACGTTCATCTCTAGCCTTCCGCTTGACACAGAATGTTGACGTGGCTGGGAGACCTTCTAAGGAGCATTGCGCGACGTTGTCATTGAGAGGTTGCATGGCTTAAATGCAGCGATCTCCCAACCTTCAGCCTTTGCTCTCTTGCCATCATTCTCCCTTTCTTCAGCGGATAAGAAAATCAAGCGGCAGAATGAGTCGAACTTGACTTGTCCAAGGGCAGGTTTATCTCCTAGGCTGTCTGTGAAGCTGTCAAGCATCGACTGGCCCTTGATGCCGCACTAATTATTCTCACCTTCACTATAGCAAAGATGAGGTTCTTTTACTGTTCATCTCATAGAAAGCAGCCTATACTTTCTCTAACCTAGGACAGTCCTGTCGTCGACAATTAGCCACATAACGTCACCATAGATCCCTGTCACTCGGCCCGGAGAACCATCGGCTGGCTCCTTCTTTCGGCTACGCTACGCAAATTGTCTGACTATGTACGTCTTTCTGGGTTGGCAAAGAGTGGCTTGATCGTCGGGGAGAAACCTCGCGGACAGTCCTTGCCTCACTTGTCTCGAAATCACAGGTCGACCTCTGTCCTGATTCATACTTACCCCGGTCAATGACGTTTTCGGGCGACTGAAGGCTTGTTCTCAACAAGCATACATACTATGTATTCTATGCTATGCTCAAGCCTTCTCACCTCGTGTGAGCAGCAACTTCTGAAGCTGGTTTGCGAGCGTTGGCATAAGTCGAGCCCATCTCCACAGGAATCACCACCTACCTACTAGGTATGCACAAGGCCAATTTAGGCTAGAACACAGTTGCAACTCCCGTGCCAGGGGACCAGCCCTGAGATCGTCTCACGGAACTCCTCCAGGGTGAACCCATGTGAATCGACAATCTTCGTCTTCCGGTATCATACCGAGGACATACGGCCAAGGTTGCTTCCTCCCACGAGGTGTAATCTATTAGCATGGTGGACATTCTATTCTCGGCAGTGTTCTCTGCTTAGAGCTTCCCGTACGTCTTGGCGAGACTTTGGTCATTCTATCCCTCTTCCGAGGGCTACAAGAGGTCTGGCTGCTCTGTGTTTTGGGCTTTAAGCTTGTTGGACAACCTATGCTGTATTTACCCGAACATCCGAAACTAGAGCAGACTTTTCCTCGTGATTTTCGTTATCATACCTATGGAGAGTTTCGTACACACGTGTAATACTCAAATAAAAGGCTACGCTGGTTTATTGTGGTTGCTAGGCCCCTTGAGATTCGTGTCGAAAGTAAGCTCAGCCCAGGTAACCTACGAAGTCAAGAATAGGCTACGAGAATGAGTGAAGACACAAGGCAACCAAGAAAGCCGTCTTACATATCACTCCGGCAACCAACGGTACAGTCCACGTTCTTGGCTTTGGCGCCATTCATCCCGCACGAGCAACAGCCACAGTGTCCGAGTTCCTCAAGCCACCGTCCCGTTAAGGTGCTGGCCTACAGACGGTCTGACAGCCGTCCTTGTCTCAGCCAAGGAACAACATCGGAGGCTGTGTTAAGGTTTGTGGGGGTGATCGGAGTACCGCCTGCTCTGGTCGTTGCAGCCTTCGGGGGGGGGGGGGGGGGGGGGGGCACACCGGGTTGGGGGAAAGTAGGAGGATATGGCTCAGGTTTTGGGTACAAAGGTTGATGCTTGTCTGTATGTTGACTTATCTGGACTCGCCGAGGAGCACATGGGACCCAAGCTTGTTGATACATCAAACTAAAGCGATAGCTAACCAACATTCATGGTCAGCGTGCCTTGATGGTTGATGAATGTCATGGAACGTCTCGCGAAGGAAGATTAAGGCTCTGCACCTGTTTACAATATGAATACTGGCGACGTAGAATTAAGGCATGAAACAAGGAATGCTGACAGGTAAGATTGTACACAGAGCATATACTACTGTACGAGGCAAGAGCCCAACATGATAACACAGTCTGTCAGATGTGGGGGTTTCCATGGTCATTGTTAAATGCAGAATATAGGTACATCTTTATTTTTCACAAGATGTTTCTATTCGACGTCGACCTAGGGCATCTATGGTCAGTCCCACCGATTGCGAATGCCGTTGCTTAGTGGGCAGCAACTGGTTGAGAGCATCTTCAACAGATGAGTTGCTGATGGAAATCGTAGCAAATGACCTGAAGTCGCTTTCAATTCCCACCTGGCGCTCTTTGTCATTTCTCACGTCATTTCTCATGTCATTTCTCACCTCTCGCACCCGACAAACTATACGGAAACCTGATTATACTGCCCTCAAGTTAGTTAAGCCAACATACGAGAGGCTTTCTAAGCGTGCGTATCGAGTCCATCATGACCGACTTAGAAACGAATGACATCCCTACGTAATGCATAGTTTCTCAATCGTCGTCAACGCATCCCGCCGGGCCCCCTCCGGCTGCCGGCCCCATCCCGCTCATCGTGAGCGGATCCCCTCAACTGCCGACGCCGGCAAACAGTGATTTCTCAGGCGGCCCCCAAAAAAGGTCCCCCGCCCGCCCGCCGCCGCTGTCCGCCGCGACCGGCCGGGGCCCCCTCCTCAATGGCCTCGACCGCGGCGGCCACCATCTGCTTCGGCAATCCGACCAACCAGGCACCGTGCAGCCGTGGTTTGGGGGGATCCGAAGTTGCAACGTTATTGGATAATCGGGGGATTCTTCCCAGCGTACAGGACGATGCGCGGTGGGTGGTTAGCCATGGACGACGTGTCGTGCTCTCAGTTGGGCCGTCTTGCGTGAGGATTGAGGCCCGAAGATGGAAAGGGTCATTTAAAGATTCGTCGACTGCCCCGTCCTTATGGAAGAAGAGAAGGGACTCGAACAATTTGCATACAAACTGATCTGGTTGGTCGATGATCTCTGCCATCACCACCGATCGCAAGTCGCCAATCCCAAGACCAGCGACGGATATTTACAAATGCGTTGAAATGAATCGATGGACCATCGCTCATTGGAAATCAGGCTCGATGCCCTGTTCATTTACATCGAATCGCCATCCATTCTAGAAGCTGACGATTGATTTTAGGCCGACACTAAATGATGGAGACGTTGATAGGTAGGAGAAGGAATGAATTGGTAGTGTGGTATGGGTAGCAGATGATGGGAATACAGAGTCGCTTTTACTCCTCGGCATCACCGCCTACAGCGACGGCTGGGGCAGCGTCGCCGTTGGTAGCGGCGGGTGCGTCGGCGGCCTTGACCTCGCCCTTGGCGGGAGCATCCTCGACGCCGTTGGCTGCGTCTTCTTCGTCGCCGTCACCCTCGGCCGCCTCCTCCTCGGCAGCATCATCGTCGGCCTCTGGCTCGTCCTCGGCGTCCTCCTCTTCGTCAGCCGCCGCCGCATTGTCCTCGCCGGCGGTCTCGGTCTTGCGCTTCTTTGAAGGAGGTGCTTTGTCTGCGCAAGTCGCTTGTTAGAACTGTCGTCGGGGAGGTTGCTGAGTGGGGTGCTCACCTTCTACACCGTTGGCTTCTGCGTCGTCCTCGGCGTCACCCTCGCCCTCTTCGAACTCCTCCTCTTCCTCCTCCTCCTCTCCATCATCGTCCTCTTCGCCCTCGTCTTCCTCAGACTGGTAACTACAAGCAAGACGTATTAGCATCTCAAGTGGTCCAGGTAGTTGGCGCAGCTGTTCCCAGAAACCAGGGCCACGCGCAAAGTTGCTACAGCACTGGTTCTCAGAGAGAAGAGCGGCTTTGTTGCTACCAGGAATAGGTCCGAGCATCACCAGCTAGTTTCTCCTTGGCCGGAGACAGCTCAAGAGAGCAGGCGCAAGGGTAAAGTTGGATGTGACTTACTCCTCTTCCTCCTCACCGTCGTCGTCGGGGAGGGAAACAAGCTCCTCCTCCTCGTCTTGCTTTCTCTTGCGGGTGGACATGGTGTTGATGGGGGCTCGAAGGGGTCAATTGGTTCAAGTTGAACAACTCAGGGTGTGTTTCCGGAGAGAAACAGACAGGAGATGGATGGGGAAGGGCAGGATAGATGTAGGAGAAGCAAAGAGAAAGAGAGAAAGTTGGGGGGCGGCAAGGACGAAAGGTAGGCAAGGTAGGTAGGTCGGCGCATGGAAAGCTCTGGGGGAGGGAAACGGGACCAAGCCAAGGTGGGTGGTGGGTGCAAGTCGACTGGCGGCGGCGGTGCGGTGAGGTACCTGTCTATCCGTACCTACACTACCCTACCTCTCTACATACGGTACGTCTGGCCCGGGGACATGAGCCCAGTGTGCGGTGCGGGCGGGCGGGCGTGAGGAGAAGAGAGGAAGAGGAGGAGGAGGAGGAGGGAGTGCGCGGGTCGTCGGTGCGTTGCGCAGTGAGTGTGCGGGAGAGGGGGAGGGAGGTGGGAGCTCCCTCCCTCTTTCTCTCCTCTCTCAGCTGAGTGGTGCGCGCCCTGCCATACTGTTTGCGAGGGAACGTGTGTAAGGCAGAGGCAAGAGGTAGGTACACTGGGCTGATGGTGCGCAAGGTGAGGTAGCCATGTAGAGACGGGCTCTGGAGCTGGAGCAGGAGCCACGACCCCAGGCTGAACGAGGGGGCACCAAGGTGAGTGAGTGAGAGGTGTGGTGGAGGGTGGCTGGGGGGAGCTTCGAACTTGGACCGGACGGGAGTGGACTGGGCTGGGGCCGACGAGTAAGACGCAAGATGGAGGACTGGAGCAACAACCAGGAACCTAGGACCTAGGACGGGTGTGAGTGAGCGGCTCAGAGGTGAGAGAGAGAGAGAGAGAGAGACAGAGAGGGTGCGTTGTGTGTGTGTGAGAGAGAGGGGAGAGGGTGAGTAACGGGCGGGTGAGAGAGGGAGAGAGAGAGAGAGAGAAGAGGGCGTAGGTGGGTGAGAGCAAGGGGGGTGGGTGCAGGAGACGAGCGGTTTGGGGGAGATCCAAACAGGGAAACCAGATTGGCGTGCGAGCCTGCTCTGGCTGGTGGTTGGCCGACAAGCGAAAGAGCTCGGACACTTTTGGGGAGGGAAGAGCAACATCACCATCCCTGTCCACATACCTTACCTGCCTTGCCTTACCTCCAGACCTTGCGTGCAGCAACAGCAGCAGCAACAGTGACAGCAACGAGTTGCAATAGCTCAACACCGAGCTGCGAACTTGCCTGCTCTGTTGCGCTCCCGTTTGCCCTCCTCTCTGTTCTTGAGCTCTTGCATCCCCCTGTCCCCTCTTCGCCTTCCCAACCTAAGCGTCACCTTCCAAGTCTTTCACCCTTTCCCCTCCTCAACCAGCTGACTGCTCTGACACTCGTCACTCATCGGCGTGAGCTGTTGCTGGCAGCTGCTGAGGCCTGCCCCTGTGCGAATTGGGAGCTCTGCCCCTAGCTGCTCCTCTCGAGCCAATCGTCATTGGCCATCACTACCATTTCCGTTCCTCGAATCACCCCCGAGGGTAAAGCTCCAGCTCAGGGCCACCAGCCGGCTGCTGACGTGATTCTAGCCGGAACGGGACGTCATGGATAGCGTCATCACGTGCGCTAAAGCTGTTCCGTTCTTTCATACTGAGTCGCGCTCGCGACTTCCCCCCTTGCCATCCCGCTGAGCCGGCGTTACTCCGCGCCTTGGCCTACGCTGCGGGCTTCCAGGAGCCCATCGTCTTGCACTTGCGCTTGCATCCGCTATCGTAGCCTTGCCAACCTTGGGTCCATTCTGACCAAAAACTACTGCGGACGCTTGTCCTTGGTCGCGAGACCCAGATTGGGCAAAATACAATACTCAAAACCATAAACAGAAACTTGCATCGCCCAACATATTCAATGCAGGACTCCTCCGTAGGCACGGATTGTCCGTTTGGTTACCCAATTGAGCTGACCGGTTCATCCGAAGCTTTCATCTGGCCTGAGTCCGACAGCTCCGTGTGCGACAGCTTTGTGATGGTGATGTGAGCTCCTGCTCGCCTTCGTAGGTGCCAATACGTTGGCTGCAGACTTGTAGGTGCAGGTTGATAACTTGCTGGAACGGACTTCTCATTTGTCCATTGTAAGATGGTGCCGGGCCGGGTAAAATCCGAGACGTCTTTTCCGACGTTGATCAATTAGAGGATCTTGGCCGCCAGCTGAAAGCCTTCGACTTTTGTGATGCAGGCGCACAGCGGCAGCGGCGGATGGCACGTTGACCAGGTTTAATTGGAAGACCCTGGAATCGCAAACCTTTCGGCTTGGGCTACCGAGCGCTGGAAAAGGATGAGGAAAAAGGAATGTTTTATCTCTTTTCGGCCGCCAGGCCGCATCCTAGACTCGGGGTTCCCATCCAGCGGTTCAAGGGAGGATGAGACAGCGTCGATCCAGAAAGGTTCACTTGTCTGACATTTCGATGGTAAGAAGCAAGGGGAATGAATGATGAAGGAAGAGACAAAGCGACTAGACGCCGGGACAGACCAAAAGATATGTGTCATGTGTAGCTTGTTCATCTTCTGCTCTCTGCTCCGCACGTGTTCCGAGCGGTCGGGCTCGTTTCTAGGACGAGCTGTCGGGGTGTTCGGAGTTGCAGAGTAGTACCCAACGGGTGGTATTATTTTCCAAGGTCGGTCTAGTTGTAACCAAGGGGGGTAGTATATGGGAAATAATATGTAGGTCAGGCCTGGGCTTGCCCATCGGGGCACTCGCCAAAAGAGCATTTGGATGGGACATCGGCGATGCTGGGAAAGCCGGAGTTTGGAATGAGCATCGTGATCCGTCTTCACGCCTTATTCACGTGAGTGAGCACGTAGTACTCCGTATTGATGCCAGAGCGGCCTGACCCGGCAGTGCGGGAGATTAAAGAGAGAGAAGAGAGAAATCGAGATGTGGTCCTGATGAACAGGTAAGGCACATCAGGCGGGAACCTGATGTGGAAACGAGGTGTTGAAACTTGGCCACGCTGAGGGAAAGGTAGGCTGCTAGCCTTCCAACGCGTATTGAAATCCTTGGAAAGAGATGTACCGTAAGGTAGCAATTTGGGATGATCGAGATTCGGCTGGCGGCCGGCAGCGCAGACGGGATGATGCATGCTCGAGGATGCATGACAGCCTCGAGATTGGCATCCGTTGGCGGCGCTGACTTGGTGGCTGAAAATCCACGGTCTCCAGTTGTTTAGTGTCTTTGTGTTGATTTGCACGAGACAGACAGGAAGAGACAAAGCATCCCGCCCATCAGGAGGATTCACTGGAACGTCATCCCGAGCGCAGCGTTGATTGAGCTGTTTGGTCAGCAGGAACAGGGCCAGACCATGTGGTCGACGGAGGAAACGATCAGGGCCCAAGTCTTAGTCATGCCGTAAGAACGGGTCGGGTCGGGGGAACAAGAGAACAAAAAGGAAGGGAAAAAGAAAACAAAAAGAAAAACGGCGAGACCCATCCAGCAGCGGGAACTGGAGACATGTTGAGGTGGGCGGAGAGAAAAGGCAAATATTGAGCAGCAAAAATTGGATCGTGGGATGCAAAAGATGACGAAGGACGAGCAGATTTTCTTTGGCTGTTTCCGAAAAGGGACTTCGGCCAGTCAGGATCGGAATCGGCCTCTTACCCGGGAAATTGGAAGGTGATTGGGCAGAGGGTGATGGCTTCTTGATCGGGACTAGCGCCAGGAACGGGTGGACGCTAGCAAACCATCTTTGGCAGGGCCCTGGCAGCCCTGAGCAATCCCTACCAGGTGCCCCCGCCTGCACAATGGAAGCCCCTGTTGGCAATGGGAAGTCCCCCCCCTGAACGAGGCCGCTGTGGCATGAGGTGGAGTCTTGTGCGCCTGTTGGCCGCTGTTGTCCGCCATCAGCAGCCCCTAAGCAGGTCCAGGGCAACACGGGTAGGTGGTGCAGCGCGGCACAAGTGGTTTACCCTGGTGGGTGCCCCTGCAGAGAGCGTTGCACCAGGTGCGTTTGTTGCGCTGCCGGGACGTTGCGTGGAGGTGGTGGTGGTCGCGGGTCGACATCCGGGCCACTGTCCGGTGGCCGCCGTCCGTCCATCTGTCCCATCGTCGTTTGTATTCGTAAAGTACCTGGCTCACTGGCTCACCAAGCAAAGACCCACAATCGCAGTCCCGTTCATGTTCCTGACTGCATTTCTGTTCCCTGCAGGTGCAGTGTTTTCTCAGTCCTGAAGCTGTCGTCCATGGATGCCATGCCCTGCCCTGGCTGACGGAGGCTGAGAGTGGGCGCCGAGCCGACATGTCGTCGAGGGTTGCGTACCTGCTGCCACGCACCGCAGGGAATAAACGTCAAGGCGCGTGTGCTGGCCGCCGTGGTAATAATGCGCAGCGTATTATCGGTCTTGGATGCAAGGGATGCGGGAAGACGGCGGAGAGCATGTCGGCCGGGACGAGAGCCAGGAAACATCGGACGGTACCTGTGTCAACGCCTGACTGACGCTGGCAAGAGCAAGTACCTGCCTCCGAGCGCATGCCGTACCACATCCCGAGTGGATGGAATTTGTTCGAGAAGGAAGAAACGGGACACCAATTGAACCTGCCGAGTACCTACAGTGTACGCATGCAGCATGCAGCCTCCGTGCTAGGCGCAAGCTGAACAACCTGGCTGTTGACGACTGACGACTGACCGCGTCTTTCGTCTGACTCTCCGACAGAGAGAGAGAGAGAGAGAGAGGGAGATGCGATTGATGAGAGATTGCGGGGAAGGAGCACACGTCGCGGCGGTGTTGCGGAATCTGGCGACGATGTGGATGGACCGCTGAATCGGATTGATTGTTGACTGGAACTTTTTTTTTCTATTTTTTCACTGTCCGTGTACTTACCTGCTGCTCGAGGCAGACTCGCAGAGAGAAAAGATAGAAACAGAAACAGAGGCAGAGTCTGGATGTCGTTCGCCAACGGGTGTCTGACTCTTGACTCTCACCGTTTAATCAATCTATTGCCCCTTCGTTTGGCGCGTGTAGTGATTGAAAAGTCTTGGTATGGTCCTGGGTGTTGGGATCTGGAATTGGCTTCGCCTCAAAGCCAGCGGCGCGGTACCTCTCTCTCTCTCTCTCTCCCGCCTGCTAGTATACATGGTAAAGTACTGACAGGGAAGCCAGGGAAGAGAAAGATTTCTCGCATTCATAATTCGACCACCGTTGGAATTGGAATGCTTCTATTGGCGCCAGCCATCAGTTGGCCCGTTCTCTCCAAGGGAGCTCCCATCCAGATGCCTTACCGCGTGCCGCACAGAGTGCATATGTACTGAGTCTGTGAAATTGGGGGATGAAAATGAGAATGAAGTGGAAATGCCTCCAGGCGGACTCGACAAGCGAAAGACAACGGACCAGGGGAGGCGAAGAGAGACCTTGAAGAAACCTGGAAGGGAGAGGGACAGAGAGAGAAGAGAAGAGGATCTTCCATTTCAAATCTCAAATCTCAATCTCGTCAACGAGCAATCCCTTTTTTTACCTTTCTTTGCCCCCCCCCCCCCCTTCTCTCTCGTGTCTTCACCTTCTGAAGTGACTTCCATTGCTCAATTCGCGCTTGCGCCGGCAGCTGCACCTGCAATCTGCACTGGCATCATCATTTGGGTGCTCCTTCCTCGCTCCCTCCCGCGTGGTAAATCACACTTTCGGGAAGCTCCTTCCATCTGATCCTTCCCTACATTTTTGATCTTTATTTTATTTATCTTTATTTTATTTTCCTCAATTGCTTCCTCTCGTCGGTAATTCGCCCGGGCAAAATAAAATCTACTACCTTACCTTACCTTACCTACTCTAACCGTGGGCTGCCCATCTGCTGGCCTTCGCCGCCTCCTTTCGCCAATCCACCTGATTAATCTTTTCTTTCCTCTCTGTCTCGACTCCTTGCGACACTCGCTCATCCTACCACAATCTCTCGTTTCTTCGTCCGCCTCGACCCGACGGGACTGTCTCTCTCTGACCGTGTCCAAGCCGCACCGGCCTCATCAACACCGAACCGACAGCAGCCAGCGATACCTTCCATACGTCTGAAATTCGGCCAATCAGCCCGCCGAACCATCCGACCGCGGCCCTCGTTCCTTTTACCTCGTGGCAGCGGCAGCGCCTCCCAGAATCTGACGCACGAGTCAATCACTCTTTGCGTCTCCAAGACACCTTCGACCTTGGCGACGCCACAGATGCCCGCCCTGCCCTGAACCATCATCAAAGCAACGAAAACAAAAAAAGAAACGGACAAGAGAGACAGACACCTGCTTTGGGCCACTTGGAGCTCTGCATCCCACCTACAGCACTTCAGAGCTTTGCTTCTACCTTTCAACACTCGATGCCCCGCTCTCCGTTCTGTTCTTCTTCCGATCCTCTCGACGCATGTTTCCCGGCTTCGGCTTGAGCCAATGACGAAGACGCCCTGGTCCGGGTCCAAACGCTCGCTTCAGTTTTAGCTTCTTCATCTGCAACAGCAGGCATCTGCCCCCAAAAAACCAGGACCACCCGCCATTAACCAACCAAACCTCGGACGAAGACGGCCGCCATTCACACATACTTCAGGTCCATCCGTTGTACCTACCTTGCCGTGTGTGCCTTGCCTTAAACCGCTGCGTACCTGGCCCCGTTCCTGAAGCCTCCGCAATCCCAAGGTGCCATTCGACCCATCGATACCACCACACGCTCACCGCACCAGTCGGATACCTCTCCCTTGGTCTCCTCATTTTACCGACGATAACGACCTCCTGCGTCTGCACCTGTCAGAGCCGTTTCCCCAACTTGACTCCTCTGACATTGCGTCTCTTGTTTCGCATTCCCCGACCTAGCATTCGACCTCAGACCTCGTCAGAACAACGCCAGCTCTCGCCCATTGACTCGGCTGACGGTCGATCTTTCACTTCCAAGTTTCCCCCCTTACATCCGGCCCCCAGCCTGCATACGCATGAACCGGCCTCAGGGCATCACCTCGTCTCGTCGCATGCCCTGTGTTTCTTTCAAAGCCTGCCGCCGCTCCTTGCTCAACTCGACTTGATTGTCACCCTATTTTCTTTGCACCACCCTCGCACCGACCGTTCTTCAACCTGCCATATCCCGGCTTCCAGCAGCGATCACCCATTGAACCCGCCCCGCCCGGCCAATACCGACTACGAGTTGTTGAGGCTATTCGAGAGGGTTGCTGCAAGACGCAAGGTTCATGCATGTGCCGCGATGGTACCGTTCTCGACGACTTTGACTGCCCTACTACAACCAAAGTGCACCACCACTACCTGAACACTATTGCTTGCAACACCCACGTCTACCGCTTTGCCTGCCCTGTCATAACGAGAAAGGCAAAGGAAAAAAAACATTATCAACTTTGACACGCCTCCCGTTCGGTCAATCCCCTCTTGTAGCAGTCGCCGCCGCTGCCATATAACGGCCGGGGGGATTCAGCCAACATGACCCTCATGGCCGTGGCAGCGGATTCTGGTCAACCCGACGCCCAGATCGCCTCGGGAGCCATGGCAGACCAGGACCCTACCATCCACCGTCAGACGAGCATAAAGCATCGCCAGTTCGGTATTTATGCTTCAAGGCGGACCCATCCGAAACCCGTCCCAGCTTCTGACGTTCCAGAGCGTCCCGACTCCCCAGCCGCCAACTCTCCAACACATGCACATCCCTTACCCACATCCCCCCCACGCTGGGACTCGCTGGCAAACAATTCCAGTAACTTTGCGAGGCAACAAAACCTCATGAGCGCCCGGTCACAGTCGCAGTCGCCTCGCCGTGCCCTATTCCACTCAATTCGAAAATACCCCTCCTCGGAACGCCCCTTTGCCTCGCCGTCCCCCAGCCTCAGTCATGGTTACGAAGAGGACGACGACTTGAGTGCCGACGAATGGACTAGCAAAGCCGCCGCCCGCTCGATTAGATCTCCCGTACCCTACGACGACGACGACCGATCCTCGATCGATACCATGCAGGTAGACAACTTCTCTCGTCCGAGGAGGCCTAGCATCAAGCAGCCGATACAGGACTCGTACAGTCCCCGGCCAGCGAACTACTCTCCCTCAGACCCACGCTCCGACCCCAATTCGCATCATCAAGCATGGCCTCGGCCACGGGGTCAGTCTGGCTCCTCCGCCCGGTCTGCCTCGACGTTCTCCTCGATGCCTGCCACAGGAAACGATAACTACGAGCATCGCGCCCCATCCCGGCTCCGGAGTGCCCCGCCTCCGTCGAGCCTCGCCCGACCCCCGTTGGCATACGGTCGGGTTGATAGCTCAAGCTCCGGCTTGTCTACTTATGCGCGTGAGGCACCGTGGATGAGTGGAGACGAGATGCGGTCCAGCTACCGATCTCAGATGACATCTTCGAGCGCGCAGGGCACGTACGTGACGGAAAGAAGCAGTGTTCTGACCAAGAACAGCTCAGTCCCTTCTCTGTACGCTAACGGCGAAGAGCTTAGTGTCGACGACGTGATGGGCATGTACGAGAAAGGCTTTCAAGACTCGAGCCCCGAAGACAACGACGATAGCCCGGTACCGGCGTCCGAGATCAACAAGCGCAATACGAGAATGCTCGAAGTCTTGAGTCAGCCGTTGACGATGCCTGCAAACTCACTAGCCGTTCCTGTTTCAGAGACCGTTGTCCGCCAATCGGTCGATATGTTCAGAGTATCCGAATACCCTTCGTCTTTGCCCAAAGAGGTTGGTTTGCTGGACGACGACCAGGGAGACGAAGAGGAGGACGATGACGATGAAAAGAATGGCGAGGTGGACGAAAAAGAGAAAAGAGACTCGGCAAAGTCTCTTCAGAATGAAAAAGACTCGCTAACCCCGTCGCCAAAAATGAGCAGCCCAACAACGTCTTCGATGCAAACTGCTGTTGAGCCCGAAGAAATCGAGGAACCTGGTGCTCGGGATCGATACGGATTCAAAAAGGCCAATCAGTACATCACCAGGGAACAATACGACAACTGGGACAAGGGCTATTCTCAGTATTTGGACAGGAGACGTAAGAAATGGACCGCCTTCTTGAAAGAGAATGGCCTCATGACGGACCGTCCACAGCGGTTCCCACCTCACAGTGCCAAGGCCAAACGGTTTATCCGCAAAGGCATTCCTCCCGAATGGAGAGGTGCCGCTTGGTTCTATTACGCCGGAGGCCCTGCTATATTGGCCAAGCACTCCGGTTTGTACGATCAACTACTGCAGAAGAAGGCAAAAGATGTCGACGTGGAGGCCATTGAGCGAGATTTGCACCGAACATTTCCGGACAACATCAAGTTCAAGCCTGCGAGCATGGCTGGGAAGCCGAACGTAGAGCCTGACAGGAAGGGCGAGGATGACGACGAGAAGAAGCCTGCGGACACGAATGAGCCCCAGATTATCTCGTCCCTGAGGAGAGTTCTACACGCATTCGCCATCTACAACCCTCGCATCGGCTACTGTCAGAGTCTGAACTTCCTCGCTGGTTTGCTGCTTCTGTTCATGGATTCAGAGGAGCAATGTTTTTGGCTGTTGAACGTCATTACACGGCTGTACCTGCCAGGCACCCACGAGATGAGTCTCGAAGGATCTAAGGTTGATCTAGGTGTTCTGATGAATGCCATTCGAGAGTCCATGCCCGCAGTATGGGCCAAGATTGGCGACGATTTGGAAGGTGACCCCAACGCACCGCGTCCTGCGAAGCCAGTAAAGAAGCCCAGATCTCGGAGGAAGAACCAACCCAGCATCTCTTCGAATCGTCTGCCGCCAATCACCCTGTGTATGACGGCGTGGTTCATGAGTTGCTTCATCGGCACCCTTCCTATCGAAAGCACGCTCCGCGTGTGGGACGTCTTTTTCTACGAAGGCTCCAAGACGCTCTTCCGCATCGCTCTTGCCATCTTCAAGCTTGGCGAAGACGAGGTTCGGGCCGTCGCTGATCCCATGGAAATGTTTTCTACTGTTCAAGCCATGCCCCGCCGGCTGTTAGACGCCAACGCCCTCATGGAGGCGACTTTCAAACGTCGCAACGGGTTTGGTCATATCAGCCAAGACACCATTGACAGTCAACGACAAGAGAGACGTGACAAGGTGCAGACAGAAGGTGCCCGGGCGGCCACGTATGCCGTGGGCAGCGGAAACGCAGTCGACGACGGCGAGGTGCGCAGGAAGAACACCATTTTCGGACGGAGGAAGCTGGGCAGATCAGCCGAGGTGATGTGATTGTATTGCAGAAGCAAGAAGGCAGGGAGGCAGCAAGCATATCATTCAGCAATGGCGTTTGGGGAAAACTGCATTTAATGGTAATGACTACATGGCATGCGGGACAACTGGCAAGCGAAAAAAGGATATCATCTTAGAAGAGGGCACAGACGAGCCCCTAGCATATTGGAATTTTGGCAGCATAGAGCAGATGCATGCGAGATTGCCTGACTGGAACAGCAACACTTGTCGCAGCTCTACCACAGGGTGCCATCTTTTGGCCCCGAGCAGATACGTTTTCTTTGTACAGACAAATACATGAAGATTATCATGGTATTCATATGATGGTCACAGTGATGGTAAAGTGTTTCAAATCCCTTGTTCAAAATAACGGGTCCAATTACGAAAACATTTGCAAAGGTATCAAGGCCCATGATAAGCCGAATCCCATCCCGAACGCCGCCAATGCTCTCGCCATCAACCGCCACCGTTTTGTGTGTTGAATGTAGCCCATGTGTCTTTCCATCTTGATATCCGCCCTGTCCGCTCCTCCTGCCTAACGACCTTTGCCCCATAGTACCTGGGGTGACTACTGCTTGACCTCCGGGACGGAAAAGTTGGCGGGGCCCTTGGCGTAGCGGGTGACGTAGACCTTTGCGTTCTTCTCAAAGTCGGGGCGGTTGTTCTTGTACTCGTCGGCGATGCGGGCCTCGAGGGGGTCGTCGGGCTGGGGCTCGATGAGGAGGGAGCGGACGGCCTCGAGGACGGCGGAGAGCTTTGTGGCGGGCTTCCAGTTCTCGGACTTGAGCATGCCGAGGCAGATGTTGCCGAGGGAGTCGTTTGTGATGTTGGGGTGGTAGATGCGGGTGGCGAACTTGACGACGGGGGCCTTGAAGGGGTAGTCCTTGGGCAGGTCGACAATGACGGCGAAGGTGCCGCCGGCGTAGGGGGAGTTCTCGGGGCCCTGGAGGGTGACGTGCCAGGTGTGCAGGTCGGCGTCGCGGGCGAGGGCGATGGTCATGCCGGTCGGCGGGGTGGCGGTGACCTCGGTGAGTTCCTGGAGAGACGGGCGACGTTAGTTTGGCTTTGGCGGGGGAGGGGAGGGAGGGGTTGGTAAGAACGGACCTTGGCGATGCGCTTGCTCGACATGATGGGCGATTTGAAGCGTGTACTTTGTAGTTTGGTGTTGGTGTTGAAGGAGGGGTTGGCGAGAATGAAGAAGCTGTTGTTGGTTGGAAACGGAGCTGTAACCGTCAAGGTTGGAAGCTCTTGATCAGCAGCAGCAGGTGGATCTCGTGTGGAGCTGTCAGGGGAACGGCAGAAACGCTCAATTTGGCTTGCACACACAGCTCGCAAGAAGAAAGCAGGGAAAAGAAAAGACGCTTCTGGGGCCGGCAACGGTAAGTGATGATGGCTGGTTGCAGGTGTCACAGATGAAGAGTGGTGAGCTGCAGCTGCGATGATGGCGGGGTAGCTTGCTTTTAAGGCGTGGTGGGGTGAGGTCCCCGTATGTGAAGGCACTTTACTGTGCCCAAGGCCGGGTGCTTGTCGCTGAATGTGTGACGCCGGGCGGGGTGTTGGCGGCAGAATCAGCGCGGTGAGTGGGCTAAGGCGCTGAAGCAGCTCATCTTTACTCTGCTAAGGTATCATGACTGCGTCACTGCATATTCAAAAAGACAGTACTTATCCAGCCTGTTTGTTGTTTGATTCACTCTGTGAAGGCAGCAAAACCACGCAGGCTCTGCAACAAGTCGTCTGCTCATTCAACAGAGCTGACTCCCGGCTTGGACTGAATGCCGGACAGTTGACTCATCTGTCTAGGGTACCGCCCAATGAAGCTGGTCTTCTGCCTAGCTTCCCCCAATTGCGGTCGATATGGAGGCCTTTGAGGTGCATTCAGTCATGTCAACCCATGGAAGCGTAGGTAAGACAGTCAGGGGAGAGCTTCATCTTTGAAGCCGGGAGAGGCCATTCTTTGGACTGCTCCTCAGCCTCCTACAGGACCGGTGGCTCCGTGGACACCACATCAGCCACCTACAAACGGCATCAAGACATCTCGTTACCTTCCTATTTGTCGTATGCGATGCGAGTATGGAAAACCGAGAGGCCACAGTTGGGACGGCATGGCTGCGTTTGTGCGTAAGTTCGCGCCAGGCAGCGCTGCCCGCCGTGCCGCGGTTTGAAAAGGGCATCTGTTCATCCACGGGGGAACACATACGAATACAGGAACATATCTCGGCCGTCAGCAACCCGTTTTGGGGGGCTGAGCACGCGAGCAGGCATCAAACTCGACCATAGGCAACGAGGCCGGAGGCCGGGCACATCATGCGTGTGTCTTCTTCATGTGGTAGGCAATCTCTCACCCGTACCACCTCAGATCCATCACCGTTCCGTCGGGAGGCGCTCCGACTCGAGTTGAGACGAGGCAAACTTTTGTCAGTCAACTCTACTGACTGACTTGCCGGTCTGCAGCACACACACTCAAGAGAGAGAGAGGGTCCGGATGCTGTTGCGCGTTTTTTTTTTCGTCTCCTGTCGGCCAGGCCACCCGGTCGGCGGGTATTGACTTTGTCCACGACGGCTTTAGGGGACGACGAAAGACATGTGGGTGCTTGATTCATGTGCTTGTGTCTGCCGCCCGCCGCACTGAGAGATGCAGTAGCGGATGATCGCTTGGCGTAGGGTCTTTTTGCTAAGCCTGCGTCTGCTGCACCGTGGGATCCTGGGGGCTGGCTGGGCTTGAGCTTGTTGACAGGGTTGATTTACACGTATATCATTCGGGGTTTACTTACTAACTGCGGTCATCAACGCCTAGGGCCCTGTCTCTTCTCGCAAAGCTTTAATCAAAGTCCGCGAGAGAAGGAGAGGCTAGGGGACCTCGACGGAGCGGAGTACTGCAAACTCGCGCCCCTCCGGGTGGCCTCTCGGTGATTGACAGCAGCCGATAGACCCGATAGACCCGGACACACCCCACCGTCCGCTGCGCCAGCGCTGGACGGGATCAAGTGAATTTGGCTGGAATGACACCTCATGCGAATGCGGAAGCGGGAACGGATCTCTCAGCCACAAGCCAACAGCCTGGAATACGACGCTATTGCTGCACTCTTCGTACTATGCGGTAGTACGGATACATGCTCCATAGTAAGGTAGGTAAGGTAGGCACAGCTCTCCAGCGATCCCTGGCCGTTCTTGAGATGATCCGGAAGAGCCCCCAAGAATGTCAAAGACGGTGTTCAACACATTGGAGGCACACGGCACCTCTGCGGCTTACAAAGGTCCAAAGTCCCTCGCTCATTCTGTACTCGCACATCTTGTTACATGCACTACGTCAACAGTTTTGCTGTGAAGAAAACCTGCAACTCTGCCTCTATGTCGACAAGGCCTTCAGCTCCGACACACATTGTCATCACCCGTGTTCTTTACCTGCAGAGTCCCCCATCTCATCCCATCCCATCCATCCACTCTCGACTGGTGGACTCGCCGGCGCATAAACGAACAGCCCTTAGCTCCAGCTTCTAGCCACCCATTCGAGGCCTTCGACTCGACCCGTCTCCCCCGCTTGAAGTTCCCAGGTCCCTCGTGCCCCGCGCCACAACTAGACTTCCTTGACTTTGCTGCTGCGTACTTTATGCCCTGAAGGAGCCCGAATACGTGTATTCGCTTCAACGCTTCTGTGCGGTGAAGTGTACAAACGTCTTCTACCATCCGCCTACCGCCCCTACCTACATACCTCTACATCAACCTATCTACATACCTACATACCTACCTACCTACAGCCATACAGTCAGTCTGCCTTACAGACCGACGAAAGCCGTTGCGAGTAGACTGGCCACTCTAGCGCGCCGCCGCTTCTCACGACTCGAACCGTAAGTACGTGCACTGCACCCCTTGGTTGTTCAACTCGAGCTCATTCGTCATTCGTCGAGGCTTGCTCTGCGTCACCTTGTCTACGCTACTTTACCTTACCCTACCACTCCTTGTCCTGTCTTACTCTGTTCTCTTATCATCTTACTCAACCGCTCACTCCCATGGCTCACTTCTAACCTCTTCTCCCACCAACAACAGCTTCGCCTCGAGCTCACTCACACGCAGCCTTGTTTGCGCGCTCATGATCCCGAGGTTCGACTTCGGCCCTGATTCGGACGTCACCACGCCGTGAGCATATCGACACGAGGGCCTCCGTCCTTCGATGCTGTTTCCGGCTCTCAACTCGCCGTCTCAGCTGCTCTAGTCGTCGACATCATCTTTGTCCACCAAGACATCGATCTCCCCCGAGAGCCATTTCTCGCTTCCGCGTCCCATATTTAATCCCACCACAAACGCCGCCTCAACCCCGGAGCGGTGGTCCCTTACAGCGCCAACCCAACTGGGACAGACGTCATTTTCCCCGATCAGTAGCACCCAGAATCGGGCAATCGACCCGTGTGTTTCAGCGCCAGCGTTCCATCGCCTGGGATCCACGGCTCTTCTGTTCGTCTGTCAGCGTCTTCGCCGGAGCGTTTCCGGTTTCCAATACGCCTCGCGACTCCGAGGGTCCGATTGCACCAGGCGGAAACAAACAGCGGCTGCGTCAATTTTTTGCTTGTGATATTACACTTCACAAATTTTCACCTCTCGCAGACTTCTCGAGTGTGCAACTCAACACTCACACACAACTACTTCAGCTTCACCGCCCGCCGGCAAGATGAGTAGACTCGGCTCGTGGTTCCGCTCCACCGCGGGCAAGGTGAGCAGCAATGCGAGCCCGGCGGCCTCACAGATCAACCTGTCTGCGCGGGAGATGGCCGACATCGAGGAGGCAATGGTTGCCGCCGCTCTCATCATGAACGACGACATTGACGGTGCCGAAGAGCGTCTGAGGAAGGGTGACTCGGCCTTTCACCAGCTGGGTCTGTCCATGACCACGTTTCTGCGGTCAGTCCTCGGCTTTGAGAAGGATGTCATGAATGAGGCCTCGAAAAGACTGGCCGATACGGAGGCCAAGGCATGGGCAGATTACAAAAAGGCCGAACGTGAGGGGGCTGCAGACGGAAGCAGCAGGATTTACCCCCCGGGCACCGAGTTTCTGCTCATTCACGCCGAGTCCCAGCTCATGGCCGCCGTAGTTGCTGTCCTGCATGAGAGCTTGACTGAGGCTCTCAAGGGATTCTATAAGCTCCGCAAGGCGTTCGTCACACTTGACGGCATCATGGTGCAGGAAGCAAAGGCATTGGATAAGGGCGGCAAGGCGGATCCGCCGCCGCTGCGGCCGCGAATGAGTGACGACAAGATGCCCGGCAGCTTTGACGATGACGAGTTCGCGGACCTGGACCAGAAGGAAGATAGCGAGATTGAGTTTGTGGATGCCAGTGAGGTTCCCAAATCTGGCGCGGAGACGCCTTCAGAGAAGAAGACGAACGGATTGCAGGCTCCGGCACAGGACATGGCGAACCTTAGCCTGGACAACTCCGGCACCTCGACACCACAGGACGATGCGAAGCTGGCGCCTTTGCAGGTGTCGTCAAAGATGGCGGACGACTCGGATTCGGACTCGAACGTGTTCACCAACCCCGTAGACGTCTTCATCCACAGCGGTGCCAACATGTGCTTCGGCATGCTTCTTTTCATGCTCAGCATGGTTCCTCCGGCTTTCTCCCGTCTTTTGTACGTAGTTGGCTTCAGGGGCGACCGCGAGCGTGGCGTGAGGATGCTGTGGAAGAGCACCAAGTTCGACAACCTCAACGGCGCCGTGGCTGGACTCATTCTGCTGGGTTACTACAACGGCCTCATGGGCCAGGCCGACATTGTTCCCGCCGAGATTGACTTCGATGCTGAGGCCGAGCTGGTTGGATATCCTGCCAAGAAGTGCGCCGCATTGCTTGCCTCGATGCGCCAGCGGTACCCGGACTCGCGGCTGTGGCGCGTCGAGGAATCGAGAGTCGTTGCGCAGCAGCGTCGTCTTGCAGATGCCATTCAGCTGCTTACGACGGGCCAAGAGAGCAAAATGCGCCAGGTCACGGCTCTGAACAGTTTTGAGCTGGCGTTGGCCGCCATGTCTCACCAAGACTGGGAACTCATGCAAAAGACCTTTCTGCGCTGTCTGGAGCTCAACGACTGGAGTCACACCCTGTACTATTATATGGCTGGCTGTGCAGAGCTGGAGCTATACCGCAACGCCGTTCACGAGAAGAAGGATGAGGACGAGGTTCGCAGAAGAAAGAAGAAGGTTGAGGAGCTGTTCCGCAAGGCGCCCACAGTTGCCGGGCGGAAGAAGTTCATGGCTCGTCAACTGCCGTTCGACATCTTCATCACGAGGAAGATCCAGAAGTGGGAGGACCGAGCGAAGGAGCTCAAGATTGACCTGGCCGATGCCATCGGTGTCAGTCCCGCGCAAGAGATGGTCAACCTGTGGAACGGCACGAAGAGAATGAATGATGAGGAGCTCCACAAGTCCATCAAGAGCTTGGCCTGGGAGCGTTGCACCGCGCCGGCCGAGGGTATTGAGAAGATGCATAAGACACCCGATGAGGCTGCGATCCGGTCTGTGTGTCTGGCGGCGATTTACAGGACACTGGGACAGTTTGATGACGGACGGGAGGTTCTGAGCGAGGTTCTCGCGGCCGAGAGGTAAGTCGACCATGTCCCTTATTAATGAGATGGTCAACTGACAAAAACACAGAGCCCTTTTCAAGGGAACAACAAGAGACGAGTACACCATGCCCATGGCTCACTATGAGATGTCCGCTATTGCCTGGTTCGAGTGCTGCAAGCCAGAGTCCAGGAAGCCAGCCGCCGACGAGCCGGCGGATGCAGAGGCACAGGCCAAGCTCGTCAAGGAGTACCGTAAGAAGAAGATGGACGAGTGCCAGGAATGGCTTGACAAGGTCGTCAACTGGGAGGCATATGTCTTTGACGCAAGACTGGGCATGCGTGTGACGGCTGCCCTGGAGACACTCCGTTGGTTCAAGAGAAAGAACAACTGGGCATAGACACGTTTGAATGAATCTGACTAGGGGTTTCAAGGAAGGGCCTTTGGGCGCATCTGGTAAACGGAGACCAAGGCATCGGCGCGCAGTACGGAGCTTCGTTGGTACATATACTTTAGACTCATTGGCTGCTTGCTATTTGGGGTATTCTCGGGACATACAAGAGCAACTCATTCGTTCAACGTGAAGAAATCACAAACAATCTCAACCATCATACCCAAAGGCCTCACGTTCGAAAGCAATCGCAACCCGCCGAACTTTTACTCAGTAGCCTTCTTCTTTCCCTTGCGGCCGCGACCCTTCTTCAGCTCTTGGATACCATCCTGCAGAAAATTGGCACCGTGATTTGCTGCATTCTCTCCACGTTCCTTGAGGCGGTGCTTCTCTGCTTCGGCTTTCATGTCATCAATGACATCCTGCCCACTGCTCGTGCCATGAGCCCAGTCCATAACGCCCCAGGCACCGTAGTTGCCTTCACCCTTGCCGGCGTAGTGGATCGCAGTCCGCCGCGTGATGCCACCCATTATGATACCTGGGACAATGCTGTACCCAGACATGGCGAGGGTCTCTTCTGCTGTACAGAACCCGACGAAGAGGAAGTACGTGAGGAGATGCGGACGAAGAGCCAACGCCGGGACGAAAATTGGGACGATGCGGTGAAGTAGGAAGGGGATGGGGTGGTCAGCGTATGCCATGAGAGAGAAGGGCGGTGCGGCGCGAGAGTGGGCATAAGACGTGTGAAGTTTGCCGATGCGAGTGCTCGTGAAGCGGCGGCCGCGGCTGTGAAGGATGCGCGTGTGGATGTAAAAGGTGAGAATTTCGCGGACGGCGATGAGGAGAGCGATGTATTTTACGAGCTGGAACGGAAGAGGTAGAGCTGTCGAGGCCCGGAAGAGAGGTTCGTGGAAGTAGGAGGCCCAAGCCAGGCTGACCCCCCCCTCGAGGCCTGCGGCGAGAACGAGGTTGATGAGCGCGAGGAGCAGCGTCTTGAGCAGAAAAGGACCGTTTGTGGGTGGGAGCGCTGCGGCGCCTGCCGTCTTGATAGACTCTGACAAAGACGGAAGAAGAGTGTCGAAGAGGAGGAAAAGAAAAGAGGGGCAGAGCCAGAGAAAGACGCGCAGGGCCAGAGTGCCCAGGAGCTCGATCTTAAGAGGACCATGTGAGAGGACGAGGGTAGTCCAGGTCATGTAAAAGAAGAGCAGGTTAAGTGAGGTGGTCCAGGAAGTCATCGCCGGTGCCAGGAAGTAGGATACGATGGGTAGTGAGAGTAGTATATCCATTTCGAAGATCTTGCTGGTTCAGATGTGGTTGACAGGCTTCGTGTAAGTGAACTGCTATCGCCAAAGCACTCTTGCGACGGGTCGAGGCCAAGGTGAAGTCGACGATCTTTCCCAAGTTTACGGGATGCGATAAGTTATAAACGGGTGAAACCTCGTGGCATTTGCGGTAAGGCTGGACTAAGAAAGCCTGGGAGGTGCAAGTAATTAAGAGTCGAGACGCATGTTGGATGCCATGACGTAGTTCCGTGGGCTTGGATCGCCGACCGTTGCGTTGCGTCTCACAAGGGCTTAGCGCCGCAGCTGTCTGGGCCTGGACTCACAGCGGCACCTCCAAAGGAAGAAAATGTACTGCATAGTGGCATGGGGTTTGTTCAGGTTGGGTCCCGAATGAGTCGCCTCTCTTTGAAAGAACTACGGATTGCTGGTCGGTGATTGTTGCAACATGTTCGACACAGAACAAATAGGCTGGTTTCTGCGGCGGTCCAGGATTTGGTAAAACAACAAACAAGTCTCTGTGTTGTTTGAACCCACAGAGGCTTTCGGCTCTCATTTCTTCGGCACTGACTGCGCAACTGGCACTTTGCTGGAGTTCTCATAAAGTACCAATGGGCGCGGTGCGCCCATTCGAATCCCCCGCACAAGAGGCAAATCAGTACCTAGGATTGACCAACGCCCCTCATTCCGCACATCTTATGACGAGACAACGATGTGCTCTAGTGAATCTGAATTGCTTTGAAACCTCGAAGATCTTATAAACAACTGCAAACTTCTCTCACAGCTCGTCCCTTAAGAGGCCATGTCGGTGGGCTCATATCACGGAGGAGATCTTTGTCGGTGAGCTCGGTGAGACCAATAATTCGAAGAAATGAACACTTCCGACTGTTGCCAAGGCACAGACCATACACAGCAAGAAATTTCACGCCTTTACCTCGCTGTAGCGTTGTGCCACACTCAAATTTGCACTCACCACCAAAAACACCAAACATGGTACGCCAACTTCAAAATACCCCCAAAATGCAAAAGATATCACGACACAGGCCTGATTCGAACAGACGCTCCCGAAGGAAGTAGATTTCGAGTCTACCGCGTTAACCACTCCGCCACTGTGCCAATTGATGAAAGAACCAACATAAAATGGCGCATATGAATGTAGCATTGGCATCCTTGCAGAAAACGCCGATGTTTTCCGCGTTCGGGGCGGATTCCCGGCCTGTGCGGGGTCCAAACCAACCAGATAACCCACTTACGCATGCAGGGCAATGCCGGCTGCCTGCCGGCAGCCCAGTCGACTCGCATTCGTCAAATATGACTCTCGTAAGAAGATCAGTGCCGCTCAATACATCCTTTGAACCACATCATGCTTGGGAACCTCCAGGACCAATCAACATGAACCATCACATTCAGGATCATTAATTTCACACTGCAAACAAGTTGTGAGTTGTCACCTGCCTTGGTTGCTGAGTTTGAAGCTATGGTATCACATGCTAACATGGTCTTTCCAACGGCATCCTCTCTTCCAAACGCCAGCCTCTCTCTCTAACAGCAGGCCCTCTCGTTATCAGCCCCCAAGGCATGTTCATCCGTTCTGATCACCTAATCGCTACACATTTTGCTAACTTCTGATACTGCTATAGAATGAAAGCTACCACAGATTACCTAAATACCTTCGCTGATATTACTAATTATATCCTTAGATATAGGGTAGATATTATTTATAACGTTAAACTAAACGTTGGAAATATAAATAAATCTATAGCTTAGAAGTCTAAGTGTAATATCACTTAGCTTACTCTAAGGTACTTGAGTTTTAGAAACGCTTCCCTAGCGGTTAGAACGAAGTAGTCCTCGTTTGTAATAGTAAGTAGAGAGATCTATTATCCCCGAGTCATAGCTATTATTAGCTATTGGATGGACTCAGGTCTTTATCTGTAGTTCAAGGTTGTTTAGCAAGGACTTTCATCTTGCTATCGGCAGCCTCTCTCGCCAACGGCAGCCTCTTCGCCGAACGGCAGGCCATCTACTGGTATGTTATGCTCCATTCTGTGCGACGAATTCAACTGACAGTTGCAGCAAATGAGGGACTGGCTTCGGTCGATTAGCGACATGGTGACGGACGGGGGAAAAAAAAAAAAAGCACGCAACATCATTTAATGCATCAATTTACGCGCCAAGGTTTTACTAACGACGGCCTTCTTCACCAGCACGCTCTCGCAGCGGCAACGGCAGGATCTAGATACGTGGCTTGCGAATGTTCCCAGTCATGGAAGTGGTGCGAACACGCGGAGTACATCGCCAGGCCTCTTTTTCTTTCGCCGTCAGCCCTATCGCCAGCGGCAGGCCCTCTGGCATCGACAGGTCCTGTCGACAATCAACTCTCCCACCGCCACTGATCTCTGTCGACATCCATCTTCTTCGCCATCCATCGTCTTCGCCATCCATCTCTCTCGACACCCTTTTCTGCTGTCGACATCCTTCTCTCCTGTTGTCATCCTTCTCTCTCGCTATCAGCAACCTCTATCTCTTTCGCTATTATTGGCCCCTCACTATCACCGATATCTCTCGCCACCGGCAGCCTCCTCGCCATCATCAGCCCCTCTCTCCACCACCAGCCTCCTCGCTAACGGCAGCTATCTCTCGCCATCGGGGTGACTGGCAAATCATTGCTGGCATCAGCCATCTCTCGCCATCGGGGTGACTGGCAAATCATTGCCCATTAGCAGCCTGCTCGCTATCAGCAGCCCCTCTTCCCACCGCCAGCCTCTTCGCCGACCGGCAGCCTCTCTCACCAAAGGCAGCCTCCTCACCATTGAGGTGGAAGCGATTCACGTATATCTTACACGTCTAGCTGCCGTACGGCTCTTCTCGCAGCCGCTACTTCCATGGACCTGGCAACGTCTGGGCCGTCGAAGACTTGCCTTGGGAGATAGTAAGTTGCAAAATGTTTGAAGAAAACCAAAAGCTAATCTCAAGGTGTTCCATACAGGGTACCAAGCGAAGCCAACCAAGTACTCCTACGACAACCTCTTTTCCTTGCACGAAGCAATCCACCACCACCTCGCCAACAATGTGTCCGGCAATGGCCGTGTCAAAATCCCACACGAAAGAGAATTACCGTATTCAACCGATACTAGACGCAACCAAGATCACATCCACCCAGCATCTGACAAGCCCCTTTCTCTCCATCGAGAACCTCTCTCGCCAACGGCCGCGACATCACCAAGTTCAGCCCCCTCGCCAACGCAAGCCTTGTCAGCCTCTGTCGCCATCATCTCTGCCGCCATCATCGGCCCCCGCCATCGGCACCTTCTCATGTCGTCGTCAGCCCTCGCCATCATCGGCCTCCTTACCAGCAGGACGACTGGCGTATTATTACAATGGGGATCACTGGTACAATATCGCTGGGGGTGACTGACATATCATCGTTGGGACAGGAGACAACGCAACAAGGCGGTACATCCTGTCTTCCAGGGCGCGGGTCTGACTTTGTGGTGTTCAGACGGCCTACGTCGACATTACGACCGAATGAGGGTTTCGTATTGCTTTCCTTGACTGGCGGAGGAAATAGGTCAATGTGCCCGTCCAGTATCTCGTGGCCGAGAAGCAGGGTGAACTTGTAGTCTTACTGTGGGGAGGCTGCGGTATAACTTCGAGGCTCAACAACGCGCACCTTCTGCTGCTGCATGCACGATATAAGCTGATTCAATTGTCTCCTATGATGATAATGGGGGATAGAGAGAAAGAGACTTTACTGATAAGGAAAAGGAGACCGCCGCCATGGATATGACTAAGGAGATAGAAGCGTAAAACGAGTAGGTCAAGGAAGGGGTGGTTGGTAGGCCGCAGTGCTTTCAAGTCTTCACATACTTAGGGTAGTAATGCGAAAGTGAACATTAAACTATCCCGGTCAATCTACCACGCTAATTCGATTTCAAATTCTCGGTTCCGCCTTCCAGTTCTCCCCAGCTCTTCAGCATCATCATCTGGTTTCTTGCAACGGCGACAGCAACGACGGCAGCGAGAGACGCATATACCTACAACTAGCAAGTCTTACACCGCTGGATGATCGGTATTGCAATTATCAAGACTACAGTCAACTTGGTCGAGTCCTCGTCGTGGTTCATGAAATGCTTTGAGTTTCGGCAGTGGTAGCGGAGCTTCCCCTTGAATCCGCTTGAGATCAGGTAGAGACCGAGTAGTTTCACTGTAGCGTCGACATGGCGATGGATTGATTGCCGAGGTAGGCGTTGTCGCAACAGTCGGGTGACCGATGGAGAGGATGCTGCTGATGATGGTTTAAAAGAGACATCATACATCTATAAGTCGAGAATCAAGTCAACACAAAAGAATTTCTTCAGATCTGTCAGGTGGTAGATTCTGCCGATGACGAGAGAGATGGGCGATGGCGTGAACGCCGGTTCAGCACCTTCATACGAGACATTTGAAACCGTCGACTCGAATCCACAAAGGAGATCGTATTAACACATTATTCGGCCTACCCTCGCCTTGCTGGCGGGGGGCCCGATACTGTACTACTATATACTACACGAAAGTCTTGTGCAAAGGTCATGTCCGACATGAATCACCCGTCTGTCCCATGGCTTCGTCCCTTCAAAGCTCGTACCCAGGACGCCATCTGCCAGAGAACTTCGAGACGCGCTCGACGCCGGTGCTGTACATGAATAACCACGCCAATCGTACATGACCCCTCTCAAATACTATGTAAATGCCCATTTTCTGTGGGCTGGTATGTAAATCAAGATATCAGTCAAATCATGGACGGTCGAAGACAATCATTCCAAACATGCCAGATCTGAACTTTTTTTTGGCCAGAAGCGCCTCGCTGCTGTCCTGGAAAGCAACGGGCACTTGAGAACAGGACTTGCTCTACCGCGCGCTGGTTCTTCGACCGCGGTCGTCCTTCTTGCCGTTGGTGGCGCGGAGCCAGTCATCCCACTCCTTGCTAATCTCCATGAGCACAGCGCCCATGACACCGGCGCTCGCCATAAGGCCGTGACCTTCTCCCTCGAGCACGCGTACTTCGCAGCGGCGCATCGTCTTGCCCAGCCACTTGACGTTGTCGACGGGCACGCGGGTATCGCGGCTACCGTGGTGAATGACGACAGGGCGCGTGATGTCAACGTATCGGAAACCGATGGTGTGCCTGCGCTCCAAGCAGACCAACAGGTCGACGGCAGGGTTGGCGCCCGTCGTTGCAAGTTCCCAAATGGCATGCGTCAGTCTGTTGTCGTAGATTGTTTGACGTTCCTTGTCCATCAATGCGTCCGCGGCGGCGGCCAGGATCTGCGTCTCAGGGTCGTAATGGCCCTGTGCCGATGCGGTGCCTGTGGGCCTTATCCTATCCATGTTCTCTGTGGCAATCGGAGCGGGTCCGGTGCCAAGCCAGTCATCGCCGGTGCTGTTGCGGTCCTTGAAGTTGAAGAGGCCGAGATTCTCCTTGTCGAGGTGGGGTGTCGTGTCCCGCTTTCCCCCGTCCGACATGGCTGGGGTGCCCCGACCTGTTGTCGCCGTCGATTTGCGCTTGCTACGTCTGGGCGTCTTGGGTAGCGAACTCGTGATGGAGCTGCTCGTGGCGGACATGAAGGAGCTGTTGGCGGCTTTGAGGAATGGCGTCGGTAGTGCTCGAAGGATACGTTGGGATGTCGGGATGGCGTTCGTCGGGGGAAGGGCCTGCGATGTGCCGAAGACGTTCATTTGGGATGGCGGGATCCAGGGAGCAAGCAGATGTATCCTGCCGCGAATGTGCTGAGGCATGCGAAGAGCCGTTGCCAGGGCGTAGATGGCACCAGCGGAGTGTGCGAGGATCGAGAACTTGGTGATCTTGAGAGCCTGGCAGATGGCGTAGACGTCGTCGGGCCAGCTGAGCGGCGTCGCGGTTCCATCAGCGTATGCTTCGCTGTCCCCAACACCAGGTCTGTCAGGTGTGATGAGGCGCAGCTTGAGTGTCAACGCCAATTCGTCATAGAATGCCGTGATGTATCTCGTTAACCCCATGCCCACGCAGCAGAATACGGCAGACCCGTCGGCGTCTCCCACTTCCGAGAAGGAAATTACACGTCCAGTCTGAGGATGCTTGATCTTCTGTGATAGTCTGGGAGAGCACAGATAGGATTCGACGGCGTCGTCGATGGAATCGGCGCTGCGTGGACGCTCGTAGCCGGCGGGCATGCTATTGCGGTTGTCAGGAGACGCAGCCGAATTGCGTGCACTCGTCTGCGGCTCTTCTCCCTTTGGACTCAAAGGCCCGGTGGAGAGCCGCTTGAGCCTTGAACTGCTGCGCTTCATCTTGAGGGTCTCGCCAACGTCTGAACTGTCTCGTAGTGATTTCCGAATGTTCCGGTCGGCGCTCTGATCGTCTCGACGACGACCTTGAGCAACGGCGGGGAAAGGAGCGCTGTCCTCAACATCTTCCTCCTCAAACAACGGACCCGACACTCGGAAGTCCTCAGTGTGCCTGGTCTCGAACAATGGGCGGCTCGCTAGCTTGCCGGATGCGTCGGCCGATATCCTAGCCAGGTCGTTTTCGGAAGCATGGCGAGACAGGTGTTTCCGCCGTGGAGCATCCCGCGCAGGCGTTTTCTCGTGTCCTTCATATATAACATCGCTCGTGCCGTTTTCGCTTTCTCGCTTTGACCGTGAGGACCTCGTGGACGACCTCTTGGCGTTCGATCCAGTTTTGAAGAGGGACGAATCTCGGGCTGGAATCGGCCGCGGGCTGGCGGCTTCCCCACGGTTGGGGCTCGTCATGTCCGGGTGGTTGGAATTCTCTCGCGTGGGGGATTCCATGTTAAAGGCGGGTTCTTCGCTAATTGGTGTCTCGGCCAGGAACGGATCGGGTCTTAGTGACGTTCCAGTGAAGCTGCTCGAGCTTCTTTCACCGATACTCGCGCGTTTCTTCTCTTCCTTTTCTCGAAGTCGTTCCTTGGAGCTCATATACATCAGCCCCCTGTGACTCCTTCCCTGCTTCTTGCCCCAGCTGTCGTAGGATCGTTGCCTTTTGAGCTCTGGGGTTGGCGCGGAGCCGCGTTCTATTGAGAGATTGCCGATGCTCTGAGCATCGTCCCGCGACCCGAGCGAGCCTTTTGAGGAGGGCCGCGAAGAGCTTCGCAGAAGTGATCTGAGGCCACCACCAGAAGCGTCACGGGATGGTGATTTGGGCGCGGTCAAAGGCGAGAGCCCAGAAGGCGGCTTGGCGGTACGGATGACGGGGGCAGACGCGGCGACCTCGTCGATGGGGACGTCTTTGGCGCGAAGTTCCGCAAGTGATGGTTGAGTAAAGGCGCCGTAGTCGACTCCGAAGCTGCCGTTGCGGGGTGAGACCGGGACTGACAGGCTCGGGGCACTGCGCTCAAAGTGTTGGTCGGCGGGCTTTGAGATGACGGAGAGACTGGTGATCAGAGAAGATATGACCTCAGGCGAGCTGGGGACGGCATCGGTATCGCGGCGCGACGGAGGAGGTAAGGAGCGGCGGCGTTGTTGGCGAGGCTCAGGGGTTTGGAGGTTTCGGTAGCGTTGAGGGATAGGGGGGATTGAGTTTGGGTCGGAAGAGTCCATGGCGACAACAAAGGGAGAGAAAGGAGAAGGGGATTTAGAGAATCGACAGACCACGCGACTGCAGAACGGACGGCGGGCGGCACGGGGCCGGGCTGGGCTCAGGAGATGGTACGGGACCTGCTGCTTGCTGCCGCTTGCTGCGCTGCTACTGCGGCTGCGGTGCAACAATGGCAGCAGCAGGATGCAGTCAGGTCAGGTACCGCACAGAGCGTGTACAGGAAAAGGTACAGACGAGATACACCGTACGTACAAGTCAACCTGGAAGAGGAAAGGAACGTGGAGGGGGGTGTCACTGGTCGGGGTGACGGACCCAGGGCTCCAGCAGGAAACAATGGGAACGCAACCCAAGGCGAGGAAGAAAGAGAGCCACAAGACAGAGCTAGCTTGGGTGGCCGTGGCCCCCTTTGCTGTGCGACAGACAGTTGGGACCAAGGCGGGCTGTCTTACACAGCGCGCGCGCGAGAGGCGGCTGGTGGTTTTCTAGAGCAGAGGTAGTTTTCTGTAGTCTCTGTCGTAGTTTCTCCAGAGTCTCCTGGATTTGGCGGCGGCAATGGGCCGGATCGGTGTTTAGCACGGCGCGCAGCTCAGGGCGAGGCGAGATAGGACGGGACCAAGAAAAGGGTTCGTATCGCTGGCGCACACAGGGCGCAGGAGAGAGCAACAGGAACAGGAACAAGAACAGGAACTGGCGCAGGTACGCGGCGGTGACGTGGGTATCTGCGAGGTACTGCGACCGCAGATCGTACAGTGCCGGTGGTCGTCCTCGTCTTGGCTTCGTTCCTCTTCGGTCTGGTCTGTTCTGGTCTGACGCGAGGGAGAGAAATGCGCGTGGCTGCAGCTTTCAGGCAGGATGGAGATGGGGGATGGGGATGAGGCGGAGGGCGTTCGGGATAGTGTCTCTGTCGCCGGTCGAGTGTCTCGTCTTGTCTCGATTGTTCGCGTTGATCGACCAAGAGAGGAGATAATAAGAGGGGGCCGTGCTCGCCTTTTCTTTCGTTTTTCTGCCCTGCTCTGGGAATTTCTTTCTTTCTTTCCCGCAGTTCCCTTAAACCCCTGGCAGAGATAACCTTGCCTTGCGCTCGATCAGATGAGAGAGAGAGAAGAGGGTGTGTGGGCGCAGGCGACTGGCGCGCAGTTGGTTGGTCGTTCGGGGTGATGATGCGATGTGACTGTAGGCAGTGACAGCCAGAGGTTTGCTGCAGGTCTGGCTGCGTTTGACTGGATCGGGGAAGGGGGAGGATTTAGTCTACGGTCGGCCGGAAACCAAGAGGAAGAAAGCTGCCGCTGGTGGGATGGGAGCAAGTCAGAGAGGAATGCAGCCCAACGGTCCAGGGTCGCATTGACTGCGGTCTAAACTGGTGGCGTCGCAAGTCGGATTGATAATGGCAGAGAAAACCGGCGAGAAGGAGAGAGAATTGGGCAAATATTGATTGCTCTCATCTCTCAGAATCTGCCTTTTCTGGATGGTCACTGCTCACTGGTCAGGCGGCGCGCCGTATTATTAGCTCCAGAGCATAGGTAGGTACGCTATTAATGACCGATGGGACCCCTCTCTCGCTGCCCCGGTCCAGGTGCGAAAAGGTAAAGAGAAGGGACGGACGGATACGTAAGAGTGGAAAGGATGGAGGAAGAAGGGGATGAATGGCGAATGCATAACTGTCTGTTGCGTGGTGCGGCCCTCTGCAACGCAATGCCGACCGCATATCAGACAGAAGAGAAGAGACGAAGTGACGAATCATGGTGTCTGTGTGGTCAAATAGAGGACAAAATGCACCCAAGGATGTGGGAGAAGAGACCAGAGCGCGCCCGTTGGACATGGATGTGTCTCTGAGAAAGGCGATGGATGGACGATTGGGACACGGCTAAGTGGGTGGAAGGCAGGACTCGAGCAAGGGGAACGAGGGCACCAGAGCAAGGGGTAACAAGAGAGAGACAGACTGAGAGAGAGAGAGAGACATGGAATGGATGCCTCGGGGAAAGGGGGTCTGTGGAAAAAGCGACGAAAGACGACTTCACTTCACTCACCAGCCTCTCCCGGTGCAAATCTCAACCCAGGCGCACGGGACCAAAAGAGTGGGATGGAAAGCAAGGGGCCCTGTCGCTGAAATTTTGGTCGTTCTGGCCTCTTCCACTGATATTTGCTGGCTGCGAAGATCGCCGACTATGACGGAGGACAACAGCCAGCCTGATGGGTGTGACAAGACGCCGGCGCCCTCTCAATTGTCAATTGCTCCTGTTGCTTCTGTCTCTGGACGATTTAGCTTGTTCCTGCTTGTCAGATATGTCAGCTTGAAACCGCCACTGAACTCTCTCCTACTGCGTCCACATGTGCATGTCCCTTAAAGTAACAACATCCCACCACACTTCGCGTCTCCGGGGCACCAGGCTGGGCGCGCTCTGGGCTCAATTATTACCCCTGGACCCGGGCAACCAATTGACCAATCTTGTCTCCAGCTTTTTGCCCTCTTTTTCGGCCCGGTGCGGATACCCAAAAAGACCCTGTCGGTGGGAACAGGGGCGGGAAGAAGCCGAAGGAAAAAAAGGAGGAGAGAAGTTAAAGAATAATAAAGTACGAATAAAACCAAGAGCCGGCCGTCAACCCGTCCGATGCGCCGGGGAAAAAGATTGCAATACGGCGGTACGATGCCCCTGGAACCAGTCGACCGGGACCCATGTTCAAGACGCGTCCATCTGAACGTTGTTCGCGCTGATGTCGGCATGTCCATCCATTCAACTGGCTCTAGAAGGCAGTAACGAAACGCCACAGGGAAACCCAAGGGGGAAATGCAAAATTCGATGTAAGCTAGCGTCCGGTGTCTGCAATTCCCGAAGGCCTCATAGACGTGAGACGAGCTGGATGAACTATGAATGGAACCCGACGACGAGATGTGCAAACTTACCCCTCAGAGCGCAACCCTCAGAAACAACTGATTGCCCCGAGCTTCTGCCGTGAACGGCTTCGATTCGACCTTGAATGATGTTGATCAAATCTCGGAGTTCGGTACGATACGTCGCCGTCGACTTGATTCCGTGCTCGAGCAGAAAAGATCGGTCGTGGATGGTCACTAGCGGTCGATAGTCTCGTCTCGCACGATCGCGGCCGACGATGATGGCGATGAGCTAACAACGGATTATCGAAGAATCAGGCCCGAGCCAGAAAAATGGAGTGCACCAGCGGCGTCGGCGCCCTATATATCATGTTCTCAACATTCCTGCCGTGCCCTGGTCTGTGAGGGGTTCGTGTCTCTCCCCAAGACGGGAACTATGATGATCTCCCTGGGGGTGGTCTTGACCTGTCTGCCCGCGAAGCACTTGTCTCTCAGCGGCATCGTACTGCTGCCCGATGATACGCTGGCTCGCCTTCCTGTCGTGCGGGCCTCGTACGTGCATCCTACCCTGCACCTGCAGATGTCTCACTAATATTTCTCAACACCAGTGTGATGTGCATGGGCCGAGCCCTCGCGGGAGACGTGCACCTGTGAGCGTTGCGGCCGTGACAGGTGGGTTCGAATCTAACAGAAACAAACGTCGCTCGGTCAAGTCGGTCGACGTAAAAGAACGAAGCTGGTCGTGTCCGAGGCCCCATGCCGTCTGTGGCTCGCAACGTAGAAACGCTCTAGAAGACGTCAATGCGGGTCTTGTGGCCTGGGTGCATATGCCGCGACTTGAGCTCTCGTTCAGCCCAGCTTAGACGAGATGAGCGCCTTGACTGTAGCATCTCGTGGGTTGTTTTGATTACAGCTCGTTGCACCAGGTCACGAACGTCGCACGTCGCGTCGTTAGCGAGTGCCACCGCAGCAGCGAGCCATTTGTTTCCTTGTCAGCATCGCCGGTAGAGATGACGGACCCAAGGGAAGCAAGTGGCGTCCCAAGGGTCAAGTCTCGTTCGACTTGCAATTGCGGTCTGTTGTGGCCTCATGATGTTTCACTGGAGCTACTATGTCTGACAAAAGCAAGAATACCGTTCCCTGCATCATTGCTTTTGAGATGCTACGGACGCTTGGCTATGGGCGATGGTCGAAACTCGGTTGCCTTGACTACGCCCACGTCACAGCGGAACAAGATATTAGGTTTACTTGCCATTGAGCTGGGTTCGCGTAACGCACTGTTGCTGTTGGCGTGGCAAGGCCGCTATTGAGACCTTCTCAATAAAAAGAGTTCTCTACAACATTGGCCCGTTGCGTTCGCAGTTCCAGCCACAACTCGTCGTCACCATGATCAAGATAGCTGGCAGAAAGTCGGATTATATTCGACGTCGCTATGACCGTCCTGCTGTTATCCGTAAGCGATTTCGAAACCGCGGGCAGAACATGTACTTGTTCAAATAGTTTCAAAGACTTCGTTGATCCAAAACTGGCAGTTCCTGGTGTTTTTGGCGGATACATTGTGCGCAGCCGTTAAGTGAGGCACTTTCCGTGGCTTAGTTTTAGAACTTGACAACCTGCCGTAGCAAGTAGCGCTCTACTAGCTGTGGTTCTGAACTTAAGTAGAGTGATTATTAGACAGGAGATCGCCTACTTCCCCTGTGTCTACGAGGCTATATTTCTTGTGTACTTAATCACTCCTGTCCGAGACGATAGTAGCGATAACGACGACGACGACGACGACGATAACAACGATAACAATCATAGAAGTAAAAAAAACAATTGAAGCAACGACAATAACAGAACTGACAACAACAATAAAAGTAATAACGATAACAGAAGCAGCGGCAACAATAACAGCAACGACAATAAGAGAAGCATAACGATGGAGTAGAATGGCTATAGGAAACAGGCAAAGTAATCGGCATAACACAGGACAAATAGGCGGTCTTTGAGACAATCCTTGGTAAACCTTTCCCGTGCCTCTTACTGTGTCTGTCGTTGTCTTCTCTCCTCGGCCCTCAGTCTCTTGGCGGCCTGTCACCTACGCGCAGATCTGAGGTATTCGTTGCAGCCGTTGTCTATCTCGGGTGGCATTGTTGAAAGGCGACAATGTCCCATGAAATCTGACTTACGAGCATTGGTTAATGCCGTAAATACAGCTATGTGGTTCTTTTCGGAGAAATTGTTGACATCGGTGCGATACGGTAACGCCAATGCAGAACCACGCGATAATTGAAGCCCGACCGAAGACATGATGGTAAGCTGACTTGGGTGAATTACACCGTGCAGTTTCTAAGTTTGAATGCTTGGTTTTCAATGACGTTGGGTTTCAAAAGTCACTTCTGTTTGTGAGTAGGGATTGAGATTGTCATAGGTGACATTGCTGTTGGTTTTCAGCACCTCATCAAGGAGTCGTCCAGTTATGATCGACAACAGCGAACTACCAGAGGCTGGGAGAAGCCAATTCCCATCTCATCCAAGCGATATGTAATGCCTTTACGTTATTTGCAAACGGTACAAAGAGTATTCCGTCAACAACTGGATGGGAGTTCTGATGGCTAGTGGTGCTGGGCGTTGGAGCCCTGAGCAGAACTCCAAAGAGTGCATTGCAACTTCAAGTGGCTTCCCAAAGTCCTTCGGACCTTGAGGATTCTTTTCCCACTGCTCGAGACCTATGGGACATGGCGTTGATCGTAGCAAATTCCTTGGGATCTTGACCGCCGCCATGGAACCACCTTTGTGCTCGTTCGTTGCTCATTCCATCCACTCATGCTAGTATAGCAGGCTACGTAAAGCAGTGAGGACTCATGATCCGTGAATTGACCTTGCCGAGCGTGCCTATCCTGGAGCTTCAACACAAAAGCGGGTGATAGAGAACTGGCTGCTTCGACTTGAGCCCAGCTCAGGGGGTGCGGCATGGTTTGCTAGGGGGCGCTTGCCTCTTTTAAAATCGCCTCATTGACGTTGATGATGTTTGTTTTCTCTTTGAGGATCGAAATGCTAAAACATGGAGCCGTGCTTGTCTGTACTTTGAAATATCCTTCGGCGATTACAATTGACGCAAGAAGGGCAAGGGACGTGGAAACAAGCGCGGGCAAGACCAAAGGTGGAATCTCCCAACTTAATCATCGTACTGTTGGTGACATACCCCGCGTGTTCCTGTTACGAGAAAGGGGGTTCTCAAAGACCCCCAACTCCAGAGCTCGAACAGCTCAAGTCAATGGTGAGTCAGTCTCTGAGAGCACTCGACCCACCAAGCACTTGGCGGTCAAGACCACATCTCAACAACATCCTCTGAAGCAGTGAGTCACTGGGGGAACGTCGCATTATTTGCTTCACATGGCGGGGAAAAGGGGGAACAAGCAAGTGAGGTGGCCGAAATTTCTCATTACCTCGCCCTGACGAGGGCTCAAGCCGGTCGAAGCCATCCACTCGGGACGGCCCGACGAATCATCAAGATCATCATCTTCATACGTTACATACAGGAAGAAAGTAAAACAAGACCGCCAGCTGTATTGCAAAAGCGGGTAACCAATGCAGACCGCTCCTCCTCCGATTCAAGATTCAAGATTCCAAAAAGTGACAAAGGAGATCCGATGAAAGCCAAAAAAAGAATGCATGTGAGGTGAGTCAAGGCTTTGTTTGACATGACTTTTTCTCTTTCTCTTTCATTTCTTGTTTTTTTTTTCTCATTTTTTTCAGATTTCGGGAATGACTGAAGAGGTTGTATTGCGCGCGCCAAGCCTGTGGTTCCTTTCGCGAATTCTTTCTAAACCTCCTCGGCCTGCCCTGGAGTAGTCAAAGGCGGCAAACATGCGTCCTCCAAAACATCCGTAAAAATTCCTAATCGGGAAGAGCAAATGAAGACAACAAAAAAAGAACACAAAACACAGTTCTGTATGGTTTCTTTGGACCCGTACATTTGTTGTGCCGGGTGTTTCTAAGATGCCGAGACGCCACTTCTTTTTTTTTTCTGCATTGCTTCCATCCCAAATGGAGTAGTCAAGAAGTTTTATGAGAGTTGAGTTTCCGCCTTCCCCAGTTGCCGTGACCCAAGTAAGCAAAAGCAGTTGAAAAAGGACAAACTTGGTGTGGGGGTGGTGTTTTTTTTTTGTGGTTGTTGTTTTGTGTAAAGAAAAGGCGTAGCAAGTTCTCTTCTGATCGTTTCCTCTCCTCTCTCTGATGAGCTCTTGGATGTCCCGTTTCCACCACCAGCGAGTGAACGCGGAGCGTACTAGGGGACCCTGGAGGTAAACGCCAGTGCAAAGAGAAAAAAATAGTTGCCAGGGCCGCTGTTTCTGCGTGGATCATGTCCAGAGATGCGGGAAGGGAAGAAGGTAAGAAGAGCGGGAGGAGTGGGTTCGTTTCGTGTACGGGGGGGTATTAGTCCTCGCGCTCTCCGCAGTCCACCAGAAAGGTTCCGGCCAACCTCGATGAGAAGTGGAATTTTTTTTTTTCCTTTTTGAGAAGAGAAAAAAAGAACTCCCAAATGGTGTTTTTCCAATCTGGTGTGGGAGAGACGAGAGGAGAAAGTGACATGCCGCGGAAAGGAATCAAGCCTCCTTGATATCGCAATTCTCAGAACAGCCTCCATTCCGTGTAAATGCAAATCCGAAGCAAAATGCGCACATGACAAAAACACCGTGTGAACGCCGTTGGCAAATATACCATGCTCGCTTTTGGATAGCACATGTGTGAGAGAGACGAACGCATCCTCTCACGGTCGTCGAACCGGACGCAGTCCAGCACGAACCGAACAAGAGTCTTGTTGTTGTTTTCTCATATTCACCTCATCAGACGGTCTTGGGGGTGCGTGCGTTGGTGTGGTCGATCACGTCGTCGAGGTGGTTGCACATGGCCACGAACAGGTCGAAGAAGAGCTTGCTGCCGCCGCGCTCCATCTCAGTCTGCATGGTACCGCTCCTCTTGAATGTCTTGCGACACCTGATGATCAAGGCGAGGTAGTGAGCGCGCAGACGCGAGTCCGAGTCGGGGGTGTGGGCGTAGGCGTACTGGGCGGAGCGCAGGATGGTTCCGACGTCGACGCCGGACTGCAGACCCTGCTTGCGCAGGG
The DNA here is from genome assembly GCF_013390185.1 of Colletotrichum aenigma. Lineage (NCBI taxonomy): Eukaryota > Fungi > Ascomycota > Sordariomycetes > Glomerellales > Glomerellaceae > Colletotrichum > Colletotrichum aenigma. The sequence goes on from NW_023500913.1 coordinate 4,549,970, forward strand.
CCAAGCGCTTGAGCTCCTCGAGCCCGTATCGCTCCGCGGCGCAGTAGATGACGGTGTCGCGGAGGATGTGTTGCCCGCAGGCCGCGATGTAGATGGTCGCGTCGCTGCCGGGGGCGCCGGAGCCGGCAGTGGTGTTGCTTGTCGTGGTGTGGGCCGAGTTGGGCGTGGGCGGGTAGGCGCCCGGGGCAGGGGGGGCTGCGCGGCCACCTCTGTGGTGGTGGCTGTGGTGGTTATCGGGGTTGGGGGAGGTTTGGGGGGATCCTCTGACGGCATCCTCGAGCTCCCAAGAGTTGCGGTGCCTGTTGTGCATCAGGCGGGGGTAGTAGTCACCCTTGTAGAGGTATTCGAGGATGGCGGAGAAGACCTCGGGTTCTTCGTCGGGGAGAGCGATCCGCTTGCTCTGGGCCTCGAAGAACTGACCTCGGCAGGCGGCCTCGAAAAAGGGCGACTGGAAGAGGACGTCCTCGTGGGCGGCGAACAAGCGACCCTCGCGGCCGACCGTCAGGGTGACGATGGGCGAGGGGGCGACGGCAGACTTTCCACCGCCGGAGGCCTTGGCCGGCATCGGCGCGGGGCCACCGCGGGGGGCGGCGGCGGCGACGGGCGGGGCCATGGGGGCGGGCTGGTCATCGGTCACGGAGCGCTGCATCTTCGACACCTTCTGGTTGTCCCGGATCGAGCTCGACTTCTTCAGCCTCGACGACTTATCCACGCGGACGTTGGGGTCTTGCGACCTAAACGTGCGCTTGAAGAGAGACATGCCGGCGAATGTTGATGTTGTGGTTCACGTGTGGTTGTTGTTGTTGTTGTTGAACTGAAGAAGAGGGGTGGTGGTGGGGGAGTGTTGTTCTTGTACTCTTGCCGGGTGTTCTGATAATGAACGAACGATGCTCGAATGGGGGTGTGATAAAGTTGAGAGACAGGGGGAACCGAAAGCGATAGAGGCGCGTTGCTCAAGGGACCTTATATGTCTTTGACTCTATGGGGATAGAAGAGGTGAAGAGAGTGACGAAAGGAGCGAATAGAGGAGAGGGAGGGAGTGATGATGGAGGGGTGTGAGGTCGGATGAGGGGGGGGTCGGAGAGAGAGAGAGAGAGAGAGAGAGAGAGAGAGAGAGAGAGAGAAGAAGGACGAGTGACACACAAAAAGATTGACAGGGGCCCGGGGTGGGAGAAGTCTCCTCAGAGGGAGTTCAGAGTGAACGAACGACCGGTTCCAAGGAGATATTCCCAACTTGACTTTGCGACCCTTTTTTGGTTGTGCTGGAGGGGGGGGGGAGGGGAGAACAAGAGGAAAGAGGGGTGTTTTTGAGGGGGAGCCGCGATATTTATACCGACTACTGATATTGGTGATGATTCTTGCCTTTGGCGTGTTTCCATTGGCTCCCGTCCCCCGCCCCGACCGCCGCATTTACTGTGAGTGGTTGATGGTGGTGAGCACCAGGCGCGCCATGATAGGACGGCAAAAAAAAAAAAAAAAAACACTGGGTTCACGCGCTGTCTCTCTCACTCGAACGGCGGGAGGGCGGTTGACGCCGCGGGGGATGTGAGCCAGGTACAACCCGACCACTGAGAGTTCATCTCAGGGCTGAGAGGGGGGGTAGCGGCCCAGGGACAGCCCAGGCAGCATCGCCGCCCAAGACAAGCACCTCGAGCAGGCAGGCCTGGCAGGCAAGCAGGGTAGCGCCTAACGGCTGTGTGGCCTCTCGAAATGGAACGCTGGTGACACTGGAATGACTTCACTGCCAGTTCACACAACAAGCCCAGAGTCCGAGGACAGACGAGGACACCCAGGACCCAGGAGACGTACCGAAATAGGCGCAGTCGAGAACCTCCGGCAGCCCTCAAGCGCCGCCAACCGGGGGACCGCCCGCTAACGCACCTTAATTGCTGTTAACCTCCTTGGGTATCTGTACCCCCAAACCCATCGCTTGAGATGTGTAGCGGTACATCTGTCCGCGTCTCGACCCTGAGCTTCAAGCAATGCGCTGTCCTTGGGTCGGTACCTTGCCTAGGTTGGATACGCTGGACACAGCACAGGGGGTGGCCAGAAATAGGAATAGCGGCCCAAACCTGGAAACATCAGTCAACACTTGCTGTCGACTGTCGCCCGTCGCCCGTTGACCCAGCCATGCGCTGTCCAGTCGCCCGTTGCCGCACGTGAGGCACTCGCAACGCGGGGCTCTTCTCCTGTGCCAAAGACCTCATCTCCTGAATCTCTTCCCTCATGGACCCCAAAAGAAGGCGCAAGAAGGGCGGTCGGGACCTTTACCCGGGTGTCATTGGCTACCTAGGTACGCCTGCCACCGCCGCTGGGTACCGATACATGTCCCGATACATGTCCCGGTGCTGGCGCCGTGCTCTAGAGTCCAGGGAGCCCGACCGATAAACCTGAACGTACCTTATCGCCCCCCAACTGGCCAAGCAACACACTGACAACTTGACAACTCATCGGCGGCTCGACCTTCTGCCCTTCCGGTTGGCTCATCGTCTACACCTTCTGGAACGTACTCTGAACTGCAGCATCTGGACTTCACCTCCACCCTCACTGACCCTCTCCGAATCGTCGCCCTCTCTCATCTTGCATCTTGTCCGGCCCCCAGTTGTTGTTGAGGACTGAACTTGGAACCCAGGACCCTGACCACTGACGACTGACTCCCCCCTCCTCAACCACGAACACCGTCTCGCGCGCGTCGCGTGTTCATGGATACCCTACAGGAACCTCTCGCCGCATCATCGATACCTTACCATGCCGCTTGTCTCTCCTGCTCGTCTTGACCTCGAGATTCCACGACTGAGCTTCCGCCAGCACCATCCATCATTCAACCCGTTGCTTCGCATTGGCCTGACTGCCGCCGGCAAGGCAACCTTAACTTCACTAGCCACAACCCAAACGGGAACCCAACGCCTGTCCTAGAGTCCCGAGCTGCTATCAAGTCTACTCATTCATGTCCTAGCCGCATGGACGGCTGCTGTTCTGACAGTCAGGCATATCGTGGTTTCCCCTCCAAACTACCATCCCTCATCTCGTCGTGAACCGTGTGCCCCTCGTCCGAACCATCTCTTTGCGCGCCTTTGCCGGACTCAGCCCAACATCCCGGCAGAGATCCATCATCCCATCATCCCACCAAGGAATTCCCCCCTCTCCCCCCTCTTTCTCGAGAACCCTTTCGAAGCATGCCATACGCACCATCGTCCACCTTCCAGCCTGCAAAGGGACACCCCTAACAAGATTGCCATGCAGCTAGTCGGGCAGATTCAGGCACAAAACCACCGCCGCCAATCATCTTGGACCACCCCGACCACCCGTCCCGTCCTCCGCCAATCCATACCCCGGCTTGCCGACTGCTCTCCGCTACTCTTCACTGTCGGCAAGCCCAGTGACCTGCATCACCGCCTCAACACCGCTCCTTGCGCCGTACCGCACCGACCCATCTCTACCATCGACCATCTCCTCTCCCCGCGCCGTCCCGTCAATGACCAAGATAGCTCGCAAACCCCATCACCCATCACCCATGCCTCCTGTTCCTTTTCTGTCAGTCACTCTTCATTCGTCATTTACTGGCCTCGGCTCGGAAATAGGTCTCTCTTGTTGGAAGTCATAATGTTCTAGGTTATTTCGGAATCGTATCCTCACACCCCCTCCAAGTCGTCTCCTCCACCGCCTCCAAGGCACTACACCTCCTTCGACTCCAGCCCGATGCATGCCTTAATCCCTCCTGCAATCTGAGGCATCCATCAAGATAGGAACACCTGACAACCACGTATGGCCAAGCCCGCCAGAACCGGGCCACCGCCGTCCTCACCGCCCGACCTATCCCCCCCGCTCATCTCCGACGAGACCCGTCTCGACCGAAAGTCCCTCAGTGGCCCGCTGCTTCGGCAGCGGCGGCTACCCGTCTCGAGTGGGCAGCCCGGGAGATACTCTCCCTCATGCCAATGAGACCATACATGAGCGCGTACACTGGGCAACCGGTCAGCTTTCTCTCTCTCAACATGTCACTCGGTACCGGGTTACCCACAAATGGGAGCAAGAATGACAAATCCAATCGACGCTGCCACCACGGCCTCGCGCGATCCGATCACCTTCTGGTCGAGCCAGTAGAAGGCATCGGCGCCGGTCTCGATCTTGCCGATGGCTGCCCAACCGAGGTAGAGACCCGCGAAGAAGATGACGCCCAATGTGTGCGCACTAACAGCCTGCACGGTGGTCAGTCTTGTCAGCCGGCACTTGCCTCCCCGAGTTCGGCACTGGCGTCACTCACCAGAGGGCGCTTGATGCTGTTGAGCCAGAATATCTCGAAAAGTGCAATGACTGTCGAGACGAGAAACAGGTTGATGATGACAAAAGCCTTGAACCAGCCTTCACCAAAAATCTCCGTGACTAACATCAATTCATTAGACTTGGCCATACCAATCAGAAAGGATGACTCACAAGGCCCATGTGGTTTGCCCTTATTGATGTCCTCCAGGCGAGTCATCTCAAAGCCCAACGACTGCTCGTACATGCTCGACGCGTGCGAGCCACCAGACGGCTGGGGCTTGGGGGGCTCGGCGTTCCCATTGTCGTCGTGCGGCAGCTGTACAAACCAGTAGAGGCAGGTGTTCATGAAGGTGAAGACAGTGGTGACTGTGTAGAACATGGTGAAGTAGAACTGCTTGCGGAGGCTGGACATGTCGTAGGGCAGCGACGACAGTCTGAGCAACCAGTATTCCTAGCCACGGTTGCTGTCGTCAATGTGCGGGTGGTAGAGATGGGTGTAGGTCCAACCCTGGATGCAACCCATGTCAGTCACTGCAACACGGACCACGACGATGATTCGTACCAGCACTACCAAGTGGTAAATCAAAAGCAGAGAATAAGTGACGATGGAGAAGTCAAAGACGACGCGCCAGTTCGAGTACGGCGACTTCTCTCGAAGCTTGTAGTCGAGGATCATTGCACCGACTGCGGTCAAGTAGGCAACGACACCTCCTCGAATCCAGCAGAGGGCGTTCTGCGGCAGACAACGCCATGGCGAGTGGCATGCTCTCAGGAATGCAGGCTGGCAATTGATTATAAGCCAAATCCAGGAGAATGGCCAGAGGATGGGCGAGGAACTCTTACATGGTCTTGGACCTGGCCATAGGCGGCTGGCGTGGGCAATCCCTCGTCTGCATGCCCGGCCTGGCCGTGGAGCAAAGGCGTTCTGACGGAGGCGTCCATTGAGGTGATCCGGAGGCTGGCAGAGAGATTGAGGGAATGTCAGGGATTCGATACCAAAGAGATGATGGAATAAGAATCGAGTCCAAGAAGTTCAGCGTGGATGCGGCTGTGTTATTGATGAAGGTTGAATCAGCAAGCCAAGGATGAGGTCTGGAACGGGATGTTGGTTCAAGAGGTCGGCGGGACAGTCGAAGACAAGAGGTGACAAGAGGTGACGAGAGGAGAAGTGCTGAGAAAGTGCAGCCCGTGCCTTCCCGCGCTGTGAAAATTGAGCCATAGCTGCCGTTGGGGTTGATGATGTTCACGGAAGGAGGCAACTGCACTAAGGTAGGACGATGATTGACGCGGAAGGAGTAGGCTCTGTCATGAGGCGAGGCAAGAGGTTGTCGCAGCCTCCTATATTGGGCTGCACGAAGATGAATTTGGAAGTTAATTGCATCCAAGGTACTAGGTAAGGTACGCTGTATCTAGCCTTCTGTCTTTCGATCCGTGCAGAGGAGCTGTCTATTCAATCAGCAAGAACACAACGGAAGCAAGAGAGTCGACAAGGTCATAAGTAGAATGGGCCAGAAGTGCTTGCCTCCCATGCCTATTCTTGTGAGATACCTGCAAGAGCTGCTATGGTTCGGTCGAGAGATACATTCCAATTGAAACTGCCGGCTAGCCTGCTAGAGTCTGGGAAGGTGCAGCGTCGACACTGTTGGCGTCCCTCTTCGGACCATGATCTTGGGTGCTGTTGATGGAGGGCATCTGCAGCTCGGACTTTTCTATCCGGCTACCTTACCTTACAGCCCCATGTACCTGACCTTCGGCAGGTCAGACCAATCCACCTTACGTAAGATGCACAATCAGTCACGTGTTCCACCCTGGGTGACATATCCGTGCATGGGAAAAAAAGTCTTGGAATTTGGCTCATTCCTTGCATTCAACTTCGCAGACAGTAAGGCAGTGAACCCTCGGGCGAGCCTTCCACCAGCTACACAGCAGTTGCATCCAATTCGCGAGGCAGTGAACCTATCCGGCGAGCCTTTGCATGCAAAATGTCTTCAGCGCCTGAAGCTGCAGGTTTGTGCCTTCTCATGCAACGCATGCCGGCCCTGACTAACAACCACTTCAGCTTGGCCTTTGGCCGATGCTGCTCTCACCCAGGAGCTGCTCGATCTCGCTCAAACGGCAACCCACCACCGCCAGGCCAAACGGGGCGCCAACGAAGGTTCGTTGTCTTCACTTCCAAACTTGCTGCCCGCATATCCGACTGACTTCTGGATCAGTGACCAAAGCCCTGAACCGTGGCACCTGCGAAATCGCTTTGCTCGCTGCGGATGCTGCACCTCTTGCCGTCATTCTCCACCTCCCCCTGCTTTGCGAGGACAAGAACGTCCCTTACGTCTTCGTCCCTAGCAAGGCGGCTCTCGGAAGGGCTTGCGGTGTCAGTCGCCCAGTCATCGCTGCCTGCATCACTACCAATGAGGGAAGTGAGCTGGCTAGTACCATCCAGGTGGTGCGAGACAAGGTTGAAAGGCTGGCTATCTAGCTCTCAAGTGGTCACAGATTTCTTGGGGCGGAAAGGTGCTCGCCGTAAAAGAGCTTGATCTGAGATGATTCTTGTCTTGGCCCCTCACTAGCTATGTAGCTTGCTAGCAGAAAGACAAGATCGACATTGATGGATGAATTTTGAATCTGTGAATTGTGACTGCTACGGATTACACGCGTGTGGATGGACACTGTTCGGCCAGCAAAACTCTTTTCTAGAGCTAGGCTCATCTGCAAGGGATTCCCTCTTTTCCGAAAATCTGTGATGGCCTTCTGATCGAGATTTTATCAAGCCTGATGTTCCCATGAGAAGCCGCCGTGTTCTCGGCTGGTTCCAAGCCTGCAGCGCATGAACCCAGCACAACGAAGCTCAGGTCGGTCCTGGAAAATAAAAGGTGGTCTGTGCAGATCTCCCGCTGGAAGGTGGGTAGCTAAGGTAGGTACGATAAGATAAGACAGATACGTACCTCCCTCCGTTGACACGTTCCACATCCTGAAGACAAGCGCGTGGCCAGTGCTCTTTGCTTGAAGGTTCACTGAAAGTGCCCGAGGTGCATCGCTGGCCAGAACTTCAACCTCCAAGTCCGCCAACCGCACCTCGACATCACGATCCCACTGCTCCTGCCACCGCCGCTCTCACCATGTTGTCGAGTCTCGGAAACCCACGCCAGGCGGCGTCGCAGCTGCTCAACTTTGCGCTCATCCTTTCCACCGCTTTCATGGTATGCAGCCCACCTGCGCCTACCGCAGGGCCCTGCCGAACACTTGCTAACTCGTGCGCGCGCGCAGATGTGGAAGGGTCTCTCCGTCGTTAGCGATTCGCCGTCTCCCATCGTCGTTGTTCTTTCCGGTAGTATGGAGCCGGCCTTCCAAAGAGGAGACTGTACGTCTCCCCCGCCGCACCAGCTTCCAACCATGCGATGTGATGCTGACCGGACGCAGTGCTCTTCCTCTGGAACCGAAACTTCCTCCAAGAAACGGATGTCGGCGAGATTGTTGTATATGAGGTGAAGGGAAAGAACATTCCGGTACGGGACAGCTGCTTCAATCGACGCTTCGTGCGTGCTGACGTGCCCTCAGATTGTCCACCGTGTCATCCAAAAGTTCGGCTCTGGGTATGGCGCCCCTCCTCTGCTGCTCTTGTGATTGCATTGCTAATTTGGCTCGTCGCCATAGACCACAAGCGAAGCTACTCACGAAGGGAGACAACAATGCGGGTGCGTACCAGACTTGGGCAAGCACCTTGCGGCGGTAGCTAACAGGAAATCAGGAGCCGATCAAGAACTGTATGCCAAGGGCCAGGACTTCCTCGTACGAAGCGACATCATTGGTTCAGTCGTCGCATACATTCCCTTCGTCGGATACGTCACCATTCTCCTCTCTGAGCACCCGTGGCTCAAGACGGTGATGCTGGGAATCATGGGTTTGGTCGTAGTACTGCAGCGGGAGTAAAGCCACAGACGGACACAAAAGTCAATTAGTTCTGCATTCAAGGCGTTATGGGTTGTTCAACACTGGTTATCAACAAGCGGAGGATGTTGAATTGCTGCAGCAGGGACTGGAAGTGGTTGCACGCCACAACTTGGCTGCTATCGGGATCTAGATGAGATCACCTGGTATCACGATCAGCATTGCACGCCCTTCGTGCCCTAGGTGCGTCGTGGCCGAGTGCTGTTCCAAGTCCCATACACTTCTGGTGTCGGGCGCCAAGACGTGATTTTGGAAAGATCTTCCAGCAATGTGGTTTAACTAGAGCTCGACGCAAAAAAAAAAAAAGGTCACTTAACTCCACAACTTTCCGGTAATAGAGATGGCCCTTTGTGGTTCCAGTCAGACCCAGAACCTCAGCCGCACATCAGGGAGGCTGACCCCTTGCTTGGAGCCAATTTCCACACAAGTCTGGAGCGGTAGCGGACAAATGTTTCTCTAGGCAGCCAGCGGCGCCGCTGACAGGGTTTCTCACGAAAATCCGTACGAGAACCAACGGCTCTACCCAACGGCACGACCCTGATCTACGCCACTTCCAAGGGACCCTCCCTCTTTTTAGGTCGCGAATGTGACTAGGCAGAATCCTTCTGATCGCGCGTGCCAGTGCTTGTTGGTTACACACGAGCGGCACAGTCGTGCAATAAAATGAGATCCAACTGCCGCAGCAAATTTTACTCAGTTCGCGTCTCTTAGGTACTTTTCTGTCGATAGCCTCGCTCTTTTCTCAAACTGCCCTCGGGAACAACCAGTCTTTCGTTCGCACCCTTCACGTTAGTCCTTGTCCGTCATCACCAGACCTCCCGATTTTATACTCGTCAGTCCGCACAACATGTCCTCCCCGGCGCATCAGTCGCAATACGGCCTTCAGGGGTACCAACCGTACGAACATCAAGGTCACCAGCGTGTGATCCCCTACAGCAAGCCATGGCACATTGCCAAAATCGTGATGCGATGTTCCGACATCGTCTTTAGCTTAATCGTCATCGGCATCTCTGCATACGTCCTGACAATTGCCTTCTCCGGCGGCGCATTCTACGTTATGAGCTGGCTGCCGGTAAGCCGCCGTAGCGCTTCATATCCACTCAAAGTTTCGAGGCTAATGTCTACCTTGCAGGCTGCGGTGGCTATCATCTGGGACACTGCAGAACTCATTACCATTTGCGCAAGAGGAGGCCGACGAGGAATTCACCCAGGCGCTCACGTTGGCTTACACCTAATCTTCTGGCTCTGTTTTGCGGCAGCAGTTGGCCTTCAGGGCACATACATATACTTCCGAGATGTTGATGACTATTACTATTCTTATAGCAGCAGACGGCAGTCCTTCTTCAGGACTAAGGTGGTTCCTATGCAGAACACCATTACCGCCTTCACTGCTCTGTTGCTGTAAGTCCATGGGACCCTCTCCTCTCCCCGAGACTGTTGGAGCTCGTGTGCTAATCAACAGCGACAGCATCAACCACTTCATTCTCTTTGTCCGAGCCTGCGTAGAGACCAACCAGCGCAACTCTCGGCCGCCTGTTTTCATGGTACCCGTCAACGCGCCCCCACCCATGCAAAGCCAGGCGGTAGCTGGATCCTATGTGCCCTACCCCCACCAACCTCAGCAAGCGTACATTCCAGCGCAACAACAAGACAAGGGAGAACAGACGGCCGCATCCAACCCTTCAAACGCGGGGCAGTCTGTGCCACCTGGACCGGATGGCACATATTATGGTCCGGCTAGTCGTTAAGGTGGTGATAGATAATCTAAGACTGTTTGTGGGAAGAGCGAATTATGATACCCCGCTGTAACGTTCAGGCTCGGTTGGCGGTTGAAAGCGGTGTAATTTGGCAGGACAATTGAAGTAACAGCGCCATCACGGATTATGATGGCAATATGGTGTGGTTCCCTGCCCGGGTGCCAAAAGTGTTTGAACAAAATGACGACTGTTACTCATCTTCTGATGTTGAATTCAGCGTCCCCTCTCGCGGGTACCTCACCCGGCTTTCAACATGCACATCGGGCACTGCGGTTCTCTTGCATCCACCAGGGATCCCGAAGTCAACAACAGGTTGAAGTGATGAGGGTTGAGAAGAAAAAGATGGTCGTATAATAAAGACTTGTTTCATCAATACTACTTTGGCAATTATCACGCTTTGTTGCTGCGCTTAGGTGGACCATTGCACGTCAAAGTCCTTGAACTGAACGACAAGATCGTCCTTGGCATCCTTGGCGGGCCGGGCCACCAGGGCACCAATAGTGAGGTTCCAGTCCTTGCCTGATGAGTCGTCGTCGCCGTAGACCCAGCAGATCTCGCGCAGCGGCTCCTTGGTGCCGTCCTGTTTGATGTAGTAGACCCAGAAACCGAGACCGAGACCATCGCGGCCCTTTTCGATTGTCACGGTGATGCTCTTGGAATCCTCAAAAGCGGCCAAGGGGGTGATGCTCCAGTCGGCCCAGCGGTCGCAAGAGACTGTGCTGAGCTGAGGGGTGCCGTTGTAGTACTCCAGGCCGGTCTTGATCCATCTCCGTTCGCGAGTGCCGGAGACGGAGTCAAAGGTGAAGATGAGGCCGGCTTGGTCGTATTGCTCTGACCAGTCTGCCGAGAAGGTGATTTTGGCGGACTTGAACTCGCTCAGGTTCTTGGCTGGAAGAGCATGGACGGGGGCTGCAATGGTCAGATGGACTTCTTGAGATGGCATGAGTATGTACAAACCGTTATAGATGTTGGTCGTGGGGGGCTTCTTCCAGACATCAGTGCCGGGGCCGGCAGAGAGGGTGAAGCTGTTATTCGACATTGTGAACGTTCCTGCGTCAAGGGCTAATGCGAGCTGAACGTGAAAGATGGCTGTGAGGTAGATCGCTGGGTATCAAGGGGCTGAGGATGTTTCAATTGGAATCAAGGGTTCAATGAGCAAAAGTCGGGTGGGAGGTTACGGGGATGCTGGTTTATATAGCCTTAGATGCAGGACTCATGTGGACTTTGTAAGACGCTGAGATGGTGTGAGAATTAAGTTGACCCGGGCTGCCCCGCATCGGGGATGCAGCAGGATGGCCGCCGGGCGTCTTAGGTGCTCGACAAGGTCCACGCGAGATACCTCCATCTTAGGCATGACAACGGTCTTGTGGGCCGGTAATCCGCCATGCTTCTTAGAGGTCGTAGATCAAAAGAGGCACGGATGTACTATTGTACGGTGCAGAAGAGACCAAATCTGCCTTTGGCAACACATTGAAACTCCAGGTAACCAGGCTTGAGCTCCGGCCCGGACCTTCAAGCCTGAAGCCACTTGCGCTACGAATGGAAGTAGCTGCAACACATCTGTCCTTTTCGCTTACCAATGTGACTAGGACACAGCCCGTCTCATGACAATTGGATCAAGAATTGGACAGTTGTCGACATGCGATTGTCCAGTTGGAAGCTTAAAGATGCAGGGGAGATGTCCAAGGTGACTCGGATCAGTTCCACAACGCGGGGCAGAGCGCTGTGACTCGGCCCACGGGGCCACCACCAACAGTCCGGCTGATCTACGGGGAATTCGGTGGAGACTCCGCAGTAAAACGTGAGCTTTTGGAAACAAGTTTGCTGCGTGGCTGGCTTATTCATGACCGAAGCAGCAAGCACTCTGTAGAGTCTGTCAACTCGCGCACCCGGGTCGGTCCTTGTAAGAAGTTTTTCAACGGAATTCAAATTCCCAGAAACGAAGAAATAAGCCAACGAAGGTTTGTTTTGTTGTTGTCAGAGTCCGAGTTTGGGTCGGTCAAGTTGCAATGGTGCCCGCTTGGAATCATCATGTGCTGCCGTCGCTTTAACAAGGAGGAGCATGAACCAACCGGACATCGTTTTGGCGCCATTTCACACCGAAAAGGCCTAACTAGAAAAGGAACAAGAGCCAGCCAGCCGCAGAGGTTCTGCTTAGCTAAGGCACACGTGGTAAGATACCTAGGTAATCAAGTCAAACCGGCCAAAGCAGGCCAAAGCAGGCCAAAGCAGAAGACAACCTGGATGGAGGGTGGCCATGGGGATTCGAACCGTGGACCGCCGGAACGCTGAAGGCTACAGTGGGGATTTGCCCCTTTCGGTCCTCGTCAGTGTCTGAGTCAGCGCTGTGCCCCTCTTCAAAGGCCGTCCTCCAGTGGTCGAGGAAGCATTCTGTGCCTGTCGGCTGCAGTCTTCACAGTCATCTCCGAAAGCAAAGGTGCACCTTCCCCCGCTCGACCATCTCGTCGCCCACCCCCACAAATTTTTCATTTCCCGCCTCACGTCGCCGGCCACCAGTATCTCGTGTCTCGCTGCAGCAAACAGCGACCAACTTCCTCACCAACCGCGCTTGCACACACCCCTAACCGATTTGCTGTCGATTCGAGAAACAATTGCGTCACCGGACACGCATTGAATACGCACAAAGGCGCGTCTTTCAAACTCAATCTTTCTCTCTCCATCTTGAGGCGGGCTGTGCCTGTGCCTGCCTGGAGGGGGAAGAAGAAGAAGAAGAAGACGACGAAGAAGAACGGGAAGGGAACGACCGAAACCTGGACACTGCCCCTACCTTACAATACTTCTGTGCGATCCTTTGCTGTCGCTGAGGATAAAAAGACCCAAAGCTCAACTGCTTGCCTCCGAAGAGCACTCAACTCGCTACCATGTCGTCGTTTTTAACGCCCACCAAGAAGTCGCAAAAGCCCCAAACCAAGTCGAAGCCCTTCCAACCCCCAAACCGAATTCGAGCGATTCGCGAACAAGCTGAACGTCAGCAAGCCAATGCCGCTGCTGCTGCCGCCAATGCTGCTGCTCAAGCACAACTGAACCGCGCCAGACCTGCTACCGTCGCCGTCTCCAAGGGCCCACAATGTCCGAACAAAGCATGTGTCAAGCCCAACGTCGTCGACGGCGTCTGCCAGACCTGTGGTCGAGTCGCTGACGACAGCAACATTGTCGCCGAGGTCCAATTTGGCGAGACTTCCTCCGGTGCTGCCATGGTCCAGGGTAGCTATATTGCCGCCGACCAAGCTGGTGTCCGGACCCTTGGCCCTGCCTTCCGCCGTGTTGGTGGCTCCGACGACCGAGAGAAGTCCATCCGCGAAGCCCGTTCCCTTATGCAGGGTTACGCTCATCAGCTGAATCTTGGAGAGAACACGGTCAATACTGCCGTTCAAATCTTCAAGCTCGCCTCGCAAGCCAACTTTGTTCAGGGTCGAACTTTGGTTATGGTAGCCGCAGTGTGTCTATACGCTGCTTGCCGTACGGAAAAGCCTTGCCGCATCATGCTCATGGACCTTGCCGGTAAGCACACACACGTTTCCCTGACTCGACCACCATAAAACTAACAACAAATCGCAGATCTCACACAATTGAACGTTTTCAAGCTTGGCCGAGCCTTCAAAGCACTCAATGCCACCGTCTTCATCTTCGACAACGGCGAAGGACAAGTTTTCCCCGAAGATCTAATCTACCGGCTGGCAAGCAAACTTGAGTTCAAGCACATGACCAACCGCGTTGCCGAAGACGCCATCCGCCTGGTGCAGCGCATGAAACAAGACTGGATTGTCATGGGCCGTCGACCTTCTGGTATCTGCGGCGCTTGTCTTCTGATGGCAGCGAGAATGCACAACTTCCGCCGAACTGTCAGGGAAATCGTTTACCTTGTGAAGGTGACCACACATACCATTCAAGAGCGTCTAACAGAGTTCAATGTGACGGACGCCAGTAAGATGACGGTGGAGGACTTTTTGGCCCAGGACTTCAGCTCCAACTCACACGACCCTCCGTCCTTCTACAGGAACACCGAAAGCTGGCAAAAGAAGCAAGAGGAGCTGGGCAAGAAGCGCAAGCGTGCTGTTACAGATGACGGAGAGAACGTACGGGCTACACCGGCACCACTGCCTCCGCCTCCTGATCTGTCATCTGCCCCCGCAATCGAGTACCGCCGCGACAAGGACGGCTACATCATTCCTCCATTGCCGTCCAAGATTCAACAGGATGAGCCCGCACTCCGTGACGCGAACAGCAAACAACACTTGGAGACGCTAGCCGAAGAGTTTGGTGATGCAACGACAACGAACGAGGAATCTTCGCAAGCAGAACCGGAGGCCGAAAAGACCACAAAAGCCAAGCCGAAGCTACCGATCAACGAAGCATGGGAGCAGGACGAGAACGAGATGGAAGAACAAATCTCAGAAATTATGAACGACCCCGAGACATACGAGCACGCCAAGGCATTCAGCAACGCTGAACAGCGAGCACGCATCCACTCCATCTGGGCACTACAACAGCAGCCTGACAAGGCTGTTTCGATGGCTCCGGTGGTGGGTGAAGACGAATTTGCCGACGACCCCGAGGTCCTGAACTGCTGCTTGACCCCCGAAGAGATCAAGATCAAGGAGCTTCTTTGGGTCAACGAGAACAAGGATTGGCTGCGCCAATCTCAGGAACGACTCTTCCGCAAGAAGCTCGAGGGCCAGAAGGAGAAACCCACCCGGAAGCGTAAGAAGAGGCCTCGCATTGGCGAGGGCCAGACAACTCCTGCAAGTACCCCCGGAGAGGCTGCCGTGAACGTCATGAAAGAACGTGGCTTCTCGAAGCGTATCAACTACGACGCCATTCGGCAAATGTTTGATGTCCCTGATCGCGGCGACCCTGGATCTCGACCAGAGAGCGAAGCTGCCAGTCGCCCGACCAGCAAGGCCCCCAGCGTGCTTGATGATCCCATCGCTGATGACGAGAGTGACCACATGGGTGGCAGTGGAGACGAGATGGACGACCATCAAGACGACGAGTTCGGGGGCGGTGATGACTACGACGACATGGGCGACGAGTCACACATGTACGATGACGATGATCAGGGTATGGGCGAAGATGAAGACGAGGATGACTTCGGACTAAACGACGACGACGAGTAGCTTGATTGTTGTGATTGCTGCTTGATTCGTCGTCACTGGATGGCTGCAGGTGGCGAAAATCGGTTGGGAGGCATGTTTTATTGTTTAGATACCCCAAGAGCTCATGGCATATGGCCTCGGCAGACTACAACAGCATCGCTGCCATGCATGTATTTCACGGATAGGGTTTAGATTGGCCAACAAGAGTCCGTGGTCATTTCATCAAATTAGTTTTTACATCGTATATCTGTGCGTCTATCCACCCACTCGTGAACCCAAACAGGAAAAAAGGTTGCCATCCCGCAAACACCAAAACCCCTGGACAGAGAGGGGAAAAAAAAAAAAAAAAAAAAAAAAAACAAAGACAAAGAACGTGAACCATGGGTATATGCCGATGAAACATGCGCAACCATCCAGCGCGGATAACATCCCAAGGAGCGAAACAAGAAATCAAAAGTCGTCATCGGCAGCATGCTCCCATCTCTTGCCACCAAGCTTGCGCACCTTCTTCGGGCTACCTGTGCTTCCAGTGCTCGCGGTGCTCTCGTTGCTAACGCGCAACCGTTCCATCTTCTTGCCCAGGTTGTTGAGCCCGCCGCTGCTGTCTGCCTTGCGGCCTCCAAAGTCCTCGCGCTCGGAAAGCGGCTTGCGCTTGCTGGGGCTCCGGCCGGCGAGCTCGCGCTTGAGAATCTCGTTCTCGCGACGCAGTCTCTCGTTCTCCTGCTCAAGGTTTTCCACCAGTAGGTTTTCTTTGTCCTCGCCAACGTCGTCGTCCTCTGCTACTGTGACACCGAGGCCCTTTTCGAAAAGCTCCATTTTGCGATCCCAGTGCTCTTCCCCCTTTTCTTGCTCCGCCGCCAGGGTTGCCTTCCACCGCGCCAGCTCAAGCTCGAAACGGGTGTCGAATTCGGCCATGCAATCTTCACGTACCGTCTGTTCAAGCTCAATCAGGCGATCCTCCATGCTGAGGAGGTGGGCCTCGGCACACACTCGTGACTCGCGCTCGTGATCCAGCTCGATGTGGAGGTTTGTGATCTCCTCCTGCATGCGAGCAATCTCGAGCGCAGCGTGTTCCATGAGGACTCGGTCTCCGTTGTCAGAGCCAGGGGAGAAGTTCCTATGTCCTCCCGAGCCGTGACCGAAGTAACCGCGACGCTGAGGAGGAGGAGGATAGTCAGGAGAAGTGAGAGGCGGGGACGCGTGAGAAGTCAAGGGGTTTTCTGCAAGGATAGTGGACGTGATGCTGGGAATGCGTGGAACCGTGACTTCTCTCGCCAGAGCACTGTATCTGAGAATCTGAGAAGTTGCGTTGAGGTCACCGTGTGCGTCTGCTGTGACGACCATGACGCCGCGCTGCGGGTTGCGACGAACAGCCACACCAGAGGACGAGGTGGAGAAGGAGTTGGAAAAGAGGAGCTCCGTCATCTTGCACTGGCGGAACGGCATGACGCTGGGCTGGAAAGGAGAGGGAGGTTAGCTTCTGTCGTAGTATGCCTGGTGTGCAACATGACGTACCTTGCTGTTGCTTCCCAGACTGCTCTGGGCCTGCAAGCATTGGCCCAGGTACATGAGGCTCTCGTTGATCTTGCCAGCCTCCGCAAGGGTGGCACCTTGGGTCTTTGCATCACGAGCACGTTCACTGCCGGCGAGATCGACAATAGTCAGGGCATTGCCAGCCCAAGTCCGGCTGCGGCCGACTCTGGGGCGCTTCTTTACCTCCACGCAGAAAAAGCCATGGCTTCTGGACGACACGCTGTTGCTGCCGGTCCCCGCCACTTGACGCTCATGCAGTCCAGCCTCCAAGACCATAATGGCTTCTCTCATGTTAGTGCAGGCAATCTTCTTTAACCCGGCAACCACCTTCCTATCGGCGGACTGCTCTGTCGACTTGAACAAAAGGGGCCGTCGGCGGTACTCTTTCGTGGCGTTCGACTTGATCGGCGGGGTCAAGAGATCGTAGATCTTGTCATTGTAGACTTCGTACATGGAAAGAACGACGGCGTAGTCGGCATCGGGGTCGGAAGAAACGTTTATGGAGCTGATGTCGGGGGCTTGGGGGAGGTTCGAGGGTCGCTGCAGAGCTCGTCGAGGAGTCGGTGGAGGATGATGTTCGCCCTTTGCGGAAGTTTTAGCATGGCTCTTGGTCTGTGAAGCTGCGGTCATGGTCATGAAGTGTTTCTGCGCATCTTGAAGATGCTCAGGTGTTTGGTGAAGAATGGACATTGAGAATTCATGCGGACGGCGACGTCGTGGCCGACTCGGAGTTGAGGGCACCAACCGCACACCGCCTATGTCCATCAATGGCTGCTGCTGTCTCTTGTTTTGACGCGTTGCATCGTGGGAAGAAAAGGGGTCGGCATAAATAGATGGGGTTCCTACAATCATTGGCGTGCCTGCTCTCGATCCTCCTCCGCGGGATGAACCAAAATCGGAAAAGACGGTCTCGAGAAAGTATGGGGCTGACATGATGGTTGCGTCGGAGACGTCGGCGGCCTGGAGAGAGCCTTCGAGGCTGGGAGAGTCGTACATGTTGGAGCCGATGGATCGGAAGACGACGTCCAGCGCAAGCTGGGTCATGCCTCGTTGGGTTCGGGAACCAAGAATTGTGTGAGACTGCAAAAGCAATGTCAGTCAAGTTCTGACGGCAAGCGATGGGTGCCATGAGCGGGAAAACAGTATACCTTTCCGGAACCAGTGACACCAAGGGTCGCAATCAAAGCATCTGTGCCATGGCCGCCATGGGGAGCCAAGACACCATCGACCAGCGACGCGATGCCCGTGGAGTGGAAGACATCGAGCTGGGTGGCATCCTCTTCGAAAACCTTGGTGAAGGCGAATTTCTCGGTCGAACGCTTGCGGTCATTCGGAGGGTTGAGGGTAATGTGTGTCGGATGGGAGCCGTCTGCTGGCTCTTCAACGCTCAGGAATCTGTCAGAGGATGCAGCTCCAGCCGGGGGTGGCCTCAGTCGCAGGTAGACCTGGAAGAGGTTCGCGGCCGACTTGTTTGATGACGTTGAAGCATCCATCGTGTCTGGTAGTCGTGTGTCTCGTGCTGTTGGGTTAGTGATGCTGGTGTATGGCGAGACCCGTATGGCGTTCTGTCGGTCGAGGTTGACTGAGCTGAGTCCGACGCGCGAATCTTTGAGGAGCTCGCCAAAGGCATAGAATCCTTGTTTATGCCGGTGACCGGGCAACGGAGACGAGATAAGATATGATAAGCGATTATAGCTTCGACAAGCGATAAGAAAATGTGATGGAGGGCCGTGCACTTTCCCCTGATTTTTGCATCGCTTTTTTTTTTGTGTCCCTCTCAACCCCGCCACGTTTTGCACGGTGGACCCCGCTGAGACACAGCTCTTAGTGGGGCTTGTGCTTTGCTGGTGTGGCGTCGGGTCCGACCGAGGGGGAGGGGGGACCTGGCCGAAGCGAGTTCCATGCTCGGGGACCTGGGCCCTGGACAAACCATTTCGCCTCGATCCAACCTCACCTCCCACTCTGCATGTACTGCGTACTATGCATGGCGTACCTAGGCACGCACTTGACCTTATCTTGGATCTGACGTGGTACGCTCGCATTGCCTTTCTCGTGCGTGGGTGGGCATTTGCACCAAAGACAGGACTTCCGTACCTTAGCTTACGGCCCGAATGGTCAGGCATTTTGCAGTCTTTGGCTCTGGTGAATGGCAGCATGGTTGCGTCTTTCGTTGGTTGAGTCAGACCACAACGCCTCAAAGTCACTGTGATGAACCCCAAGTCAAACCATGAAACATCAAACAGACGTCTTGCCTCTTGTGATGCACAACGGACAGGCTGTATCAGCAGGTGTCTTGTCGTCGGAAGAAACCTCCGTCGTCAGTCATGTCTGCTCCCCCTCCTGGTAGAGTTTTCAACCCCTTTTCGAAGAACTGGCAGAGCTCTAGCTTGCGGGACAGATTTTTTTTTTTCCCTCTCCCATTTGAGGCTCAAAGTCAAATGGTTGAGGCCGGCGCAGGCATCACCCAGCGGGCTAGCAACCCCTCATTTTCCGTCAGTGAGTCATGAACGACAAGAGGCCAGACAACGGGGACCAGTGCCGTTCCAGGCTGATCCCTATGACTCCCGTGTGACTGGCCGAAAATTTGGACTGCCTTCGATGGACCCTTTTCTTGCAAACGACATCGGACAGCACCGAGCATCCGAGGAAGCGGGAAGCTTGCACCGGGTCCCGCAAGAGCTCGTCATTTCCCCCCCCTTCTTTCGTCTCTTTCTACCTCCCCTCTCTCCTTGCCTCTCTGGCTCATGCTCATCTATTGGAAGTCATGGTCCGGTCCTGCAGATAGCGTAGACGAATGTGTGCCAGCTTGGAACTCTGAAGCAGTTGAGCATAAGCTCAATTTGCCGCTAGAGGTGACTCAACATTCAGACGCAGACAAACCAAACAACTTGGATTGGACGAAAGAAATTACGGTTTGTGCAGAGGATGTACTGAATGTTTACGCAGTACGGCGGTAGTGAGTGCTCGTCTGCAGCAGCAGGCGGACACAGGATGATGAGCTGGCCATTCTCGTCTTGCTCCTCGATGGCCCCTCGACTCGACTCTGCCCCTCGCTCGACTTTTCCAGGAGCTACTGGATGCCCCTCGATATGCCAAGCCGAGGCGAATCAGGAGACCGCCTACCTATTTTGCATATCGAAGCTCCATACGTACTTCGCCGCAAGTATTCGTAGCGTCCCAAATGCAGGCAAGCAGTGGATCACAATGGAGACGTGGACGTTGTGGAGGCACCGCTCGTCACAGCAGTCCAATGCAAGTGAGGAATGGAGATGTCTTGCCCATGAAGAACATTTGGGAAGCCATGGAATGTGAGGCTTTGGCGCCGTATGGTCCACAATGCTGCACCAAGAGCCCAGCACCGGCCATCAGCTGCGCCTCTCTCGATGGCTCCTCTGCTGCCGCTGCATTTGCTAGGCGCCGAGCTGACGAAACGGTGAACGAGGCATGGCATCTCCCACATCTGTTGTAGAGCGTCGTCTGCTATGCTTGCATAGGTACCTCAAGATGTGATTGAAGATATCGCATACGTAGAGATCTTCAGCCATGCAAAAGGTTCTCAGCGGGTCACACGCAATCCCAGATATTAAATCCCACGCAATGTAGGCATGATCAGCCCGGTTCCATCTCGATCCAGACCAGGTCGACGGGTGACGACAGCGAGGAGGGGGAAATCTGGCGAAATGGACGGGAGAAGATGCGCTGGAGGGAAGGCGAGCGAGGTGACACTGGACGTTGCAGCCAGAGGGGAGGGGCAGAATTGGCTTGATGAGGTCGATGGTCCAGCAGAGGCCTGTGACCGTGAGGTGAGGGGGGTGTCTTGCAGCCAGGCACAGGGGTTTCCTCCACACTTCACGGAACCAATCCACTAATGACGGTGCTTCTCCAGCGTGTTTTTCCAGCGTCTGCAGGCCACCTGTAGGGGCCGCCAGGGGTGAACAGGCGCAAAAAGGCGGTGACGGTGTCCCCAACCAGGCCTAGCGCGGGCTTCAATACCCACTTTAAGCGAGCCAGACGATGCCAGATTCCCAGGCTTTAGCGACCCCACTGAACCAGGACCCGGTACGGGCCAAAAAAGAAAGAAAAAAAAAAAAAAAGTTTGGGCGATTTCGAGGGAAAAAAAAAAAAAGTTCGATTGGCTGTGGAGACCCCGGCAGCCATACATTATTTTCGGGATCCAGTTGTACCTTACCTCCCTCCTCCCGGTCCTTCTCTTTTTTTTCCCCCCTTCTTCAACCACCAATTCAACCCCAAACTACCAGACAACGAAGTCGCCCTAGCCACAGAATATTCGAACAGAACAGTCAGATACCCTTACCAAACTTCGTCGAGATCATGTCGCCCGCTTTCGCTGAGCTGTAAACGCCCACTGCGGGGGTGCCTGATCGAGGCGCCTCTGCAGTCCAGCAGCCCATCGAGACATTCAATCCTCTCTGCTTTCGACGAAGTGATCCCCCAGGCTTTCACTGTCCAGAGCCCTCCCGAGGGAACGGTTCTGGCCCATTGACGGAAGTCTGCATCTGATTTCAATCCGAAGCGACTACTTTTGCCCGACATTCACTCGGCTACACCACGCCCATCCGCCACGAAGAAAACTATTACTCACTATTAACCCCTTCCTGCCGGCATCGCGACCTACCGCCTGTCTCTCCTCCCCTTCTCTATAATTACGAAAATCGGTATCAACATACCACTACACCAGGCGAAAGACTATCTCTAGTCTACCTCAACCACCATTATCACCAGCTTGATATTCCAACGGCATCCTCACCGCCGCTCCTCCAGACTTCACCCCACATTCCCAATACCACCGTCTTGGGTTTCACCCCCTGCATAATCACCGCCATGTCCCGCAACGTTCGCCACAAGTCGTCTGCGGCTTCTCGCAAGGCCGCAAAGCGTCGCGATTCAGTCACCTCCTCCTCCTCTTTCAACCTTTCCGACGACGACGGCTATTCCGCGGTTGAAGATATCAGCGACTCCTCCGATGACGACGATGAGGATGTCGTTGCGGCCGAGGAGGAGCATATCCTCCACGAGGTGCTGCCCCCAAGCATCTCAAGCTCTCCTCGGCCGCCCATTGTCCAAGAAGAGGACGATGAAGACGAAGACGATGACGACGATGATCAAGAAGAAGATGATGACGAGGAAGAGGGCGCTGCCGACGTCGAGGACAGTGCCAGTTGGGACGGCATCATGTCTGATGTCGAGGAGAGTGCCGCTTCCGACCACCAACATCACCGGTCTGAGCCAGTAGAGCGCCATGTTCGTTTCGACGTTCCCTCGAGTGATTCCGACTCTACCGACACCGAGGATGATCATGCCGATTTCTTTCCCGACATCTTTGTGGATCAGAGTTCACTCGATCCGGCCTTCCGCCGCGAGATCGAGAATGATGATGAAAATGACGAATCCGAGAATTCCAATTCTTTCTGGGATTACCATGGCGACTACCATGGAGCCTATGACTACGCCCCTGACGCAGATTCGGAGATCGAGGCTGTCATTCAGGAACTTGGCGACGACGACACCCCTATTGCTACCCCCATGACCGCGGGCGAAGTCTCCGAAATGCCCACTCCAGTCGCAGCTTACGAGGAAACTCAAGAGCTGGACGGCTACGAGAGTGAGTTTGTGCCTCGTGATGCAGATTGCGATTCGAAAACGTGATTGCTGACATGCTTGTCCAGCTGATGGTGACACCACCGAAGAAGATGAGCCTGAACCTGTCGTGCGCCGGAAGATTAAGCGTCCCGAGCAATCCGCCGACCAGTGGGATGACTCCGACACGGATCACCCGGTCAAGGGCGAGCGAGGACAACCTCGCGTTGGCCGCTTCAACCTCGACAGCTCTGAGCGCAAGCCTATCGCCGTTGTGAACCCCATCTCTAGAAAGATGATGATCTTTACCCCTCATCGCCGCCGTCACCTTGACTTGTCTCCGGAGCAGTTCAACTTCTCGTACCTTGCCCCCATTGACGAGAACCAGAACTCGCCCATGCTCAGCAACTCGGCTCAGATCATGATGAGCGCCATGTTCTCTTCCAATACGTTCGGTGACTACCTCAATACACAAGCCATGGGACCCGCCGAGGCTTTCTTCCCCTTCCAGTCTGAGCCGAACACGGCCGATGAGAGCTCTTCAGTGGAGATTGAGGAGGATGAGGATGAGATTGAACGAAGCCTCGACATCAACGACTTTATCGAATTCGACGATACGAGGTCTCTTGACGGCGAGGACGAGAAACAATGGGACGGCGATGCCATGAACACCACTCCTGGCCGCCCGCGCAGCTCAAGCGACATCGACCTCCATTCACATATCAATGCGAACAACGTCGGAGCATTCCGTCGTGACCAGATCAATCAACGACTTATCCTGAGCGACAAGGCTACCCAAGACTCCCTCGCCCTCAGCAGCCCTTACAACTACACAGCTCTCCGCGGACTGAAATCCGACCGTTTCGAAACGGCGGCCGTCCCCCTAACTCCTCTGCGGCGTTCCAAGAAGCAGATGCGCGATCTCGCGCGCAGCCCCCTCGAATCCATGTCCCAGAAGCGCAAGGCGTCCAGTGAGGTCCCCATGGCCCACAAACGCCAGCGCAGCATCTCGGACGTCAACCTACTAAGCATCTAGTACGATGCTTCGGTACTCGACCTCCCTGAAATATAACGGTTGAGGATGGCGTGGCATGATAGTCCTCCAAAGTGACGGGCACTTGCCATCCCTGGCCTCATATACTTTGCAGCCTGTTTCTTTCTCTGTTTTCTTGTGGTTCTATCTCTGAAAAAAAAAGCGGCCCGTCAGACGAAAAGACGGTAGATAAAAGTTACTTGGCGAAGGTGCCAATGCCTGGCTCACATGCAGCGAATCACGTTAGACCTGGACTTGCACTATGTCTTGGTGGAGCTGAAGGAATTCCTCCGCGAAGCGTGAACGCATACAGCGCTTGACGATGTTGACGTCTCCTATAGTTATCAATGAAAATTATGATATTCAATACTTCTGTCTGCGGATGTGCTTTATTTCTTACGCCAAGTTGGACCACGCGTACTGCTCTTTGGCTTTCCTAGGGCCGTTCCGCATTATGCACCTGGTCTGCAGCAGCGGCACAAGTCAATTCAATCGAATGGGAACGTCGTGAATGGTTTCCTCACCCTGAAGCCTGACTTATGTACAAGAAGAGAAGAAACATTGAAGCTAACCGCGCGTTCCACCCGTCCCCGCGCTTGTCATATGAGGAGGCGCCTGAACAACGTCCTCATCACTTTCATAGCAGACCCATCGAGCTCCAAGGCTCGGAAGCCCTTTAGCTGTACGTGTCAATGGCATTGTTAAATGCCGTCTCGATCTGCGCAACCAAGGTTTTCGCTGCACCCTGTAGTGCCTCGGGCACCTTCTCAACGACAGCAGCGCTAAACTTGTCAGCCGCACTCTTCTCCTGCTTGAGGTTGAGGAGAATGATGGGGCTCAGGAGGAGCTTGTCGAACTTGGGCTTCGCGTCGACAACGTTTCCGAGAGTGGTCTCGACACCGCCCGCAAGTTTCTGCGTCGACTGCGCAACGGTGATGGCTTCAATGGCGTTCAGAGGCTCCGAGTCCTCGGCGACCTTGGTGGCCTCGTTAATCTTGATGAGCAGCTTGGTGGAGTCGATGATGATGGGGAGGGTGCCGAACAGGCCGCCGTCCCAAGACGCAACGGTATCGCCCAGCTCCGTGTTCTGCGTGGCGATCTCGTCCATGGCGGCCACAATGGCAGCACCATCGGCAATGACGGAGGTGGCAAATAGGCCGAGGAGCGAGAACTTGAGAAGCATGTTGGCGACAGTTGCCGACGGATAGAGGCTATGGGAAAACGGTGTACTAGCTTGACGATTCAAGGCTGGAGATGAGGAGGACGATGGATACGGCTCTTTTCATGATTGTTGTCAGTTCCAAACGGACCCTTTTATACTCCCACTTCAGTGATCCCAGCTGAAAACCATCTTCATCTGTAGGGCATCGTCGCGCGACCGCCATGTCAATCGAGCTATTCCTCCGCCTACCAAAGCTGCTCATCGCCTCGCGGCCTGCCATCGATGTCATCTTTCCCCGCAATCCATATCAAGGAGGAGTGACACGATGGCTCTGCCTAGCCGGAGACGAGGTGTGATCGCGCGAATGCAGTTCCGTGTAGTTGAGCAGCACTTCACATGTCCTCGGCCGAGAAGTTGGCCCAACTCACCAACATGTAGAGAAACAACACACAAATCATCGCAAACACATGCTGTTCTACAGGGCATCCTGACAATCCAAGCCGAGGAGAAGCAGGGGCTTTACCCCAGATTATGTCCCCATCCCCTGAACACCCCGCTGATCACCACTTGACCCCTCATGCAAGGTTCCTGCCGATGTGACTACTCAAACATGAGTGAGGAACGCAAATTGCTCTCATTGGACGGCGCTAGATGACGCCGGCGCCGGCACTGGTCATTCTGGCTCAATTGCGCTTTGGGTTCGGGCAGTTGAGGCGAGCTGAGAGTGGCTGGGCGTTGTGGTTGGTGTAAGCCGGCGCACCTTTTGCCTTTTTGGACCTGAACCAATGGTTCCTCCGAGCTTTCGCGTCCGAACGAGACAGTCTGGGTAGTTGCGATGGCAGGGTCGAATCACCTGCGTCTCTGCAGAAATGACGATTTGACGGATTGAGAGCTGAAAAACTCTAATAAAGTCCGTTAGAATTGAAGGCATCTCAAAGTTAGGTGGAATAGTGCGCTTGCCCTCTTGCCCCATTGTTTTTAACATTACTTCCAACGGGTAGGGCCATTTGTCGTAAGGATCCTCTATTTGCTTTCTATTACTTCCATGCTTTCTTGATTCCAGCAATTCAAGCGACCATGGAACATAGTTCATAGCATAACCCATGTGAATGCCATGGCAGTCTTCATTTCAGCGAAGCAGTGAAGGCTGAAGCTTGCGGCCGTCATGTATCCACACAGCGATACTCGGGAGGCAACTCGCGTGTTGGGGCGTAACATTGGAGACCTGATTCGTACAACCTATACTCTCTCTGCACGAAGCTAAGCTGTACATTTGCTGGGACTCTGATGAGGAAATCATTGGCGTCAGAAATACTTCTCGAGGCTGTCATAACTGACAATCAGTGTGCACAGCTACACTCTTCCCAGTCAGCTCTCCGTGGTTTTCCAAAGAACTCGTCAACATTTTGGAAGTGAATATCATTAATTATCTCATGGTACATAAACCGCGAAGCCTCTTGCCTTCCAGTCACGAGTCTGTTTCATCCCTCCTCGGCGTCCATGTTGTCGTGACGCCTCTTGCCACCTTTGCCGCTTTTGAAGGCCGTACCCCGCTTGCCCTTGGCGTCCATCATGTTCTTCATCTCTATACGGGCGACTCTTTGAGCTTCCTCGACTCTCGTCTGGAACACATCCACCTCGTCCTTCTGGGTAGGGTATTCGGGCAATTTCTTGCCCAGGGCTGCCTCGATCCGTAGATAAATCTCAAGATCATACTGGGTCATTATGGTAATGGCCTTGCCGGATTTTCCCGCACGTGCCGTACGACCTACTCTGTGGACGTATGTCTTGCTGTCGGACGGGATATCAAAGTTGATGACAACGTCAACCAGAGGGATGTCGAGACCTCGGGCCGCAACGTCAGTGGCGACGAGGATATCGCGAGAGCCTGCCCGAAATTTGTTCAGCGCGCCCAAACGTGCCGTCTGGTTCAGCTGTCCATGGATCGGGATAGCCCCGAAACCCAAGGTACGGAGCAGGATGGCGAGTCTCTGGACGGAAGGTGTTAGTGGACATCGGTGATAAGGCGAACATGGGAGTTTCCAAGGCTCAGGCTCTTGCTCTTATGAGCCCAAACCGGAAACCCGCCTATGACTTACTTGTGTCTCTGTGACTGTTCTTGTGAACAGAACTATCTTCTTCCCCGAATATTCGTTCACCAAGTAGACGAGGTATGTATCTTTCTTGTTGTGGGGGCAAAAGATGTAGTTTTGGATGAGGGTCGACACAGTCTGGTGGCTGCTGGAGCTGATGCTGATGCGCACGGGGTCGCGCAGACTAGCTCGCTGCAGGCTCTCGATCTTGGAACTCATAGTGGCGGAGAAGAGGAAAGTTCGACGTTCACGGGGAATGAACTTGAGGATCTTGTCGATGCTGGGTCCAAAATCCATATCCAACAGTCTGTCTGCCTCGTCCATGACCAGGTACTTGAGCGAACGCAGAGAGAACCCCTTTGTCTTCTCGAGATGGTCAACCAAGCGTCCAGGTGTAGCCACTACAATATGAGGCTTCTTGCCCAAGGCGATTGCCTGGGCGACCATGTCCAGTCCACCGACAATGACTGCGACTCGAAGGTTCACTAGCGAGCCTAGGGCTTCGAAACTTGCGGCGATCTGGGCTGTTGAGTGCAGGTAATTGATTAGAGTTTATGTTCAAAGTTTTAGCAGGGTGACTCAAGCGGCGGCTTACCTGCCAGTTCTCTTGTGGGCGCGAGGACAAGACCGAACAGATGGCTGGGCTTATCGAGGAGCGCTTGAATGATGGGCAGCCTGTTGAGAAGCTGTGAGCCTGCAGGACATTGCAGAGCGGTAATCTGTATAACTCACGCAAAAGCGGCTGTCTTTCCACTTCCAGTCTCGGCCAATCCAATGACGTCTCTATTCTGCAGCGCATGGGGGATCGATTGCGCCTGAATGGGTGTGGGATTTGTGTAGCCGAGTCGGTCGCAGGCTTCAACAAGAGAATCGACAATGCCCTGAAGATTGCTAGATTAACCGGTGTTCAGTCGAGCAGCAAGCACGGTCAACTCACAAGGTCCTTGAAGGTCTTTGCGCTCTCAGCTTTGTTGGCGGTGACATCTTCCTCCGGCTCCTGCTCCGGCTCGGACGTGGACTCGACAGACTCGGCGGGAGATGCCTCCTTCTGGCGTGTGGCCTTGGGCGGAGGGCCGCCGTGGGAAATCTTGACTCGTTTGCTTGGTGGCATCGTGGAGGTTGTGTTTGGTTGGTTGTGGCAGTTGGCGCAAAGTGACCCGGGAGAGAAAGACGTGCAGAATCAAGGGAAAAAAAAAAAAAAAAAAAGAGCCAGCTTCACATCCAGCAAAGCTCGGCCCCGCGGCCCCGCGAAAATCTGGCTTAGGTAAGACACCGCTGGGGAAAGCGGTGTGATAAAACATAGAGTGATTGGACAGGGTGAGCTTTAGAGTGGGTCTAAAAGCATGCAGAATTGGGCAGAAAAGAAAGCGGCAAGAAATTTTAGAACTGGGCGTTCGCCTGCAGGCGCATTTCTCCAGCACCATCTCAAGACCATCACAAGATCCTCCTGCGATTCCGTCCGAGCCCCAGCTTCTCTCCAGGCTCCCATCTCGACCCGTCGTACTCAATCAGATTGCGCGCGATCTTTCAAACCTTCTTTTGAAAACACTCAATCGCTCATCAAGTCGCACACAATGGCGAAACCTCGCCAAAAAAAGAGGACGCACGTCGGTGCTTCGAACCCCCAGAAGCCCGTCGATGCCAAGGTGCCTAGGTCGATGGTCATCCGTATAGGCGCAGGTCAAGTTGGCAGCAGTGTTTCGCAGCTTGCCACTGATGTCAGACGTGTACTCGAACCAAACACTGCCTCTCGGCTGAAGGAACGCAGAGCCGTATGCCACCGTCCATCGCTTCAGCTTCACATTGTGCAAACACTGATTTGGACAATAGAACCACTTAAAGGACTATGTTACTATGGCAGGTCCCTTGGGCGTGTCCCATTTCCTTTTGTTCTCTAGATCCGAAGGTTTGTGTCCCCAACTCGAAGCCCTGTCACCATCCCCGGCTGGATCAGCTGCTAACGATAACCAGCTGGCAACGTCAACCTCAGAGTCGCCCTAACCCCGAGAGGCCCAACATTCAACTTCCGAGTCGACAAGTATTCCTTGGCTAAGGATGTTCAAAAGGCTCAACGGAGACCCAAAGGCAGTGCGAAAGAGCAACTTGCTCCACCCTTGGTACGTAGTTCACAGCAAGAACAGCCCAAAAGCCATTGACTGACCCCTTTTAGTTGGTCATGAACAACTTCCACTCCCCCGATTCCGACGCAAAGTCAAAGGTCCCTAAGCACCTCGAATCTCTCGCAACCTCGGTCTTCCAATCTCTTTTCCCGCCCATCAACCCGAATCAAACTCCTCTCAAGAACATCCGCCGAGTCCTACTCCTCAACAGAGAGCTGTCGCCTGAGAATGATGGGTCTTTCATTCTCAACTTTAGGCACTACGCTATCACAACGCGAGCTACAGGCATCTCGAGACCTCTCAGAAGACTCGATCGGGCAGAGAAGCTGCTGGCTTCGAAGGTTGGCAAGAAGGGCGGCGTGCCGAACCTAGGCAAGCTTGAAGATATTGCCGACTTCATGATTGGTGGCGAGGATGGAGAGGGATACATGACGGATGCTACCAGTGGTAGCGAGATCGACACGGACGCGGAGATCGAGGTTCTGGAGCCGACAGCTAAGAAGATTTCTAAACAACGCGCTGCCCCTGTTGAAGACGATGCTGCGGACGATGCCGAGGGGGTCGAGAAGCGCGCCGTCAAGCTGGTTGAGCTTGGTCCGCGCATGCGTCTGCGTTTGACCAAGGTCGAGGAAGGCTTATGCTCAGGCAAAGTCATGTGGCACGAGTACGTTCACAAGACAAAGGAAGAGATCCGGGAGCTGGAGAAGCGATGGGAGAAGAGGCAACAGGAGAAGGAGGCCAGGCGGAAGCAGCAGAAAGAGAATGTCGAGAAGAAGCGGAAGGCTAAGGCCGAGCGTGGCGACACCGCTGGGGATGAAAGTGATGTGGATATGGACGACTACGACGAGTTTGACACTGAGGGCCTAGCGGGCGATGCGGAATACCAAGTCAATGAGGAGATGGAAGATGCTGGTGAGTGGGAGGACGAGGAGGAAGAGATTACGAACGAATGAGTGACCTTGATAGAAGAGACTCTCGTTCATGGTGGATAATAATACCCAAGGAGTGGCTGAAGATGAAGGCATCATGTCTTCCCTGTGACATGTTTCATTGAACGTCCGCTTCAGACTTGTGAGGGTGCGGGTTACAGACAAGGACGAGCGCCGATGCCACGGCTCTGCCACCGGATGCCCAAGTCGTGGAACCGTATCACCAGCCCCTATACCCATGAGGGCACAGTTTCTCATCGTTCCTCAGTCGGCGACCTGAATGGAAAGAGAGCATGTTGCAAGCCAAGTTCATGCCCCACAAGAAGACTCCGGCATTGTGCGCATGTGCAGTTTCGAATTCCGCCAAGAGAAATCCATGGTAGAGGACAGCTTTCCGTTCAACGTTGGACCAGGTCCAGTTGGGAGAAATTGCACTTGACCAAGGCTTAGAGTCATGGGATGCTCGAGCTAGGGTAGTATTCTCGGGGTTGCGGGGATTGAGTGAGGGGTTTCGAACATCTCCAGATCGGGAAGTGTTCGAGTCTCGTATTATTTTATGTGTGACGAGGTGATGAGCAGGCCCTTTCGAGAAGCAATGCTACGTGTGTGTTTTCTGATTTGTAATTCTATCCTGTCAAGCGACAATTTTCTGCGTACTACTGTCACTGTTTTGCGCGTGACGGTACAGAGGTGTCAAAGATGGACGACTTTCCGGCACCTCTCCAGATTGGTTCACCTCGCGTCATTTGCGGCCTCAACCCTACCCGAGTTCAATGATCTGATCATGTCCCAATCGATCTCAGGCCCCTGAAAGCTTTTGTTTCCGTCCATGTACCACAAGAAAACGATAACGAAGAAAAGCCCAACCAAAATGACGGCAGTATAATTCATGCTGGCAGGTGTCGCAGGGAGGCTAGGTGGCATGCATATGAAAACCAACAATACCAATATCCACAAAATGGAAAATGTGTTGCAAACATATCCAGCCCGGCCAAGGTTTAAGTACCGACGAGGCAAGCTTCTTTGTCGGCCCCGAAAGAGGAGGATGGCTTGTGGAGCTGCATAAGTGATATTCAAGAAAAGGACTGCTGAGGTCACTATTGAATTAAAGGCAGAGGTTGATGCCAAGTACAAAAGACCGTAGAGACAGGCGAATACGTAAGAAGCGACGGTAGTTCGAATGGGTAGATGTCGTTTGCCATCAACATTTGCGAAGTAGCTCGAAAAGGGTACTCCTCTCTGGAAACAGTCAGCAACAGTGCGTAGAGGGGACGACTTCCTGCGTTGCATAACCTACATTGCGAGCAAATGCCCACGCTAGACGACCACTGGTGACCCATTGTGATGGAAGACATACTGGGACAGATATCAGTGGGACGAGTGGGCTATTGCCGATACGGAAACACTCACCCAGATAAACGAAGAGGATGTAAGCGAACAGAGACAAAGTGACCTTGTCGTTGCCGGTCCTGAGACTGCATTAGAGTTGAAGTCGCCAGTGTCGATCGTGATAGGAGTACAAACACCTGATTTATCAATTCCAAACTAGGCAAACGAGATGAAATAACTGCCGAAAAGTCTTTCATGTAGAACATGAGAGACAAGAACAGAGGGAAGGCTGTGGCCAGACCGATGATCATTGTCAGCATCATGACCTGTGGGACTCGGCGACCGGGATGCGGCATTTCCTCGCTAATATGAATAACTACCAAGTATTAGAAAGATTCCCTATCCGAGATATCATCACGTGGGTGTGACTTACCACCATCCGTCCCCCCAAAGGCGTACATTGCATTCGCGATACCCAAGGTCCACGCTATCCCTGCAGACCATCCACTTGATCCTAGACCCGATTGGGTCAGGAAAGATGCAGGTTGGCTGTGTTTATGCAAAGCGATGGCTACAAATAAGAGCACCAGAAAGCCCAAAACTGAACTGTACAACGAAAGCTGAACTGTGAAGGTGATCTTTTGAGAGGCAGAAATCACAGGAAGTACTGAGAGTTGTCAGAAATGTAGTTTCAAAGGATTAGATATGAATTCGGGAGGTGAAAGCACCTGTGACGGTGGCAGTCCCCACATAGATTGAATAGATCTGCCATTGTGTTCCTTCGAAACCGGGATGCCAAAATTGGATCATACCAGCTAAGGTCATGGAGAACAAGGATATTCCCGAACATCTCAAGACACTTTACGTTAGCTTTCGAAATACCACGACTGACCTCCAAAGAGAAAATTACTTACGTAACGATCCACCAAGCCAGCATCGACATCCAACCTATCAGGTATCCAGCGAATCGTCTTGTATTTGGAGATGATAAGATGTAGCAGAAGTGATACTGGCCACCGGTTGACTACACTTTAATTAACAGTGAAGACGGGTTGGTATGTGACAGATACGACGGACCGGGAAAGCAAAAGCTATCTCACCCAGACCAAGAGTCATGACAAACTGAGCGGCAAAGGCGACGAGGAGCCCAAATATACACGATTGCGGCCCACCATAGACGAGATTCTGACCGAAATTGCTCTTCAACGGAAACCGTCAGCGCAAAATAAGAAGCTTCACATTTTTGCGATGATCAAAGAGAACATGGGCGTACAAGATAACCGATCCAAGAGTTGGTGATAGAAAAAGAGAGGCCTAAAGCTGAAACCCAGCTGAATTGGCGCTTCAAGACTTGATCATGGCCATTGGCTCTCAGGATTGCGTCGTCGATGTTCGCGTAGGGCTCTAGTGTACCATGGGATATGCTCAATCGGTGGAGAGACTCATTCGAGGCTGCATCCTTCGCGAAGCCCTTGGCCGCCATAGCTGCCGGGTCGGCATGTGGAACGGTATCGGCATGTATGGCAAGGTCCATCGTTCTCAGGTCGATGGAAGCGAACAGAAGTTGTATTGGACGTTTCGAAAGTCTATAAAAATGTAAGACGTAGGTCCACGGCTCTCTTTACACGACCGCAGAAAACAAGCTATGACAAGGTCTTTATAGCGTTTCACTCTCCACCGAGAATGATGTCCTCTCTACAACTTCATAAGTGGTGCTTTTGACAGCCCAGCTGATTTTCTTATCACACTTCTGCTATATCGACCTCATGTTCGTCGATGCATTGTAACCACAGACCAAGCAGAGATAGCGAATTGCTGCTGTAGATATCTTCGGCATCCATTCGCCATGCCCTAGACGTGTTAGTGGCTCCACCCGCAGACTGTGCGATTCGCAATTCGGGCGACGCACCTTTCACTGACAAGTGACGATGAGACATTTCGGTCGTGCAACTCCTTGCCAACCATGGCCCCAAACCTGAAGCCTGCACGGAGGTCATAGGATCTTACCCCAGTTGAGATGCTTTGCCATTCGGACCCCTTCGTGTGACATTCGGCGGCTGCTGACTCCGAACGCAGTGCCAACTGTATTGATTTCCATCCTGCATGCTGTTATGAGAGAGACGCTACTTAGATTGTTCACGGACCCCCACCGTGATATGGGGCTTGCGCTCTCTTTTTCCACTTTAGGAAATAGTCTCAACCATAGCAGTGGGCTGGAGCCTGCCCTGCTGCAGTGCCTGTCACACCGAATAAACAGACGCCATCCCAATGCTAGGTAGGTAGCTCACGACTCTGCGTCGCCTTGGCGGAACGAGCGGGCCCAAGTTCTTTGAGCCTGCAGTGAGCCATCATTCCCCGGAAGCGAAGCGTCAGAAGGTCTTTAAAACCAACTTTTTGTTTTTTTCAATCCGGGTACCCATCCAAGTCAGTTTCACACGTGTCATCACGCCAAAGCCTTTTTCCACACCAAGCCCCTGGCTCTAACGTATCTCATCTCAACCGCTATCCCTAACTTCTGTTGTCGAACACTACCAAAGCCTGTGAACATGTCGAGAATTTCCGATAGATACGGCCCCGAAGTCCAGAAGCTCTCAGTCGAGACCCCTATTGAGGATATCATTTACCTTTTGAAGCGCGATGGAGGTGTATTTGTTAAGGGGCTTGTGGCCGTTGAGGACGTCGACCAATCTTACGAAGAGTGTCGTGAGCGCCTCGAAAACGACGTTGAGTGGAATGGGTCATTCTTTCCAAGTAAGCCTCATCGGCCTACCAACAGCCGTCAGTCATGTTACTGGGAGGCTACTAGACATTAACGCAGCTCTTGCTGATGAATGGCAGAGGAAACCCAACGAGCACCAGCCCTCCTTGCTCTCAGCCCCACATACGCCAGAACCCAGATGATGAATCCCATATATCAGAAGGTGTGCGAACACTTTCTGACCACTCGAAACTGGTTCTGGTGGGGCAACGAGAAAAAGGAGTCGGTTTCGAAGCCGTATGTCCACTCTTGCACTGCCATGAGGATTGGACCAGGCGGAAAAGCCCAACCCCTCCATAGGGATGACTACATTAGCCACAACCACCACCAGGAGATAGAGGCATGGGATGATGAACGAGACAAGAACCGAGAGACCGCAGTAGGCCTTTTCGTTGCTGGAAGCAAAGTCACAAAAGAGAATGGAGGCACCCAGTTCATTCCTCGCAGCCACCTCTGGTATGAAGATTCTTCCCGTGGAGTCTCGGCGTCGACCGCATTGGATGCATGTTGTACTGTGCTGATAGTGTTTGAATGCTAGGGGCACCGACAGACACTTGCCACCACGAGTTGACGAGTGCATTTATGCCGAGATGGACAAAGGCGACGCTTTCATCATGCTGGCCTCAGCATATCATGCCGGCGGACATAACACCACACAAAACGAGAAACGACTGGTTTTCGCGACGTTTTCCATTCGAGGATATCTACGACAAGAGGAGAATCAGTATCTCTCCGTGCCTCGAGATATTGCGAAGAATTATGACCGGCCCATTCAGGAATACATGGGTTACGCCATGAGTGACCCTGCCTGTGGATATGTTGACCAAATGGATCCGATCTTTGTCCTGCATCCAGAGTTGAAAGGGGACGGAAGGCCAAGCGATTTCTAGGCATCAGGGGTAAATTATTCGTTCTTTTGTAGTGATTAAAACCAGGTTTTGCAAGGGGATTCATTTCAAATGACACTTACAGTGTAACGATGTCTTCTTTCCATTTGCACGTTCACAACCCGATAAATTCAAAAGACCACCTCGGCCCCTTTCATGTGTCCGAGCCTCTGAACTTTACCTTGAACTTGATGAGAATTCTCAAAAGGCCTCTTGATTCCTACTGCCGTAAACAAAACCAAGGCTGGTAATGGTAGAGAGTCACGCAAGATGGAGAAATTCGACTGTGCAGCGATGAGACACGGCAATAGGGTACACAGGGATGTGAATTACAAGGGCTCGGCCCGGCAGAGGTGTAAGAAAATAGCGGCAGACTGGAGGCGACGGTGCCGCATATGGACATTGTGCTGATTCAATTGCCCTTAGTCAGAACTCCGTTAACTCCACTAGCGCAGGCGCTCTTGACGCCAGACAGGACGTCCATTATGTTTCCTTCATCTACATTCTGTACTCTCGCCGAAGAGCCACAGCAAGAGTAAGGCTTTACACAGCGACAAAATCAATCATGCATGGAAAACTTGCCATGGCCAGAGGCTCAAAAGCCGTTCGAAAGGGTAAGTCAGACAAATCATTCATTGGGATTGCTGCGCTCTGCTGCTGTAGGAAGCGCAACCTGCCCCGTCAATTAGCCCCCATCTTCCCCTGCCTCGCAAAGTGGAAGCTATGTCCCATTTCTACCCATGTCCCAGCTCTGATTTTTGGACACATGAATTCTAGACCCGGCATGCGGAACTTGTCGAAAGAAGTGTCGCAAATGCGACAGAACACGGCCGACATGCAATCGATGCAAGTCGAAAGGTCTCCAATGCGAAGGATACCCCCCCAGGTTTCAATTTTGCGAATCGCCGTCCACTGCTGTCGCGTCCAACGGCAGCAAAGTTCAGCAACAAGACGAAAATATCTCACATCCCTCAAGGAAGCCCGGTCCGAGCCAAGACCGAAGTTCCCCGTCGGCCCAGAGCCCTCGGACATCCATATCGACTGACAGTCGCAGTGCGCAAGTTTTGCACCATCTCTTGCATCAGGGCACATCACCGGACGCATCGACGTCTCCCCATCAAATCTCGGTTGGTCAACCATCGCCTGTTTCTTTTACTGAGCGCCATTTTGAAAAAGAGCCTCTGACCGCCCTGAACCGAAACTTGTTGATTTATTGTGAGTCCCATCAAACTAAAAAGCTAGTATTGGGGCTCACAAGGAGTAGTTGACGAAAAGTTAAGCGAACACTTGACAATTGTAGTCAACGAGACCCGAAATCCGTTCCGACTTCATGTGTTACCTCTTGCGCATCAGCATGTCGGAGTTCTTCACGCCGTCCTGGGCTTGGCCGCATGCCATATGACTCTGTCACCCTATGGAGTTGAACAGGTTGATATGGCTACGGCTCTACAACATCGAGTGGCAGCCCTCAACGCTCTGAGTTCGCTTCTCATAAAGGAAGAGATCTACGGACTGGCGGCTGCTGAAGAAGACGCCGTACTGGCGATTATACTGCTCTTGGTCTTGCATGACGTGAGTGTCTTAGCAAATCTAGAATTCGTCATTAACTCCCCCACGTCCCGGATCCGAGCCCATCAGTCACACTAACGTGAGCTAAGATCTGCGAAATGGGCATATCCGCCCATGCCGTGCATCTGACAGGGGTGTCTTTTCTATGCGATAGAGTTGCAGTGGCCTCAAGCCTCGGACAGACGTCAAGCGCTAGCATGTTCTTCTTGTCAGCACTAGCATGGTGGGTTCATCATTTCAGGCTTTCTGAAGACGCAACATTTCAACTGACATAAGTCGCTAGGTTGGATGTACTGAGGGGTTTCAGTGGCGCAGAGAAACTTACTTACTCAGAAGCCGTTCGCCTATGTGTCGTGGCTGACCCGAAAGCACGATCAAGCTTCCACACCTTGGTTGGTTGCCCTCCCGCCGTTTTCCATCGCATAGGCGAGGTCATCGCAGCGGCCAAACGCCACCAAGCCAAATCGATCAGTTTGAACGATTTCGAGCAAGTCTTGCAAGATGCAGAAGTGTTCTTTCGAAATATCAGGCTGGAGGAACTAGATTATCCCAGCCCTGATACCGAATGGAGAGATCTTGCCGACGCCTATCGCCATGCCTGTCTTTTGCGAGTGATCCGTTGGCCAGACACCTTTTCAATTCCCTGTGAATCTGAAAAGGTGAAAGTCTCGGTCAGCGCTATACTAGACGCCAGTTCACGAATACCAATGAGCTCCCCTTTTCACAAACGGTTGCTATTTCCCCTTTTCCTCGCCGCTGTCGACACCTCTACAGGACACCAAATGCATTATGCAACACTATGCATCCAGCAAATCAAGCGCTCGACCGGATTTGAACATGCTGCAATGACAGAAGTGCTTGAAAAGGTTTGGGAAGCTAGGGCGAATCACACTCGTGCCTGGCCTAACATCCCTTGGATGGAGTTTGTAAGTACATTTGAAGACATCAAAAACGACCGAAGAAATACTGATTGCGCAATAAAAGACCTGCTCTGAGGCCCTCAGACAGCAACATGCATATCTGTTCTTTTAAATCATGGAGTTAAAAGGCATGCGGCCATGAGATACGTGTACGCTGTACGTCGTAATCGGATTTGTGACGAAGAGAGCCGATGTGCGGATGCGGACTGTTGCCATTTTAGGAAATAAAGCACATACAGGATTTTGATGTCAACTTTGTTTCATATTCAAGGCCCGAACGGAGTCTCACCTCCCATGCCTTTGGCAGTCTACATGTAGACTAGACTCAGACACCTTACTGACGCCTCAAATTACCACGTCCCAGGAACGACACCAGTTATCTCAGTGCTTAAATCTTGAATCAGACACCCAGGCTGGTTCAGACAGATTGCACAGAAGGATAGTAGAAGCCTATGGCAGAGAATTTGATTTTAAGAAGCCGAATGCCTTTGTATCCCATTCTTGTAGTCTTTGAGATAAGACAGTCACCAAAAGGCAACGCTCGTGTCAATGTCGACACCTAAGCACGATTCATCGACTCGCTCATTCGAAATCTAAGACTTGATTGTCCTCAGGGATTACGCCACCTGATTCGTAAGGGCAAATGATACAAATCACCTTCGTATCTATGGGGATTGATTAAACCCCGCATCTTGTAAGAATGAGGGTTGCTAGATTCGCACGATGGTCTTGTATCTTCCCGAGATAGATGCGAGATAAGAGAATAGTAAACATGCAAGGAGCTGGAAAAAGCGTTGACAAGCCGGCTCGCTCAAAGACAATACCATAGCTGGAGCCATAGGGAGAACAAGCCAGGCGCGAACAACAGTCCGCACCGTCATAGTTGCTGACAGTTTTTCCTTTTCGGGACGAACAATGCATCTGGCCCACCTCAGCCCCAAGGTTGCGTGCCAAGCTGGCGCGTCGCACCAACTGGCGTACATAGGCGAAGTCGACATCTTGACTTTTATTCCTCTTGACTTCGGCATCCACTTTTGCAAGTACTTCAAGATATCAAGAACTTATGCAATGTATATTTTGATTCTTTTGTCACATGCAAAGGCGAGGTGGTCGAAAGGAGTTAAGTTTTGCGTGGGTACAAATAGTGGATGATTCGGGATGTCGCAAGATCCCACATACTCTCTCAACCCATCGCTGGAGCTATTTCCGTTTTCGGGATCAAATCATCCTTCAATACAGGGACGTAATAGGTGATCGCAGTGTCCGAGTGTGGTTATTTGGATTGACTCAACAATACTTAAATGACTGGCTTGCGATATTGTTATTACCAGATGACATAGGTTGCACCTCGTCCCAAACAGTCTTTATTCCTCATTCTGCCACCATGCCCAAACACCCCCTAGACCCTCTATCAGTCGATGAAGTCCGCAAGGCATCGCAGCTCCTTCTACAGGAGTTGAGCTTGCCACCAATGTGCATCCGCTTTAAGGTGGTTGATCTGGCAGAGCCGTCCAAAGACGAGGTTCTCGCCCACCTGCAAAGGGGTAACCGGGTACCGGATCGCAAAGCTCGAATTTATTACCACCAAAAGAACTCGAAAGTTCTCACAAAATCGATTTTGAATGTCTCTAGCGGCATTCTAGAGACCACCGAAGAACTTCCAGACGTCCAAGGCCCAGTGGACTGGGTAGAATACGACCTCGTGACTAAGGCCTGCAATAAGCACCCGGCAGTTCTTGCGGAGATTGCAAAGTTGAAAGTTCCACCAAGGTATGCCTAATGAAATCTACTAGAACAGTGTATACTGAAGTTGCTGGATAGCGCCCGAATTGTGAACGATCCTTGGGCATACGGCACGGATGACCCTTTCGAAAGAAGACGACTTTTTCAATGCTATATGTACTTGGCCCTGAACGACGACGAGGAGGCAAATCACTATTCAACCCCGTTACCACTTGCACCTATCTTCGATGCGCATACAATGGAGCTTGTGGATCTTCAAAGACTTCCGCTTGGCGTTGGCGATGAACTTGATACCGAAACTCAGCCGTGGACACCAGTCGAGCCTGTCGAATATAGTGCCAACATACTCGGCACTGAGGCACTACGCAAAGATCTGAAGCCTTTGCATATTATTCAACCTGAAGGCCCATCTTTCCAAATCGACGATCGAACTGTACTCTGGCAAAAGTGGCAATTCCAACTGGGATGGTCACTACGAGAGGGTCCCGTTTTGCACGATGTGCGGTACGGCGAAAGATCTCTTTTCTACCGAGTGTCCATGAGCGAAATGACGGTTCCTTACGGCGACCCTCGAACCCCTTACCACCGAAAGCAGGCCTTTGATCTTGGTGACTCTGGGTTTGGGCTGACATCCAATAGCTTAGCTCTTGGATGCGATTGCCTCGGCCACATCGC
Source organism: Colletotrichum aenigma (assembly GCF_013390185.1). Classification (NCBI taxonomy): domain Eukaryota; kingdom Fungi; phylum Ascomycota; class Sordariomycetes; order Glomerellales; family Glomerellaceae; genus Colletotrichum; species Colletotrichum aenigma. Next base: position 4,589,401 of record NW_023500913.1, read on the forward strand.
CTATTTCGACGGAGTGCGCGTCTCGGCTACCGGAGACCCTGTCCTGATGCCGAACGTGGTTTGTATGCATGAAGTCGATGACGGCATTGGCTGGAAGCACACCAATTTCCGCAACGGCAAGTCTTCAGTGGTACGAGACCGCAAACTTGTCATTCAATGCACGTCGACTGTTGCCAACTACGAGTACATTTTAGCCTTTGTGCTTGACCAAGCCGCTAATCTTCACATTGAAGTGCGGGCAACAGGTATCCTGTCTACCATGCCAATCCGTCCAGACCTCAGCGTATCCCCGTGGGGCACGGTGGTAGCTCCTGGGGTTCTTGCCGTAAATCACCAACATCTTTTCTGTGTGCGCATCGACCCGATACTTGATGGTGAAAGGAACAATACAATCGTGCGGGACGATTGTTTGTCCCTTCGGGGTAACCCTAATCTTGACCCCTTTGGATGCGCGTTTCGCGTCAAAACCACTCCAATTACGAAGCCTGGCGGCTATGACCTAGACCTCTCGTCCGGTCGTACGTATCGAATCACGAACCCATCCCGCGTGAACGAGATATCGGGCAAGCCGGCTGGATACAAGCTTCATGCAGCACCTAGCCAAATGTTGATGATGGGACCTGAGACATTCAATCATCGGCGGGGAACTTTTGCATCCAAGCCCATTTGGGTAACACGATACCGAGATGATGAGTTATGGGCCGCAGGGGAGTTCACCAATCAAAGTCGGGAGGACACTGGACTTGCAACGTATGCAACGCGAGACGAAAATGCCGAGAATGAGGATGTCGTACTTTGGCATTGCTTTGGACTGACCCATGTCACTCGGCCTGAAGGTTAGTTGCCCCTCCTTGATGCCGTTAATGACCACATACGAGTTTGCTAAAGAACGATGGACTCTGATACGACATAGACTTTCCTGTCATGCCCGCTGAGAAGCTATCTTGCACATTGAAGCCGACAAGCTTTTTTCGCAAGAATCCCTCAAACGATGTTCCGCGGTCCGAGCAGCGCCATAACAAATCAACTCTTCATACGGCAGCGGATGGATCCTTTCCATATTGCCAAGCAGCAGGCAGGTAATGAGGAGAAAGTTCGCCGAGTCAAATCGAAAGAAGTGAAGCAGGCGGCAAATGTCTTGGAACTGCTGGTTTCTGTTTTGAACTTGTAATTTGTGATATCTTAGTACGTTGAGATTGAGAACTTTTGCGACACGACTATGATGTGTAAGTTGTGTCATGTCTTGCAGCTCAGTGGCGACAGATTTGTTTTCGTTCTTCCTTACTAATCTGCAACAAGTAACTATTGATATCAAGCATGGGGTACCCTCAGCGTTATGAACTAAATGTTCCACTAATCATGAGTTTCCTGGATCGAGAGGACTAAAGCCTAAGCTTAAGACACGCACTTCAAATGTCGGAGTTTCGGCAGCGCGCTGGAAATAGCGTCTCCGGCCTAATAGAAAACATCGTCAGAGTAGTTTGAACCAAGTGCAGATGAACCTGTCAAAGTGAGTCGTATCAAACGCAAAATTGTGATTCAGAATAACACACGTTCACGGTCCTCAAGCGCTGGGAAGAACTTTTCAGTCTTATACGATGTAATACTAGGCAACACATTCGATATGACCTTCGCCTCTGGAACGGTTCTGAAAGCATCGGCTGCTTCCTTGAGAGGCGCGGTGGAAGGCGGGAATCCCTGCCCTATCGCCGCTGAAAAAATTATACCAACCACGTCGCAGACTTGTGCATCGATCTGCTGCAGCAGCCCTGAACTGAGGGACCCGCCTCCAATGTTTTCGTCCACAGCATCACGCACAGTCTTTAGAAGCTCGCGACAGGTGAGCTTCAAGCTGAAATAACTGAACATGATGCCAGGAACTTCTTCGTCGACAGCCATGCAAACTTGATGGGTGAGCTGGACTGGACTAAGAGATCTTATAGCCGCCTGAAACACCCAGTGTCAGCCAATAGCTCGTGCAAGATCATACTAAATTGAATTATCACGCACCTTTCTCTTGTTCTTGATAGAGTCTTTTTCATCATTCGTGCTTGCGGACTCAAGTTCCCGAATTCCGTCGAAAGCGTGTTTCTTGTACCATCCACTGCTGTCGAGAATGAGATCAACCACCTCGACATTGAGCCCTCTTGAATCCGAGTCAACTAGGAACGTTTGAGCAAAGGCCATAGATGCCCTAGCCTGGTAGTTGATGGTTCTGATACCAGCCCGAGACATCGGAATCTTTCTGTTCTTAGTGCTGCGATTTGGTAACCAATGCGTCGCTGAGATTCCCTTGGTGAGTGCAAAGTTTTTGGAGTAGGCCTCAAGAGATGTTGGAGGATTTCCCACAAAGAACGCTGAGTTCCCTTGGATCTTCATAATGAATTCAAGGTCCGCTCTCTTCTCCTGTTCCCCAAGGATTCCTTCTTGCCGCAGCGCTTGATACAGCTGGACAGCATGCATCAAATTTCCCTTGGATGCGAACTCGATACCAAGCCGGTGGAACGCTGTTCTTATGTCGTGAACGTGTAGACCGCAGAACATGGGATTGTGACTCAAGAAGTTGGATGGCCTGGTTGGCAGACCGCCACCTTGCCGTATGATGTTGAAGATATCTTTATCTGAGCCCCACTGGTCCACCGACATCAGGAGATCATCAACTGCCTCCTTGAAGTGGCGACTCTTCTTAAGCTCTGGTGCCTCTCTGACGACATCTCCAAACGAATTCGTGATCCTCTTCAAATCTTCCTCGCCCCTGCGGACTTCAGAACCAAGGGATTTGAGGATGTCTAGGTAGATCTGTGCGCCAAATGCAAGCCAGACACCGGGGATTTTCTTCGTCTGCATCATTTGCTTGAAACCTTTGACGAAATCGTCTTGAACTTGAATGCCCCTGAGCGTCGTGACGATGACATGCATGTCCGCAAAGAGCTCCAATAGAGCCGCTTTATCCTCTTGCCAGCGCTCCCGGTCGTCTCCAGCCTTGCGATTGTCTCTGTACCAGCCGAACTTTCCATTGTAGGAAAGACACGTGTCAGAGAGACCCTGTCCCTTGTAGGCGTTCAGGAGGCATAAAGTGTTATAGAAGAACATATTAGCCTCAGCGTAGCACCTGTAGTTGTAGTCATCGGTAGGTTGACGTTTATCCTCAGGATGCAGCCCCCGAGCTGCACATGCGCCCCCAAATACCATCGGGATAAGCTCTTCCACCCCACCAAGCTTCTTCAGCTGCGTGGAAACCTCATCTTCCATGCTATGAGCAAGCTTGATGGCAGTGTTTGTAGCTACCGCAACGGCAGCAAGATCTCTAGATCCAGCCTGATATTGTTGCCAAAGGCCCAATACTTCCTCACGAAGTTTGAAGAAATCCGCCAGAAGCGTCGACAAAATGAAAAGAGATTCCGTCTGTGTGTCTTCTTCCTCAGCCGCGTACTGAACATCGTCGAGACTGGGGAACACTGCGTCTGGAGCAGATAAGAACTCATCAGAGGGTTCGTAAACACTCAGAGATTCAAACATGTTGCCTGTCCGAAGCCTAGCGTTGTGCTTGTCATCGTTTTTGACATCATCCGTAGGTAGAGCGCTTCTCAAGCCCGACGTGTCAAACGAACCAATGTGGGACTTGAAAGTCTCGTACTTTCTCGAGGACCGAAATAAAATAAGCGTGCTGGGAATCCCCGGCAACGTCTTGGAACGATCGGAACCTTTGCAGAATAGCAGAAAACCGTCGACGGGATTTGATAACACGGTTTAGTGCCGCTGAGAAGAATTCCGGGACTGCAAGAGCCGCAGAAGCGACCTTGTCGGCCACATGCTCGGCTAGCGGAACGAAGTCTTTGATGGCAATGACGTGTTTTCGCTTTGAGCTAGCCGAGGCAGCGGCGGCCTTTGCCAACTTCTTTTTAGCCTCCATTCGAGCCCTGCCTTTCAGTTTCTTGATGGCAGGGCTGTTTGCCGAACCATTGAGAGGACCAGAGTACCCGGACTGAATTGCTGAGGATGCCAACCATGATGCCACCACATCTGTGTCTTGCTTGTACTGATGATAGGTTGATCGAAGACCAGCAGCGACCATCTTCGGCGTTCGTTGTCAATGCTGCTGGATGGCGATGATGCGGTGAATTTCGACAGTGGTTGACGCAGGAAGATGAGAAATCAATTGGCCTTGCGGCTTTAAACAGGGCTGGTAGAAGTGTTGCGGGGTGAACTAAACACGGATGGGCGAGATTGCGAGATTCTCGTGACGTCGCGCGTGGGGGGGTTGGAACGGATCATGTGATCAAAGAAGAAGCAACAATGAAGTAAGGATAAAAATGCGGTCTGGCGAAATATACGTGTATGGAGGTCACGTGGACCTACGCGCTCTTCGAAAGCTTATATCAAATATGTCACTATTAACACCCAATAATCGTGATTTAACTTTGAGATGGTATTGAAGTTATGCTACAGCAATTCCAGTGGTATCACCCAATTCTGCAAATAAAACCGCCTTTTCCTTTTTGTTGACATCGATGGCATATATACCACCAGACAGGTCGGTCACATACACCAGGCTCGCGTTCTTATCCAAAGCCAAACCGATCGTCTCGTGCAAGCGAATTGCTAAAATCTCAATCTTTCCTCCCAGTTCCACATTTGCTCGGTTGAGAGAATTGCCTTTGGGGGGATCTCCGCGATCTGTCCAGTACAGCATACTGATATCTTCGTCGAGTTCAAGGTCAATCGGCTCCGGCAGCTTCTCAAAGACCACTTCAATGTCTCGGACCAACTCGCTGGCGCCCGAAGCTGGATCGATCGGCGCTCGAAGAATACGACCCTGGTTGCCCTTTGATGGACCTTTTTGAGTCCAGTAGAAGAGGCCTCGCCGCTCATCCACGGCAATGCCGACGCACCACCTTGATTGATCTAGCATATCTGCCTCGGTATTCCCTGTCGAAATAAGAATCTCAACCTCAGAACCATCGAGATTTGCTCGCATGACTTTCATGCCTTCTCTGTCGCACCAGTACAGCTTCTGGCTTCTCTTCGCGATGGTGATTTGTTTCGGTGTGAAGACACCTGAAGTTCCCACAGGAACAACAACTCTCCTGTCAGATCCATCCAAGTTGGCCCTTTCGATAGAACCGCTGTTGGATTTGAAGCTTGATCCCATGTTTGTCCAGTACATGTGGCCGTTTGCATGGTCTATGGCAATGCCATCCGGTAAAGTATCAATATCATCAATAATCGTTCGAAGGTCACTCCCATCTGGAAGACAAGATAATATGCGTCCGGCCCGCGTGTCTTGATGAGGATGAGACAAATCCGTGTCAAGGATGTAAAGACGTTGTTGCGGTTGTGAGCCCATTGTTACTAAGTGTTTGAAATAGGCAGTGTTAAATGAATCGAGCTGACAGCCGTAATGATAGTCGTAATGAGTGAAACCTCCAGGCAAAGATAAAAACCAAAACAAGAAGCCGTTCCGTGCGAAATGTTCCTTTAAAAAGACCACTTCTCAGTTGCGCGGCCGGTGTCTTTCAAGACGGAAGATTCATTCGAGAGTAGTTCTACGAGTCGGGTTCCGTCTTGTAGAAAAAAGTTTTCAATTTGCTAGTTGCGAATGATTCACCAGGTAGCCCACTAACGGCGACTTATGGTTCCGTCCGTTACTCGGATTTCGCACCTCGGTCTTCACGACATACCCACTGTCACAGAATGCGGCGGATGTCTTCCTGATTGCGCGGCGAAATTCCGCGTGGTCCCGCTTATATACATGGATGCCCCTGGTCAAGGCCTTCATGTGGGACGTCATTGCCCAGTTGTGCCATGCCCATGAACCCCTCGCGTTTCGGTGCGGTTTGGTTTTCCAAATCCTTCAGTGCCATTCAACCACTAGTGTCTAGTTGTGAAGAGAGGTGGGTGAAAAGAGAAGGTGAAGACGAGAATACTGAGGAGATCGTGAAAAAGTCTCTTAATAAAGATGATATATCAATTATAGTCTAACACTAACACACACTCTCACATATCTATAACTGCTTGTCGGTTGACGCATAATCATCCCACTCTTTCCGAATGTTCAGCAATCTGACGAGTTCCTCGTCACGCTGCTTAGCCAACTGCCGATACTCCCTCCCAGCAACCCCGTTCATTGTTCCTTCCACCCACTTTTGCTTCAACTCATCTGTCACTTCAGGGTCTTTGGGCGCATACCAAGTCATAAGGGGACCTAAGAGATGGTCCGCCATATGCTTGATCCCGCCTTCGCCGCCCCCCAAGTGAAGCAACATGCTGGGACCCATGACACCCCACCGAAGGCCTGGCCCAAAGCTCATAGCCTTGTCGATGTCTTCTACATTGACAATGTCCTCCTGGAGAAGATACATGACCTCTCTTACCAACGCGGCTTGTAGTCGGTTGGCAACGTGGCCCACAACCTCTTTCTTGACATGCACTGGCTTCTTGCCCATGCGCTCGTAGAAATCCATCGTCTTTTCCACAGTCGATGCGGAAGTTTTGTCCCCACCCACAACTTCGACAAGGGGAATGAGATGCGGGGGGTTGAAAGGGTGGCCCACCACGCATCGCTCCGGCCTCCCGGAGGGACCCATGCCCTCTTGAATACTCGAGCATGTCAGACCGCTACTACTCGTTGCGATGATAGTATCGGGTCGGATGATTTCGGCCATTTCCATGAATAGGTTTCGCTTGAAACCAAGCTTTTCTGGTCCATTTTCTTGTACGAAGTCGGCATCCTTGAGGGCTTCGCGCATGTCGGTTGTAAATGTGATATCAGTCGCTTTGACATCCGATTCTTTCGTCAACCCCAATGACGAGAGAACTGGCAGTGCGTCGGTAACCAGATTGCGGAGGAAAGTCTCGGCGGCTGGATTGATGTCGAAGGCGACAACGGAGAGTCCTTGGGCCAGGAACAGTGCCGCCCAAGACGCACCAATCGACCCACAGCCGATGATGGCAACGTTGTGAATGTCAGGCATGATGAAGAAAATGCTGGCGTGATAGAAAAGGATGTGATTGGGTGATTGAGGACTTTGCAATTGGGCAGTGATACGGGAGGTGTGCTGGTGATTCGAGAACCGTGGTGGTAGTGCTAATGGCACGACCGGGACGCAGGCAGCAGGGCACAGAAAGGAGGTATTTATGAACTGGGAAAAAGTGGCAGAAATCGGATGAAACTTTGAGAACAAGATGTGATGATCAGTGAATTTAACGAGGGAGTGAAGGTTACTTGGATATTTCAGATAGCTACACGGACGGAAGCCCCGAAAGTAACGACGTAGTCCGGGCCGATCCCGGTCGCGAGAGCGTGGAAGCTCGGCATGCCTTCGCGACCCACAATGCCGATGTCCCCGCGCTAAAGGTAGGTAACGGGCCTGCAGTTTGGTGGAGAGCGTGGCAGAATTCCGCCCGCGGAATTAGGGCGGCGGGCCTGCGACTCGTGCGCCATCTCCGGATCACCAATCTTGGCGATTCCAGCTCCCTGTCCGTGGAGTTTCTAGAAAACTTCTCTTGGCCCGTGACAGTCTCGTTGCTTTGCGGCAACGTCATTCCTGCTCTTCTCATGCCTTAGTCTGGTGTCTCGACCGCCGGCATTCGCGTCAACCAAAAACCTCCGACTTGCGTACGCCTTGCCTTGCACGAGACTCAGACCTGGTTAACGTCATGCTCCGGGATGCACTGCCCCACATCATCGGTCCTCACGGCGTTCGCAGCCCTGATGGACGCAAGGGTCTTCCGACAGCGGCTGTTCCAATCAATCCGCACCGGTCACCGAGATATCTTCGTCTTTACTCCGTTTCCGCCATTGTCAACCATATTCCCACGGATGACCCGCCCTCACACGTCTTTGAGTATAAATCGAATAACTCCCTCTGGTCTTTAGCTTCCTAATATCCTTGGACTCTTAGCCATTGCAACTTGCAAGCCTTACTCTGCTCTATCGCATCCTTTTCTTTCCTTCTCGAAACCATTCCGAATACACATCATAAATCATGACTGTCGAAAAGATTCCCGACATCTACGGCCCGGGTACCTTCACAGATAAAACATTCACCTCTGTGCCAGAAGACACCGAACGCATCTTTCGTCTTATCGCCAGCCAGACTCCCGGCTTCACACAAGATGAAAGGAATCTCTCCAAAGTTCAATTTACTGGGGAGTCGTACCCCGTCATCCCCGGACCTATCAAGGCGACTTCGGTAGCTGCAGCATTGCATGCTATGACTGGCGTCTTGGCCGACGAAATTCTTACTCTCCGCGGCGCCAAGAACGACGAGCGTCAGATTACAGTCAATACCACGCACGCTGCCATTTGGTTTGGTTGCATTGCGACCGCTTTCTTGGATGGCGTTGATGTTGTGAGCCTGGTTAAACAGGGCAAGTTGAAGGAGTTGCTTCCCGACTGGGAGCGAGGATGGACCGACACTCCTCTCAAATACCGCGCCACCGGTCTGTACCCTACAAGCGACCCCGAGGTTTGGTATTCGCTTCATGGGAGCATGAATGCTGAGCCGGTCCTACGATCTATTGGTGTAGACCCCTCTACACCCGCCAAGACCCCGGAGGAGGCCGCCCGGCTCATTGCCCAACATACATCGAAGCTCAGCCCAGAGAAGATGGAGATGACAAATCTTTTGAACGGATTCTGTGGCAGCATTTGCTTCACGCCCAAGCAATGGCGTGAATCGGAGATGGGACGTTCGCTATCGAGACATCCCTTGGTAAACGTTCAGAAGCAAGAGCAGGCAATCCCAACACCTCCGGTAGCCTTCCCGCCTCTGGACCCCAACGACAAGCGTCCTCTAGCTGGTGTCAAAGTTGTAGAGATGACTCGTGTCATTGCCGGCCCGCAGATCGGAACAATTTTGGCTGCGTATGGAGCCGACGTGATTCGTGTGAATCCTCCACATTTACCAGACATCAACATCATGCAGTTGACCTTGAACGCCGGAAAACGAACAATCGCCATCGACCTACGCAAGGATGAAGACGCCGCCATTCTCAAGTCTCTTGTCTCGGACTGCGATGTTTTCATTCAGGGTTTCCGCATCAACAAGATGCCGAAGTTTGGTCTTGGCCTCAACGATCTGCTCAAGATGGCCGGTGAGCGCGGCCGTGGCATCGTATACGTCAGCGAGAACTGTTTCGGCCCTGACGGCTACTATGCTGAAAGGCCCGGTTGGCAGCAGATTGCTGACGCTGCCGCCGGTTCTGCTTACGTGACAGGAAAGTCGCTAAATCTGTCCAACAACGAGGCAGTTCTTCCCAGCTTGCCCATTTCCGATATGTCAACCGGTGTCCTCGGAGCTGTTGGTGCCATGTTGAGCCTGAAGAGACGGGCAGTTGAGGGGGGAAGTTACTATTCGCATGCCAGTCTGACTGGTGTCAACGCTTACGCCCTGACCGAAGAGGTTGGGCTTTATCCCGAAGCCGCCGTGGAAGAATGCAAGCAACGCTTCCAGTGGGGTGAAATGAGAGGATCACACCACGTGCTAGATCTCCTTGTCACCGTGTGGAATGGATGGCAAAGAGTTCTTGGGGATTACCTACAGCCCGAGAGTGACTGGTTCCAAAGCTTTCACGATAGCGCTTTCGACAAGAAGAGGTTGAGCATTCTGAAGCCTGTGGTCAAGTTCAAGGGCGAGCAAGACACAACTCCCGAATGGAAGACACCGAGTGTGCCCTATGCAAACGAGAGGGCAGAAACAGTCAAGTTTCTTTGATTGATGTAAATTAACCACATACTTGATTATATGTAATGGGAGAATGAAGTCTTCTTGTATCAGAACACCATTGATTTCTTTACTGGTGATTACAATGTCTCCGGCGTCACTGCAAAGCAGTTTGTCCTTTCAAGTAGGAATGCTATCCCTGAGTCCGGATCATCATATGTTGGCTCTACCTATCCCCGCCAAGTCGTCGTTAAGCAGAGTATCCTTTTCAAATCCATTGACAACTTGGTGAAGCATCGCAGCGGATATCTCTTGGACACAAATGCTTGGCAAGGATGCAACCCATTTTAATGCAAACCCCATTGCCATCTTCATATAATCATTCGGTGCAGTAATCCAACCAGGTTTTGCAATGCACACCTCGACTTTTGGTCTGTGTTCTTCCGCGAGTGCGAGAATAGCACTTTCAGCTTCACCCTGTCAATTCGAACCTGGTTAATGACCTTTCGAGCCTCAACGGAAAAGCAGGAGAGAAGAGGAGGGCAAAACCGGATCAAGCTTACTCGTAACAAGGAATATTTAGGCTTGAAACTAGGAGTCTTGGTTTGGTCACGCTCCGAGGCTATGCCGCTCATGTACACAAATCGAATAGGCTTCAAATTGGGGCCGAATGCTGCCTCAGATCGCGCATCAATCATGGTCTTTAGAGCCACAAGAGGTGAGCGCAGACAAACGCGTTGAACCTCGTCCCACTCATAGGCATCGGACCTTGACGGCGTGATTGCTACTGTCCTATCCGATGGATGCAATATATCGTCAGCGCTTTCTGTGCAATGCCGTGACGTTGTATTCATCTTTTCCAAATGGGCACAGAGAAGATAGAGCCGGGCTAGAAGAATGATTCGCGACATGATGGAACTCACCAAATGCAAGCATCCGCATTCGCGAAGACTGCCTTCTCGTCGTCAGAGTAAGTGTCATAAGATCCAACCACAACAGTCGTCAGCTTTGATATCTCGGCAGCAGATGAACCTCCGTTTCTAATATCCACGGGGCGTCTGGAAAGAGCTATTATGGATGTGATGCTGGGTAGCCGCAAGCTCTGGCGGACGAGCTCCGTTCCCACAAATCCGTTTGCTCCAGCAATAACAAGCTTCATGTCAGGCGATGCTGGCTCAAAGGGTTTTTGTCTTTGGGATGAGGCCAGAAGATAGAAACCAGGCTGGGTCAGGAATTCTGGTCTGAGAAGCGGGGTTAAGAAAGTCGACATGCTTATGGAAGCCATCTATGATCTAGTAAGCACTAGCGAATCCTGCGATTTTTTGTCATCAAACATAATAAGTATCAGACTCTTAATATCTTATTAAGAACCAGTTATCTCAGTGAGAGTATAGTTCTCTAGCATTACACTATTATTCCATTATGACAGCAGAATTTCCATTTGTAACTTCCAGTGTTAGTACTAACGCTAGGGCCACCTGCGGCTTCTTGGTGCGCAGTAAAGCCGCATGGCGGTAAGGATATACGGCCTGATGGTCTAGTGGTACGATTCTCGCTTTGGGTTATTGTCTAATAACAACTGCGAGAGGCCCCGGGTTCGAACCCCGGTCAGGCCCTTTTTGAGGGATTTTTGCTTGCAACACTTTGTTATTTCCCAGTATAAATTGCCCTCAGCGATTTCTATAACGTGGTTCATCAGTCAGCCGGCCGGACCAGTCAGCCGGACGTTTTTTTCTAAACACTCTTACGTCCAAATCACTTAAACCTTTGACGCGTAAAATCTCAACAACCATAATGCCAATCTACACCCAAGAAGACAAAGTCATTCTCGCGATTGAAGCGATCCGATCGACATGCGCTGCAGGTAATAACTTAAGCATTTCGCGTGCTGCAAAGACCTACGGTATCCCAAAGAGCACCTTAGCCGATAGAATGAACAACCGACTGCGACGCGAACAAGCTCAACCCTAATAACATAAACTCGATCTGATCGAAGAGAAAACACTTCTCTAATATGTTATTAAACAGGATTCCAGAGGATTTCCTTTCCGCCTCAGCAGTGTGGAAGATATGGCTAATCTCCTGCTGAGAGCGCGTAATGGCGAGCCTGTTGGCAAGCGATAGGCCAGGCGGTTTGTGGACTCACAGCCTGCTCTGAAAACTAAGTTTAATCGTCCATATAATTATTAAAGAGCTCTTTAAGAAGATCTTGAGGTTATATCAAAGTGGTTTGTGCTATTACGCAATATAATAGCTAAGTACAGCATCTAAGAGGGGGACCTATATAATTTTGATGAAACTGGCTTTATGATAGGCATGATCACTATGTTAATAGTGGTTATATATGCTGATTGATGCGGCAAAGCAAAGTCTGTCCAGCCTAGCAACTATGAATAGGCTATAGTCATTAAATATATTAATTTAGGTGGGTGGTGCATCCCTCTGTTTATAATCGTTAAGGGCGTATATCACCTTGCCAGTTGGACTGTAAGGGGCTGGCCCCTAGGCTTGTTCAACGTAGAGGTGCTGTCGATTGACTATTCTAAGCTGAAGAAGGAAGAAAGGACTTTACAAGAGTAGGCACCTAACAGCGGTGAAGCAGGCCGGGTTAGGCGGCGTACTGCGGCAGAATAGTAGGTCTAACGGAGCCGGATCTCAGTAACTGCTCCGGCGAAGCCGGAGATATCAATCCAGGCTCTAGCCTGTGACATGGACCATGGAATCAGGTTTTCCAGGCAACTAGGTGATCAAACCCACTACTAATAGATAGATAGACAATCAGATAGGTCTTGACTAGATTAAACACTTTGATAAACACACTAAGAACCAAATTAAGGGCGTCTACTGGATGCTTATTATTAACAGCCATAAGGGCTATTTGTCAGCTGAATTTAATGATTACTGCAAGCAGAATAATATTATAACTGTTAGTATGCCTGCATACTTATTATATCTACTATAGCTATTAGATATTGCCCTTTATTTGCCTTTGAAACGCATATATAGTGATAAAATCAACTAATTCATTAGAGCCTCTATAAATCACATCACTAAGTCTAAGTTCTTTATTACCTTCCACTAGGCCTATAATAAGGTTTTTAATAAGGAAAACATTAGGTCTGCTTTCTAAGGCACTAGAATTTCACTATAGGACCCAGAACATATTATCAAAAAAGCTTAATATATATTTATAGACGCCTACACCTCCTATAGCCAACCCTTCAACACCTCCACCTTAGCAGTTGCAAACGCCCTCTAACCTATAACAAACTATCTCACAGTCTAACTTTATTAAAAGTCATATCTCTGCTTATTAAAGAAGCTTATTAACACTAATTATTACTGCAGTTAAGCAATTATTAAAGGGTGCGTAGGTAATAGCGCACTTAATCACTATTTTGACTGATCGGCTTCATACCCTTAAGGATGCGAATATAGCACTTACTAATGTTACGGTCAGCTATCCGACAGTAGGGTCTGCTAACAGAAGCTGGGGATTAATACGTTCTAACAGTACACTGGGTCGTGGTCATAGGTCGTAGTTCGTAGGCTGTAGTAGATCGGGTCTTCAGAGGCTAAGGTGATCAGTCTTAGGCTCAACAAGTGATTCGCAGTGAAGGTAAGCTGAGAGTATCCGTGAGGATGAATACTAAGTTGATTGCTGAAGAGCTATGGAAGTTTGACCATGAGCCAGGCTCAGGGTCATACTATATACAAGTCTAAGTAGTTTCTTTAAACTGAGGACCGATGTCTTCTGAGCGGTCCCTGGGTGTGGACCGCTTTCTTTATGTCGGTCCTAGATCAGGACTGCTTATCTTTCGTCGGTCCTTCTTATCATCATGTGACCTGTACTATAGTTCTTCTGTTTCCGAGTGAGTCCCTGTTGTTCCTGTGATCCTGCAGTATAAATATCTTATCCTAGCCGCCTGATACCTAAGTGGGTCGGTCGACTGTTATCTATATATAACGGGTCGTAACATCAGGTCCCCTCTCTAAAGGTCTTATCCTTAAGACCTAATATAAGTAGGTCGTTAGTCCTAGGTTGGGGATCTGTTAATCGTGCTTCCTGATTTACCTATAATGCTGACACTATATCAGGTTGCGTTCAAAAATCGAAAAAGAAATCGGTCGTCACTACGCTTAAGGATTGTGAGCGCGAAGCTTTGATTGAATATGTTAAGTCTCATTCTTTAGCTAGCGACATGCCTTATACCTGTTGTTTTCAAGCAAAGGTTCCTTGCCGTTTTGGTGAGAAATCGTCTAGGTGTCGTATATATATCAAGGCGAAGAAGCCTTATGATAGCATCCTGGTGGCTTCAACTTATATAGTGACTTCTGATCCTAATTTATCCGAGCGATAACTAACCGTGTTGTAGTGCAAAAGTTGAATAAGCAACAGAAGGAGTGGGATGAAAAAGAAGAGAAGGCTGGTGAGGAGCTGCTTGCACTTCATCAGGAGTTTGCTCGTTTGCAGACTTAAATAGCGGAGGCTGCTAGCCGCTTAAGTTGTATTCGTAAGACGAGGAAGTTGGTGAGAGAGCGTCAGACTGAGGCTTTTGAGCGGGGAATGCAGGAAATCGACGAGGAGGATGGTGTGCTTCCAGCGTTAGATGCTTATGAGAAGTGGGTTGTGAACGACCTTCAGGCTGCTAGGGTGCCTAACGATCCAGAGTGGCAAGAGTTTGGCTTTGGTCTGGACTTTGTCGATCTAGGCCCTTTGGTGTCTAATGCTGGTGGTGCTTTGGTGTCGTCTTAGCTTGTTTCTGGTGTTCCTAGGCGAATAAATGGTTTTCCTTGTCGCGGTCGATCTGCTTCTGTGGGTGGTCTGGTGAAGCGATAAGGGTGCTTGATCTGCTTATATCCATCGTTCTTTTGGGCTAGTATAACAGGTGCTGGTGTGACTTCTCGTTCTTAGTGTTGTTGCCAGTAGATTGTGAGTTCTTCTGCTGCGTTGGTGATGTTTTTGGCTGGTTCCTATATATTGTCTTTATGTCCATATCCTTTCTATTTGACAAGGTATTGATACCCTTCTGGTTCTTTGAGGTGGTCGATAATCTGTTTGACTTCGTACTCTAGTTCGTTATCTTCGACGATGATAATATCGTTTGTTTATAATCCATATGGTGCTGGTTTGAGGAGTAAGACATAGAATACTAGGTGACACTTCATGGTTTCTAGGAGTCCTAGTTTGTAGTTGACTAGTGAGATTACTTGTGAAATTTTGAAAGGTCTGAGTTTTTTATAGTTGAGTTTGTCGTTTGGTCGCTTTGTCTTAATGTTTCGCTATATGAGATAGGCGCTATCTCCCTCTTTTAAGGTTAGTCCCTCAATCCTTTGTTTATTGCTAAATTTTGTTATTCTTTGTCGTACGAATTTGAGTTCTTTACGTGCGTTTTCCTGGATATCCTTGATTTAGCGTATTGAGGCGACAGCTTTTACTGCAGCTAGGCCTGTTCAGGGTTCTCTATAGGCGGTTGGTTCGAATCTATAGTTGAGGTAGAAGGGGGATTCCTTAGTACTTTCTCCTACTGCGCTGTTATAGGCGAACTAGGCTATTAGTAGCAGTACAACCTAATTATCTTAGTTATAGTTGACGTAGGCGCAGAGATATGTTTTGAGGATTTAGTTGATTCGTTCTGTTTGTCCGTCGGTTTATAGGTGGAATATAGTGGATATTAATTGTTTGATGCTGAGTTATGATGTGATTAACTTCTAGAATTTAGAAGTGAAGATCTTATCTCTGTCTGATATAATCTCTTTAGGCGTTCTGTGGTTAGCGATGATATACTTAAGAAATATGTAGGCATATTCTTCAGCGTTACTTGCTTCTTTATATAGGATGAAGTAGGCGTACTTCGTGAGTTGGTCCATAATAACAAGAACGCTGTCAAAGTGTGTTCCTATGAGGGGTTCTTACGACTTCAGTAATTTGACGATGAAGTCGAGGGATATAGATTGCCAGGCGGTTTGCAGCACAGGCAAGGGTTGTAGCATACCATAAGGTTGATGTTAAGCGGGTTTGCTTTTGAGGCAGACCTCACAATCCTTAATTGCTTTTGCCACTTGTTCTCTAGTGACCTTTTCTCTATATTGTTATCGTAGTTGTTTCTAGGTTTTTGTGATTCCTTGGTGACCATATGCAAGGCGAGCATAAAACTCCATAATTGCTTCGTCGTCTAGTTCGTTAGGCGGGCTAGTACTAGATCGTCCAGCTATCATCAAGAGTTTGGTTGCTAGCACTAGGTCTCTGTCGTTATTTCCTTTGAGAATCACCTGGGTTTCTTTAGGTACTAGGACGTTATAGTCCAGTCGTCAGCTAAGAGCGTCAGCTCTGCTATTATCTGATCCTTTGCGGTGGATGATTCAGAAGTTGAATTCTGATAGGAATTCTGACTATCTAATCTGTCGTTTATTCAACACTTTTGAAGTTGTGAAGTGTGAAAGGTTCTTATGGTCTGAATACACAAGTACTTTGTGTGTGGTTCCTAAGAGCTCAGGTCTCTATTCCTTAAAGGCTTCGATGATTGCCATAAGTTCTTTATCGTGAACCTGATAGTTAAGTTCAGGTCTGTAGAGCTTGCGAGAAAAGAAGGCATATAGGTGTAGTCGTCCTTCTGAATCTCATTGAGATAATTATGCTCCTATCGCATAGTTAGATGCGTTAGGTTCTACTTCGAACTGTTTTGTTAGATCTGGAATGCTTAAGACAGGCTTGCTGGCGATGAGGTCCTTGATCTTCTGGAATGCTGTTCGTTATGGTTCTTCCCATATAAAGGGCGTGTTTTTGCGGCTAAGGCTTATGAGAGCTGCGTTGATTTTGCTATAGTCTTTGATGAATTTGCAGTAGAAGTTGACGAAACCTAGAAATCCTTGGACTTCCTTGAGGTTGTTAGGTACCAGCTATTCCTTGATGGCTTTGACTTTGTTTTCTGACATATAGACTTTTCCAGGGGTGATAGTGAATCTGAGGTATTCCACCCTCTGTGTAGAATTCGCTTTTCTCAGGTTTAACTAATAGCTTAGCTTCTTAGAGGGCTTATAAGACGTGGTGTACGTCTTCCTTATGTTTCTCAAGTGTTGATGAGAAGATGAGGATGTTGTCGAGATAGACTACTATGCAGATGTTGACGTATTTGCGTAAGACTTAGTTGATCATATTTTGGAATGTTGCAGGGGCGTTGGTGAGGCTGAAAGGCATAACGAGGTACTCGAAATGTCCTTTTCGGGTTCTGAAAGCGGTTTTCCATTCTTCTCCTTGCTTCATTCTGATCAGGTTATAGGCTCCTTTGAGGTTGAGGGCTGTAAACCAGTTAGCTCTATAGAGGAGTCGTCTCATCTTGTCGATAAGTGTTAGTAGGTAGCAGTTCTTAATCGTCATTTTGTTAAGCATACAGTAGTCGACGCATAATCGTAGTTTTCCGTTCTTTTTTGGTATAAACAGGATTAGGCTTCCTGCTGGTGACGTTGAGGGTCTGATATATCCCTTCTTGAGATTTTCTTCAAGGTATTTATCTAGGGCTTCTATTTCTGTCTGGTTGAGTCCGTAGATTTTGTTGAAACGTGGTTCCTTCCCTTTTTTGAGGGGTATTTCGTGATCGAAACTGGTGTGTTCGGGCAGTCTGGTTTCTAATTCGGCTGCAAAGAGTTTCTCATACACTCTATATTCTTCTGGGATAGACAGAAGTAGATCGTTCTTCTGTTCGAGATCTATTGTTGTCGGTGGTTGTGATATAGCTTCTTTTGCCTTGAGGTGACAGAGGTATCGTTTTGCTGTTCCTTGTCGTATTGATTCGTTTGAGGCCTGATTCTTACAGGGCTGCTCAGGGACTGAATCATCGTGGTCCTAATAGAGTTAGCCTTTGCTCCAATCTATCCGTGGGTTGCTTATTCGTAGCCAGGGTAGTCCTAGCACTATGTTGTATATTCCTAGATCGGCAATATCGAATTAGATTCTTTCTTTTCGATTCAGGTAGCTCATCTTAAGGGGCGCAGTCTCATTATAGATGGTACCTCCTTCATACTTGAATTCTTCTCCTTCTGCCGTGTGTAACTGATATAGTTGTTCTTTTCCTCCCTATTGTATTTCTAGCCTATTAATGGCTTGGGGGGCAATAAAGTTTGCTTCAGCTCCGCTGTCGATCAGCATGAGTGTTGTCTGCTGATTGATAGTAACTTCAAGTTCGATATTACCCTTATATCCTTGTGATATTTGATGAATAGATCTTATATCTGTTGCCTGTTGTGATCCGTCGTCAGTAGGCGAGTCTAGTTTTTTGACTGCTCTGGTTATCCTAGGTAGGTGATTTGCTTTCCTTCTCGTCATGCTTTTGCGAGGCTGTTTTTGCAGATCCTGATCTGTGGGGGTCTAGGTCTATTCTTTATGATTCTCCAGGCTTATGCCTTTTCTTAGTAGTGAACTTAGCATTCGTCTTATTAGCATTCGTCCTATTTCATGCTGTCGTCATATTGACATCTTATAGGGAACTAAGGACTAGGTCTGAAGACTGCGAGGTTGTCTTCAAATAATACTATAGTCTATCCGATCATAACAGAGGTCGAGTAGATCTTATAGATAGGTTTGTCGTTATATCTTCTGGGGTAGAACTAGTAGTTATGTTTTTCTCCTATATGTTCCTTACACTTGTCGTGGAAACACTGGGGCCAGAAGAGGGTTCAGTGAAGCCGGTGGTTGCTTCTCAGCGCGGGATGATCTTCTATATGTAGCTGAGGGGTGTAGCCTCAGTCTCGTTAGGCTGCTGAGGTGCTATAGAAGTGGTGTTATTGCTTGTCTTAAAGCATGTCGATTTTTTGGTATCTCAGAAGTTGCTTAATTCTTCCTTCCTGGTCGTTAGGTTCCTCTTCAGAGCTGGAGTCGTCCACACTAGGGGTGAACCTATAGGTGATCCCTGTCTGAGCGTGTTGTCAGGCAACGTCGCGAGGTTCATCTGAGTCATAGGAAGAGCTTTCTCCTTCTCTGAAAGTCCAGTTGTTGGTCATACTGAGGAGTTATTATTCTATTAGAGGATCGTGTTAGTGTTCTGGTTCTTCTTCTGATTCTTATTGTTGATATAGTCGTACTTATCTGTCGTCTTCTTGCTGGATTAGCTCTATTTCCTTCTTGATTTGTTGTTCTTTGTAGTGGAGCTGCTGGCTAGTCATGCAGGGGGTGACTGGTTCTAGTCGTTGAATTCGTAGCATCTCGTTAAGTTGTTCAACTGGTTTTCTAGCCACTTTGCTGTTGCTGGAGTGCATTATTGCTAGGGTCCTAGGACGAATATCTAGGATGGTTATATCGTAACCAGACCGTCTAGGGTTGCTATCCCTTAGGTAGTGTCCTGATATTTCTTTATCTTCAAGGTGAACTCAGCAGTTATCGTCGTAGCATCTGGTCCACGATTAGGATGCATATAGGGCTTTTGTAATTATGTTGACTTATCGAGGTCGTTCTGCCACTGGTCTCCAGGGGAGCTTCTTAGGCTGTCTGCAGTCTTTAGCGATATGGCCTTGCTTATTGCAGTTGTAGCACTTAGGGTTCTAAGGTTTTTTGTCGTTAGGTTTGGTCATCATGCTGAGATCCATAGGTCCGCTGTGTTGTCCATAGGCGGTGCTCTGGCGGGTGTTGTTCCTGGAGTTCGCTAAGGGCTGCAGCGTTCTGGTTAAACATTTCGCGCATTGCCTTGAAGTCGCTGTTAGTCTTGTTAAGCTGGCGCTTGAGTTCTTCAGTGTCATCATCGCTGTCTGAGTCGTCCTTCATCTTCTGGTCTCCTAGTTCCTAGGCTAGGTTTTAGGTGGCTCGTCCTCCTGAAGTGGACGAGGATCCCAGGGTAGGCAACTTGACAGAGGCGCGGGAAGACATTGCCGTTCGTTACTGTTAGTAGGAATCAATAGTCAACTTACTGAACAGGAGCAATCAAAGTGTTACGGTCAGCTATCCGACAGTAGGGTCTGCTAACAGAAGCTGGGGATTGATACGTTCTAACAGTACACTGGGTCGTGGTCGTAGGTCGTAGTTCGTAGGCTGTAGTAGATTAGGTCTTCAGAGGCTAAGGTGATCAGTCTTAGGCTCAATAAGTGATTCGCAGTGAAGGTAAGCTGAGAGTATCCGTGAGGATGAATACTAAGTTGATTGCTGAAGAGCTATAGAAGTTTGACCATGAGCCAGGCTTAGGGTCATACTATATACAAGTCTAAGTAGTTTCTTTAAACTGAGGACTGATGTCTTCCGAGCGGTCCCCGGGTGTGGACCGCTTTCTTCATGTCGGTCCTAGATCAGGACCGCTTATCTTTCGTCGGTCCTTCTTATCATCACGTGACCTATACCATAGTTCTTCCGTTTCCGAGTGAGTCCCTGTTGTTCCCGTGATCCTGCAGTACAAATGTCTTATCCTAGCCGCCCGATGCCCAAGTGGGTCGGTCGACTGTTATCCATACATAACGGGTCGTAACAACTAAGCGCTAGAGGGCTAAAAGAACGCAGGTCCAGCTTAGAGGGGCACTTAGTATAGAGGAATCTCAGGTTTTGCTTGAAGGGAAACAAAAAGGGAAACGTCCAGCACCTCAAGAGGATGACGAGGGGGGTCTATCAAAGAGAGCCCAGCCAGCTCGGAGACGCTGTGATATGTGTGGTGAGACTGGGCATAACGCGCGAACCTGTTCCAAAGATGTCGAACCCTCAGGAGATTCTGATAGCGACAACTAATAGTTGATTTAATGCGTTGTGGTTGAGAAATACTAGATGTTGTTATGTATGTGGGAAAAAAACGTCCAGCTGACTGGTCCGGCCGGCTGACTGATGAACCACGTTATAGATGATAAAGTTAGTCTTTCAGGTATTATTAAGCTTATGAATCTTATTGCTAAGGCTTTATAAGGTAAGACTGCTCTTTATTCTATGCTTATATATCTTATTTTTATTTATCTTTTCTTTTTCTCCTTCCTTTTCCTTTTCTTTTTAATTATAGCGTATTGTTACTACATAATAGCCTAGCTACTAGCAAGGAAAGGCTTAAGCAATAGAATATGGTGTTGTTAATGAAGACCTACCTAACCACTCAATGCATGCAAGAACACAAGCTGAAGAATGTTCTCCAACAAGCCGGATGACCGATCTTTCTCAGCATCACATAATATCTCTTGCAACATCATGACTAAATGCGCACATCCACCCTGGACATACCTAAGAACGCACCCAACGCCAAATCTATAATGGCATCGACTGCCAAAATCGCTCGCCTGCCGAAGCCGATACGCTGACGAATGACAAACTCGAATTCTGTCTGATCATGGGTCATCGTCTTGACCCAACCGACTCACCAGGCTCGACTTCTTGGGGTGTTAGGACGCGGCAGAACCTGAGGCTGAGTGGACATGGCTCCCGGAATATGTACTTCAGGATGACGCCCCCATAGCCTGGGGCGCATACTGCGTTGCTCATGTGGATCGCGCGGAGGTACTGGGAAAGATGGCAGACTTTTGGCACATTCAAACCATCAAGAATCACTGGCTTGCTCGGCGCCACGGCAAGAAGAAACGACACGTAACGGTGACAGTTGACTGGGCTGGCAACCCCAGTTTCTCCGATGTCAAGGAGGACTGCGTTAAGCAAAATAATCCAGCGCTTCTCAACGAGTGTTGGCATCGCATGAACAGACACAGCGATATGCGCCTAGGCACAAGCCTAGCAAATGATATGAATGTCCTGCCGGCGAAGTTTTCGAAGCAGAATTCCTGGCAGGCTTCGAGCATGATGGTGGTAGAAATAAGGAGCAGGGACCTGGATTGACGATCGGGTAAACCAGGGCGACAAATGATGGGGCAGAGGAACCGAACTTCACTTGCAAGCTAGTGCCCTTTCGTGTTTTGATTGAATCGAGACCAGAGATTGGCCGCAAGCGGCGGAATCAAAGCGAGCACTCAATTTCGAATCGACTTTCATTGCTGTAAAATGGTTTCTGGTTTGAGGTTGCGAGCTGACGAGTTGGCAGTGCGGCAAGCCATCTTTCAGTCATCACCGCGGCGAAGAGCAGTGTTTCTTTCTCTCTTATCAACGGCCAAGTGCCTAGTTGGATAGCCAAGGCCGTAACCACCTACCACAATTGTAAAGCCAAGCTACAAAAAACCTATGTGTGCGTGTTCAATGCGGGGATTCTGAGGCGGAGCTCGCAGTAGACCCAGCAGATAACTCGTCCAACCGACTATGCCAAGGCTGCCAAGGTCAGCGTGATAGTCGTCCAAGATCAACTTAGCTTCTTTTAGCAGTTGTGTTCCATTAGCCAAGCCCTGGGGTGGCAGCAAATCTTGCGTGATTCTCTCCAGTCGGATTTTGGCTGATGTGAGAATGAAAATAAGGTCTTGTTCTGAGCTCTCCGCACACCGTCTTTGATTGGCAATAGTTGACTTACTGATCTTGTTGATGCTTGGTAGCTAACCCGTAATGGCCGAAGCGTGAGATATAGACTCCCAATACTTAAAGGTCGGCGGTGCCGCTTCATTGAAACATGGTACCCAGGTGATTTGATCTTCATTGACTCGTACAAGCAGCTCATCTCTCGGTAGCTCTCGCTATTGTCACTTCTTTGATTCGTTGAAATGGTGCGCATTCATGCGGCAGCCGTCCTCGGCTGGTCTCTGTTGAGATCAACCAATGCGGCTGGGGCAGGTACGAAAGCAGAGTATGACTCTGGCGAGGTGCATCGCCGCATCATGGGAATCAAGATGGTGTGTGCGATCATTGCTTGATCAGAGTGCTTTAGCTGACAGACCCAAAGGCTCAATGGGAAGCTGAGATCGCCGCTGGCGATATGGATAGTTCCCAGTATCCTGAGCTCGGATATGCCCCGTGTGTCAACGGGTTTGCTGAGGCGGTCCCTGGAGATTTTCATAATACCTTCAGGTGTAACAACGTAAGCTTATTGTACGCACGCACGTGGAAAACGTCTCATTGCTAATTAATGAAGATCGACCTTTATCATTTTCTCTCCCATGAAGCGCTTGGCAGCTGGGGTGGACGTGGTTCCTCTTCCTGGGGCTGGACTTCAGCAGATGGTAGAGAGTTCGTCGCCATTGGCCAATACGACGGCACCGCCTTTGCAGAGATCTCAGAGGAGGGAAAGCTGGTTTACCTCGGCCGTCTCCCACAATACGATCGAATCGGCTCGCAATGGCGCGAAATACGTATCGTTGGTGATATTGCCGTGATTGGGTCCGAGGCCATTCACCATGGAGTGCAGTTCTTCGACATGAAGAAGGTCCTTGATCTAGATCCCGCAAACCCAAAGAACTTCACTCAGGAAGAGCTTACTGGGCACTGGGACGAGCTCCCTATGGGGCGTACTCACAACATCGTCGTCAATCACGAACTCAACTATGCCATTGCTTGTGGCTCTGTGGGCGGAAACGAAACCATTCGGGTGCGAGGCGATCTGCCCTGTCGGGGCGGTCTGATTTTTCTCGACATCAGCGACCCAACCAACGTAACAAGCCCTGGCTGCGCTGCGGGGGATGGTTATGTGCATGATGCTGAGTGTCTAGTATATCGTGGCCCAGACCATCGGTACTATGGAAGAGACATCTGCTATGGCTACAACGAGGATACTCTTACTATCTACGACGTCACTGATAAGAACGGCAACACCACAAACATCATCTCAATTACAGACTACCCTGGTGCGCAGTACGTACATCAAGGTGTAGTCAATAACGAAACTTGGCAAGAGTACTTGTTCATTGACGACGAATTCGACGAGAGGGATGCCAAGGTCGGCCCAATGACGCAAGGTCTTCCCACAACCCACATTATGGACATCCGCAACTTGGAAGCTCCAGTCTATGTAGGGCACTACGCTGGGAAGACTAGGTCTATTGACCACAACCAGTACATGGTGAATGGTTATTTGTATCAGTCGAACTACGGGAATGGGTTAAACGTGCTTGACGTCAGCAGTGTTACTAAGGACCCAACGGGTAGCAGCATCTGCGAGGCTGGCTTTTTTGACGTTTATCCCGAAGATGATGAGAATGAAGGTGGTGGCACAGTTGCATTCCTCGGATCGTGGTCCTCGTTTGCCAACTTCAAGTCCGGCTTCATTTTCGTACACACAATCGAGCGCGGCAGCTTCGTGGTCAAGATGACATCCAAGGAATGCCCAAAAGCACCTGTCTGCAACGCCGATAATTGCCTTCGGGCGTTGCGGGCCTCACACATTCCTGATCGCCTAAGGGAGTCTGGAGAGTTCTGTGGCAATTACACCCAGCGCCTCAACACCGACGACATCCTTGTGCCTGGGTATGCTGCCGAGGCGTGCGCCGGAGAGGATAAGCATGTTGTTGCACGGGTCAGCAGCGCTTGTGCTTGTATCCCGACACCTGCTGTTCCGGAATTACCAAGAACTACTACTCGTCCCCCGGTTCCGACGGTGCTGCCCCCAAAGAAGCAGTAGCAGATGACTTGATGTCAAGCCGTCGCCCGACATGGTGCTGCACAACTTCCAGATTAGAGTAAAATTGAATGATGCAGTTCTTCATTCACGAGTCTCCCGTTTCCCCTGAGTTGCTCTAGAAATCCACAATGCGAATCAAACATTTATAGTGCCAACTTAACAAACCACGTAAGCTCTCCGTTCGACTGCAAATTCCAACCGCCAAACTTGGTCTTTCATCCCGAGAATATGAATTGACCGATGCAAGCGCAAGAAGAAGAAAAAGACTTCAAGCCGCATCGATACCCAAGCACCAATTATGATAAAGCTGTCAGCTTACCCATGACCATAATGGCCGCAAATCTGGACCTCGTTGGCCACTTCCTTCAGAGGACTTTTTGGTGCAATTGAGAGAGTGGGAGACCGGCATGAACCTTCCTACAGCTGCGAGATTGAATCAGATACTCAACGTAACCACTGAAAAAAGTATCCACGAACCTTTGACCCCTACTTCATGCACGTTGGGTCCTTCGTACGGTGGCTCTAGTACAAGTAGCTTCGGGCGGACGATCTCAGGTGTCACCTCGTGTGGGATGCGTACGACCATAGGAGGGCGTGACGAAGAAGAGGCAGATTTGCAGCTCGACTTCGCGTGGGCTTGCTCTGGAGATTGTTGGTTAAATTGCGCCATCTTAACGATTTTCCTTGGATCAGAAGTTCGTGCGATGCAGCCACGATTGTAGAAGGCAGGCAGTGGCACGGTGGGTTTTAGGCAGGAATTCCGGTGACTAATAGAACTGCCCAAACCATCTTGAGTGTCAATTTCAGGCCGAAAACAATGTTTGCTCGATCTCCCGGACGTTGACTGTGCCGCCTAAGGGTGCAGGGGGTTCAACTGACCGGGACAGTCGGACCCCCACCACCGCCAACAGCAGCCATCTCCAAAACAAGTTCCTAGACCAGGGTCGACGCTAATAAAACAATGCCCATGAAATCAACGAAGCACGGCTCGTTGGCCGTGGACTTACACACGCGTTGCGGTGTCTACAATTTTGGAATGGAAAAACCAACAGTCAACCTACAAATGTACCAGACTCGAGAGCTCAATTAACGGCGATACGGAGTGTTGCGTAGATCCATGTGCGCGCCCCCGCGCCAATGAACCATCACGTGGTTTCCTAACACTGTGAGTTCGGAAATGAGCTTTTGGGTGGCAAAAAAAGACAGCTGCGACGATTGGACGGGTTTACGAGGAGCTGTGGACCAATGTTGGTAATGAATCCCTGACCGTTTGGCACGAAGAACCAATCGGGGATGGGCCGGGAGGCTCTCTGCGGAGATCCCAGACGCCATGCTGCAGCGTTCAGGGGATGCCAATAATGATTACCGAAAGAACTTCTCACTGTTCGTACGCTTTGGTGACGGATCTGCTGCATAACTCCTCATCACTGTTGCACACAGCTATGTGTGCCTGTGGCTTGGCAATATTCGCATCGAATGTCTACAAACAAGGAGTGACGTCTAGTTCAAGAGGTAAAGGACGCAGTGCTGTTCGTGACCAAGGATCTCCAAGTGACGGCAAGCAAATGGCACTGTAGCAGGCAACAAATCGAACGAAGGTATTCAGAGATTGCAAAAGCAGACCGCCAAGTCACGGCAGGGAACACGCCCCACTACGTTCAAGGTTGGCATCTACGTGGTGCGAAAATTGGACATCTTCCGAGGCTTCAACGAGCCAAGAGGCGAATCATTGCTATTTGTTTGTCTCATTCCGTCATTGCTTTCATGCATGCAGACAGAGAAACACGATTGCAGAGAATGAGCGGGTTACCCACCATTCTCTGTCTTCACTTGCGTCACAGCTTCGTCGAAGTCCGGAATTTCGGAAGCTCCTTTGGCCGCACGCCCCCAAACAATGATTCCACCCTCATTGACTGCCCAAGCTCCAGAGGTTTGCCAGCGATTTCCGCTCTCTGTTGGTCTATTTTTGATACCCTCGTTCCATGCCAGACTGAAGACTTCACTCAATTCTCCCGGGCTCAGGACGTGCAGGAAAGAGGATATGCCAAGGCCCCACTTGGCGTACACAGTGCGGTCTTCGTCAACGACGACGTCAACCGGATTGGTGTCTCCAACCCCTCCGACTTCCGCAAGCCATTTCGACGTATGTAGCTCTGAAGAATAGGACACAGCGATGAGTTTGACGTCGCGGTATCTGCCAGCTGCGTCGCGAAGTCGAAGGAAGGTCTTTTCGGCGACTTGTGTTATTAGTAGTGAGAGTGGCCATGCAGCAGGGGTGGTGGACACACATGGACAGCCGCAATGCCGGAGGAAGGCAATTACGGTGGGCTTGGAGTCGGAGCGAGGGAACGGCACTTGCGACGTAGTCGGCGCCGCATGTCCCAATCCCGGGGATGCAGAAATCGGGCCTTGAGCAGGGGTGATCCAAGACCAGAATTCTTGGATTAAGGTCATTGTGCTTGCGACCGTGCTGGAAGGTTGTTTATTCCACAAGGCTCAATCTGGCGCGATCGGGTAAGTCGATAGCCGACCGCCCTTTAAAGAAATCATGATGCGGCTATGGGTGGTTGGTTCGTGTGCGTCATCGTCCTGTGCTAAACTACATTAGGAGTAGCGGCGATCCTGGCTGCTTATGGAGCCAAAACATGTCGACATGATACCTGGAGTTTAAAGAAGGGTCACCTTATGTTCATAACTTTGAGAAAAAGGGTTGCTATTGCAGCGAATAAAGACGGGGATACGATAATAAAGTAGTGAGACAGACGCCAACCGCGAAGACATCACCGATGTTGAAGTCTAGTTGAAATGTAAGGTTTCCTGCTCCCTAATAAGACAACAAGGGCAGGTGACGGTTGAGATCCAAATTGTGAATGATGCCACTGTGCATATCCATAGGTCTGGAAAACTTAAAGGCTATGTTCTGGGGTTCTACATGATACCTCTCTCTCCGTAGTCTCGTACATCCCAAGGAGGGTCAATGGTGGCCTTTCCACGCTCGCATACCTCTTTCAGCGCCGATTGCGCCTCTTCACTTGCAAAAGGGACACAGGGAATGCCCAGGCCGCCGTCAACCCCATCGCAGATAACCACCGCCTCCCCACCACAAGGGCTCTGCACGTCAAACCCCTTGAACTTGATATCCCTGCATCGCCCATTTTCATTCGTTGAACAACTCACCCTTGCAACAGCCCTCCCCTTGCTCCCACTTGAGATACCCCGGAAGTTTTCGAAGAGCACGTTACTGACCTTCATCTTGCTTGGAAAGCGGTTACAGGTTTCCGAGTCAACGTTGAAGTAACAACTGTCCAAGAAGATAGGCCAGTCGTCATTCTCAGACCAAAAGTTTCGAAATGTCACATTCTCCACAAACCCAGTCGCGACGTTTTCCCCAGCCCAGACCTTGATGCGGGCACCGTTGTTTCCGTTCAGCATCCAGACGTTCTCAATCACAACGTCCTTCACAAAGACATACTCTCCCTCATACTGTCCAAGACTCCCCAGTGATTGCCCATGAGAGTTATTACAGTACATCGTATTGACATGGATATCTGTATTATTGCTCTTCGGCGAGAAGCAATCGTCGTCTGAGTCAACCCAAACGCGCTCAATACGAATATGCTCAACGTTGAGAGAGTTGAAAAAATCGCCATTCTTCGGTTCGACTGTGGCATTGTTCGATTTTGCCTCAACGATGACATCGCGGTATGTGATGTATTTGGCTGAGGAAGTATCAGTGTCTGCGGCTGTATCTTCGATAGGAATGTGGATTTACAGTCAACGATAAAATTGTGCCAAACAGGGGAATCCTTCATCAGAATCCCCTCAACGGTCAAATTCTCGATACCCTCCGCATAAAAGAGAATGGGTCTAAGGTACTCATTGTCTGAGTCTAAGATTCTGATCCAAAGAGTTAGTCCAATATTTTGCACGAGATTGCAGTTGCTCACTCTTGTCCAGAAAATTCATTCCACCACCTTTGCCCTTGTCCGTCAATGACACCCTCGCCATGAATCCATACATCTTTACCGCCCCATTTCCAGAACATTAGCGATCTTTGAAACGGATGCTGATAAGCGTTGGCTTGCCAAAATTCAACGTCGTCGGTAAACTTAATGGTTCCCTCAAGGCGGATGTGAACATCATGAAGGAATGTCAAGTCAAGTGGTTTGCCGATTACAAACGTCTGACCTGCAGGAAGATACACAGCCCCTCCATTATTAGCACGCATCATAGCGTCTAAAAAGGAGTCAGCGACATCGTCAGTATTGTTCACTGATGATTTCGGCGTGAAAGATGCGCGGCATGGGATAGTCCTCTTGGGCAGAGGATGCTTAAGGCGAAACTCTTCAGCTGTACGAGGTATATTCAAACCTGACGTACAAAGGATGTTGCTCAGGATGACCAAAAGAGCCACAGCAAAGTATTTCATCTTGATGATAACTTGCTGCCGTTGGGTCAAGTGTGAATTATTGAGCAATATAGAGTCCATTTTATATACACCTGCGACTCATGCAATCTCGTGTATCACAACGAGCCCACATTGGTATACTTGCCTACTTGGTGATCGGGGCTTTGGTTGCCCAGGACGCTATGTGGGCCATAGTATCTTGGAGTAGAGTCCTCGACGAGTTGATTGATGGAATTTTATTGCTTCCTTCTACCCGACCTTGGCTGTTCTTGGCGCGGGGAATCTTTCTCCTGATGTCTGTCCCCACAGACATGCGCAATGCCTAGACTCTTGGAGGCTGATTTCATTGGTACCTTCGGGTCTCGGAAGCCTGCCTAGAACCGCCCATGGCCTCATCGGCATACATTCAGTCCAACGCGCTGGAGTAATATCAAGACAGCAGCCTAGCTTGAATTCCAGGAGGATCACAGTACCTTATGAACGGACGTACGAATTAACGAGAATTGCGAGACCACTGCAAATCATAAGCTAACATAAGGTGCTGGATACATTGTCCCAATCCCTCTCCGCTTGCTCATATGCGTCGTACGCAAACAACAACCGCTGGGCTTCAGGACAAAAGAACCTAATTGGAAACGGCCCACGTATTTCATTTCCCAGCTGTCCGACCATGTCTCTGTCTCTCTCCCTCTGTTCCTCGCCATCGGACAGATGGAGTGCATCCCGTTGGCGGAATGCCTCCTCCTGGATCCAACGGGTTCTGTCGTTTCTCAAGCGCTGATACACCTTCGAAACCACAGGAAGAAGCTTGGTCTTGTTTGCTTGTGACACCTTGCCAAGTAAATGTCCTAGAACGGCGCCGTCCTCTAGACTCGAGTTCGCCCCTTGCGCCAGGTATGGTAGCATGGGATGGCAACAATCGCCTGCCATGAAGAAAGTCCCGCTTTCATTAGCCAACTGGGACAGAGGCTTAGCCCACATAAGCTTCCACTTGGTCACCTCTTTGCTCGCCTTTAGAAATTTCAGAAGCAAAGGGTCCCAGGGGAGTGCTGAGCTGATCTCGGCTTGAGTCCCACCAGTCCTGGATACCCCATCAGGCAAGTCGTCCGGTCGAAGAAAGACCAAGTTGAACATGGTGCCTTCACGCAACGAATACCCAACGACGTGGGAAGACGGCCCAATCCAGAAATTCAAGGCAGGACGGCTGATGAACTCTCGTAGCTCGTCCTCATCGGGGCCGCTGAGCTCGTCAACGGAGATGAGAAGCCGGTACGCCAAGTCTCCCGTCGCGATAGGCGGATGGTCCTTCCCAGCGAACTCGCTGCGAATCGTGGACCACAGGCCGTCTGCGAGAAGAACAACGTCCCCGTGGATTGTTGAACCGTTTTCGAGAGTCACTGCGGCGTCATTGAAATCGACTGACTTTACTGAGGTGCCTAGCTTTATAGTCACACCCAGTTCGTCAACACACTTGGCGAGCATGGCGTTTTGCAGGTCAGCTCGGTGGACATCAATAATCGAGGCGCCACAGCGGCGTTGTAAGAGCTGCTGCAGGAAAGGCTCATGTGCTAGCAGCTTTGAGCCGTCGTAGCGTCTTACACTCATGGTGTTCGGCAATGCCGTAGGCAATTCTTTCATCACATCCCACTTCTCAAGGAGGCGTACGCCATTGGGAGTAAGCTGTATGCCCGCCTGCGAGTGTGTGAGTTAGATGCCATCGACCTGATTTCTCTGCAAGATTTGTGATCCAACTGACGCCAACTTCTCTGAATTCCTTTGCAGATTCGAAAATAGTTACTCGATGTGATGGGTTGGCAAGCTTGATCGACAAAGCAGCTGACAGCCCCGCGAGTCCTGCACCGACGATGATAACGTGAAAGTCGTTTCCGAGGCTCATTGGTGACGCCATGCTGATCACAATGTGTCCAAGTAAAATCGAGACCCAAATCCAAATGTCAGTAAACTTGCCATCTGGCCATAAACCGAGGACTCGGTTAGCGGCACTAGACGCTTCGCACAGACGCACGATGACGGAGTTTCAGCGTATGTAACGAGGATTGTAGAAACTTTATGAATACGAATCGGGTCTAATCATTCAACTGGAATTCCGCAGCAGATAAGAACATGAGTGCATCGTCGTGACTATAAGGCAAGAACGTTTGGTATTGCCTGAACGGGCATTAAAGGAAAAGGGAGTTGCCTGTATTGTTCGTCTCATAATGCCGGCTATGATTTGCTGGTACATGTCGCGTAATAGACTTTACCCTCAATTTCTCAGCTTTTCCAGCTTACGGAGCTACCCGCCGTAGCCTTCTGACTCGCAAATTTCCGAATGCACTGTAAATCCGAGTGCTCGAAGATGGCTGGTGATTAAGTTGGGGCACGTTCTTCACAATGAGACAAATTGAGATGAGCGAAGACAGCAAATAGTCTTCCAAAAAAGCCCACTTTCTGTACAGAATTGAAACGATAGAAACGTTTGGATGTTGTACTCACAGCTTACCGCTTTTGGACAATTCCTTGCGTACTGACGGCATACCGCTTTCGGCCATAACCTTCGATGGCCACAAGATTTGGAGTAGGATATACCACAAGGATGGTTATGCTTGCAAGCCGAAACCTAGCCGAACTATCCATCCGACTGGCAGGAGCATGCCTGGGTGGACCCCGCGAGTTCTTCGAAATGGGAACCTTATCAAGCTATTCCTGACGCCTGCTGTTAAGACGGCTGGGAATTTCCCGCTACTAGACCATTGCCACATTCTGAGGTTTTGTTACATACTCAAAGGCCTAGTGCGTGAAACCGTATTCATACTTTTCCTAGACTTTTCTAGACTGAACTATTGCTACATGGATTATAGCATTACCTCAACTATGCCCACCAGACTTCTGACTGGCCAAATCTTGTTGATCCTCAATCCAGCCCTAGTGATCAGATCTTTGACTTCGGATGCAGTTCTCTCGATCCCATTATTCTCTGCCATCATAATCATCCCGAGCACATGGTTATATTGGCACCAATAGCCATAGTTGGCAGGCAACAGATCCGGAGCCGAGGGCACATCTGGAGATCCGCAAGTAGTATTCAGCACGCAATCAGCGAGGAGGATCCTCGAATTGGGTCTCATGGCGACCTTGAGAGCTCTGAGAATTCTGAGGCACGGCTCATCCGACCAATCATGCCTTGCGACCATTAGCTGTTGTTACAGGCTCTTAGAAACAGAGAACTTACAGGATGCGACGAAGCCAATACACATCTGCGCCAACAACAGGATTAGGTTGGAAAAAGTCGTGGTCCATGAAGGTGACTTGGTCATCTTTCAATGCCCACGGCGCATGAGTGGGAAAGACTTCATTCTTCCCTTGACTGATAACTTCAGGACGGTCCTGCACGATGAACCGCAAGTGAGGGTGGGCCTTCAGCATTTGAAGGGCGAAACCTCCTGAACGGACATTAGCCAGTCAATCAAGTTTAGTTTATTGGAAGGTTGCAAGCGTTGCGTACCAACCCCGCCACCCACGTCTACGACGGTGGCACCGTTTCCGAGGTTGCTCCAGGGATAGTCCAGAACATGAGCGGGACTATTGACCGATCCGCTACCAATCATCGCTTTTCCGAAGTTTGCCAGTTCAGGGCGGGATACCAACCCGTTGGAGTCTGGCCCCTCCCAGTTGCCGTCTCCAGGCCTGGAGAAGAAGCCCGGGTAGCCAGTACCGCGACCTCCACGTTTGAGCTCCTCAACTGTGACTTTCTCGGCGAACCAGTCGAACTGCGTCTTGTCCGTGCCAAGCGCGATCTGGAACGCTGTCTCGTCTTTTTCATAAGAGGATCCAGTCGGACCCAAAAGGTATTTACCCAAGTACTCAGATGTGAATGAGTGCATGCTCCTATGTGAGTTTTCGCAAAATCAGCCTACGACCTTCAATATACTTTCTATTTGATACGTACGCTAACTGCACCAGGGCCCTAAGCGGCTCATTGTCCACTAAGACTTGTGAAATGCGGTTATTCGTGAAGCGGTTCTCTTCAGGCTCATTGAAGATATGAATGGTACACAAGGTTCGCATGAGGCGAGCTGTAGTGGACAAGGGTCCCACTCGTCAGAGGGCCTCCACAAGGCCATTGCTGGTTATCTGTTCGGCTCGGGCTGAACTTACCAAGCTTGCGAGACTCAATCCCGGTACGCTCTGACAGCATACTGACGTGGATTCCTTGTTTTCCGGCGGCTGTCAACTTGTCTGGAATTTTCATCTCAGTGGCTAGAATTAGTGCTCTCGCTTGGACAGCCAGAGTCATAACTTGCTGGATCCTGTGAGAAGGCTCTGCCACGAGCGCTATGAGTGTGCCAGCGATGGCCTCGATTCTTCTTTGAGCCTCGAACAAATCCGGACTGGGCACTGTTTGCTGCGCAGAATTCTCCGTGACAGACGAATTACGTTCCTTCTCCCATTGTTGCGTAACGGTGAGCACGGATTCACGGAGTAGGTCAACAAGCCCCAAAAGCTGTTGAGTTTCCGATTCAGAGCCTGGAGATCGTGACATGATGAGGTGCAGAGTGATAGTTGTCTAGTCTGAGGTTTAAGAAAACTTGCAGTAAGATGGGAGAATGATATCGCGATCTGAGCTGAAGACGAGATGAGCACACAGCCAACCACAAAGGAAAATCTTGGATTTAAATGCGAATATGACACCTGTTGGCAGAAACTTCATGCCGTGGGAGTGTGGGTGAGAGGAAACTGTAGTCCAGAGGAGGGCAACAGATCGACAAACCATCGGCTTAGGAGTCTGGGCTCGTCACCTGGACCGTGGGCGCGGCCCGGGATGGTTCACACCCAATTTAGCGAGGCATTTTCTGTGTCGGGAGCCCCCGAACCTAAGCCCGGACCACTTCCTGTTTCAGCGAGAACGATATAGTAGCCTGCCTCGGAGCTTGTGAATATCTTTGGTCATTCGGTGGCACGTCTGGCGAAGTCTGAAGCAACCTTGTAGACGACCCCAAAACATGCTGCCGCCTGTGTAAACTCTGCTACTCGTACGACCCACCGCGGGTTATTTTCCACACATCACGAAATCTCCAAAGACTCTGCATGAAACCAATGTGAAATGAGTCAAGGAAGGAACCCGGCAGTTGTGCAGCCAAGCTATTCCATCGATAAGAGCTACAGTGGCCAATTATCCGCGTGCGTTTCAGGACGGTCAGGGTTTCAAAGTGGTGGAATACCGTTGTAAAGAAGCACTAAAGTCTCCGATGCTGCAGTAGATGACAAGCGCTGAGAAGCTATTGAGTAACGGCTGAGCAGGCTAGAGACTAATCTTCATTGAGACATAACCCTTCTGGCCCTCCAACCTGGCACCTTTAGTT
Source organism: Colletotrichum aenigma (assembly GCF_013390185.1). Classification (NCBI taxonomy): domain Eukaryota; kingdom Fungi; phylum Ascomycota; class Sordariomycetes; order Glomerellales; family Glomerellaceae; genus Colletotrichum; species Colletotrichum aenigma. The sequence continues at coordinate 4,623,278 of NW_023500913.1, forward strand.
TGGTAAATTCAAAAAAGTTCCCGCATTCATCTCATATTCGCCCAAGTCAGAGAATCATTCTACAAGTCCTTCCAGCATGTCTCTGAAAGCTATCTTTTTTGGACCCCAGGCCTCTGAAGGCTTCAGAGGGTTAGCTCTGCATGACATCAGATCAGCTTTGCGGCAGATTCCCAACCTACAGCCACTCTTGGATTCAATCTCAGAACTACCTTCCCTATTTCAGTGTCTAGTGGCTCATGAGCCATGCCTTGAAAGAACGCCTGGCAGATGGTGCGCTGTGCAGTTGACACGCTGGCTGGAGCACGACCTTGACGCCATTGAAGACCAGATAAAAGAATACTGGAATTCAATCTCATCCCCTCTGTCTGTCCTTTTTGGGATGGTACAATATTTCCAGTACTTAAAGGAGAACGACCTATCCCACAAGCAGTTACTTGGCAATATCTCAGACGGCGGATGCCAGGGATTCTGTCTAGGACTATTATCGGCTACCGCAATTTCGAATTCCAGGGACGAGACAGCCTTGGTGCATAATTTTGCTGTCGCACTCCGCCTTTCGTTCTGCATTGGAGTGTATCTGGATTTCGATCAAACCCAAGCAGGGGCAACTACAGCATTCGTGCTACGCCGCCAACGAGGATTGGACCTAGACGTCAGCCTTGCAACTTCTATTTTGGAAGAAGTAAATGTGAGCATCCCTTCTTTCAGAAAGCAGAAGAATGTTTGCTAATATGTAACGGAAAGAATGAGCCATGCGGGATTGCCGCGCAAGTTCCAGAGAATGATTCCTGTGCCACTTGCGTAAGCACTCCACGAATGAACATGTCTTTCTCTCATCTAATGTATGTTCAGACACAGTCGTACGTTGCAACTAGGATCGATCACGCAAGCTGCACAATTATTGTACCAACGGCAAAGGTAGCAGCACTTCGCCAACATATCCCTTTAGAAGACTACACATTGAAGCCTCTCAGTCTCAGAGCCCGATATCACACACCAGCGCTTAGTCACTGGAAACAACAGTTGTTGGAGTTTTGCGCCCAAGGATCAAAGCTCCGGTTTCCAGAGGTTGACGGGCTGATAGTCCCCGTATGCTCCAATCGGGACGGCCGGACTCTTGGTGGCCGACCGCTACACGAGGAAATACTGGAGTGCATTATGACGGAGGTGGCCGACTGGCACTTGGTTGTAAGCCAAGTCGCCTCGAAGGTCAGACCCGGACAAGATGCAAGGAATGTCTTGGAACTGGGCCCGGTCCGGTGCCTTTCAAGTTCACGGTTCCTGGGCCCGTACTCAATCAGACCACCGCTACGCCTGTCCAATCAAACCGAGCCTTTGATAGCCTCGACACCAGCCAGAAGCTATCCAGATACTGCGGTTGCAATTGTGGGCATGGCCTGCAGGTTTCCTGGGGCGGACTCTGTCGATGAGCTATGGAACGTCATTGAATCTGGCAAGTCGCTTTGTCAAGAGATACCGGCCGAGAGGTTTTCGACAAATGGTCTTCGGCGAACTCCTCAGGTTCAGAGATTTTTTGCCAACCTTATCAATGACGTTGACGCCTTTGACCATCGCTTCTTCCGAAAAACAAGTAGAGAGGCATCTTCAATGGATCCACAACAACGCCTTCTGCTCGAGGTCGCCTACCAGGCTCTGGAGTCTGCAAACTACTTCAACGGTCCTAAGCCACCTAGCAAGGATGTCGGCTGTTACATCGGCGTGTGCGCAAACGATTATGCTGACAACGTCGCATCGCACCCACCCAATGCATTTTCGACACTGGGAACACTCAGAGCGTTTTTGGCCGGAAGGATCAGCAACTTCTTTGGTTGGACCGGCGAATCATCCACGATCGACACTGCATGCTCCTCATCGGCTGTGGCTATCAACAAAGCATGCACCGACATCATTGCTGGGAAATGCACAGCTGCTTTAGCTGGAGGCGTCAATGTCTTTACAAGCCCCAACTTTTTCCAGAACCTCAATGCTGGAAAGTTTCTTAGCACCACGGGTCAATGCAAGTCATTTGACGCAAAAGCTGACGGCTATTGCAGAGGAGAGGGCGTTGGCCTCCTCTTGCTCAAGAAGTTATCAGAGGCGCAAGCGTTGGGAGACAAGATCTTGGCTGTGATCCCTGGCTCTGCTGTCAGACAAAACAGCAACGAGACGTACATTACTGTACCTCATGGGCCCTCGCAATCTGATCTTTACGAAGAGGTGCTACGATTCTCGCGCATGACGCCCGACGACGTTACTTATGTTGAAGCTCACGGAACTGGGACGCCTGTGGGTGACCCGATTGAGTTTGAGAGTATTCGACGAACGTTTGGTGGTTTGCGGCGCCAGACAAAACAGCTTTTACATGTTGGTTCAATCAAGGCAAACATCGGGCACACGGAGAGTGCGTCTGGGGTTGCTGCTGTGATCAAAGCGGTGTTGATGATTCATCACAAACGGATTCCCCCTCAAGCCAGCTTCACGGCACTGAACCCTCAGATCACACTTTCGGAGTCGGACAGGATCGCCATCACCACAACTGGCATTGAATGGAAATCTCCGGGGCCACTGACAATTTGTGTTAACAACTATGGAGCCTCGGGAAGTAACGCAGCACTTATTGTTACAGAGCCGCCATCGCCATGTGTGGCCATTGCTCGGACGACGAACAACAGCCGCCTTCCGAAGGATACCCCGTTCCCATTCATCGTTACAGCCTCTAGCCAACAATCCCTGTCTGCCAATATTGGTGTTCTGCGCAAACAAATCCTGAAGCAATTTGCGATGTCGCCCAACCAACAGGAACAAGCCCGCTTGGCTGATCTTTCCTTCAGCGTCGTATCAGGGCAAAATCCATCGTTGCCTTTTGCAGCCACTTTCGACGCCGCCAGCATGGATCAACTCACCGAGCGTCTTGATGAGTCCAGTACCTCGGGCATTTGGAATGTAAATTTACCGAGTCAGTCTCGGCCTGTCGTCATGGCATTCGGTGGCCAGAATTCGAAGTTCGTCGCCCTTGATAAGGACACATACGAATCCTGTGCCCTTCTCCGGCACCATCTTGATTGCTGCCAGAGCGAGCTTAAGTCTCAGGGATTTCCTGGAATACTTCCCTACATTTTCCAGTCCGAGCCAATCGAAGACCCTGTCATCTTGCATTCTGCACTCTTCAGCATGCAGTACTCTTGTGCGAAGGCTTGGATTGATTCCGGTCTCACAGTCGCCAAACTGGTAGGCCATAGCTTTGGCGAGCTCACAGCCACTTGTGTTTCTGGCATATTGTCACTATCCGACGGCCTCAAGCTTGTGGCAGGGCGTGCGCGACTGATGAAGGAGAAATGGGGTCCGGACCCTGGTTCCATGCTACTTGTCGAGACTGATCCGGTTTCTTTGGGTCGACTCTTGAATTCAGACACAGTCACTGTCGAAGTGGCCTGCCACAATGGCCCACGACTGACTGTCATTTCCGGATCGAAATCGGAGGTGGAACAAGCTGAGCAGTTCATCAAACTGGATCCCACAGCTCAAAATGCCAAGACAAAGATTCTCGACGTCCCGTACGCCTTCCATTCGCGCTTCACGGAGCCAATTCTTCACGATCTCGAAGTTCTTGCTGCGGGACTCGTTTTCCGGAAACCTTCCATACCTGTCGAGACCTGTCTTGACCGGGATACGGAATGTTTACCCTGGCCTCAACGTGTCAGAGAACACACCCGAAGACCAGTATTCTTCCATCAAGCTATCATCAAGATTCACGAGGAACTTGCTGGCTGTTGCTGGCTGGAAGCCGGGACGAACTCTGGCATTACGACCATGGCCCGCAGAGCGTTGGGAGAGGAAGCATCTCAACACACATTTTACGGGATGAATTTGCGGGATAGGACATCACTGCGAGACTCTTTGACTCAAGTTACCATTGGTTTGTGGAAAGAGTCGCAATCGGTCACTTTCTGGGACTTTCATACTTGCCAGAGAGGGATGTACTCCTATGTACCGTTCCTACCACCGTATCAGTTTGAGAAGACTCGCCACTGGCTTGAATGGAGAGACACAGTCGGACCCTTGGAATTCGACTCTTCAGCCAAACACAGCAGCACCACGCCCGCTCCGCGTCGCCTCCTTACTTTAACGCGGAAGACTGAAGCCAATCTCGAATTCAATGTCGATCCTCAGCATGAAACGTGGAAGCGCCTTATACAAGGGCATGCAGTTGTGGGCCAGCCCCTATGCCCAGCCCCATTATACATGGAACTGGCGGCACAAGCTGCGCTTACGGCTTTGGGGCACGAAGAGACCAAAGGATTCTCAGCAACATGGAAGAAGATTCAAATCGACGAAGCCCTCGGCCTGGGGGAAGGATGCCGTATCGTACTTTCCCTCTCCAAGATCGAACACTCGCAGTCTTGGAAGTTCTGCGTGATGTCTTCATCTCTGGCAGATCCTCAACTGCGGCCAAGCATGCATGCATCAGGAGAGGTTAGTCTTGTATCCAAACAAGACGCCGAAGACGACTCCGAATTTCTCCAATACGAAACCGCACTTCGCCACACTGTCCGACAGCTTCCAGCCGCTGATGTAACCGACACCGTAGCACTTAGGGGTCCGCTGGTTTACTCAGTGTTTTCCCGTGTCGTCACGTACGATGAGATGTACAAGGGTGTCTGGGACATTTTCGCTAAAGGGGATGAAGCGATCAGTCGAGTCAAGCTGGCTTCCGAGTGCAACCTCGAAGGATTTGACAAGATGATAACGGACCCGTTGGCTTTGGACAACTTTGTCCAGGTGTCTGGCATCCATGTGAACGCTTTGAGTGGACTGTGTTCTGAGAACGAGGTTTTCGTTTGCACGCGAATCACTAAGGTGGAGATCCATCCAAGCTTTTCGCTGACTCCGTCGAGACAATGGAAAGTTCTGTCCATGTACCGCGAGTACGACCCGAGGAATATCGATAACGACATATATGTTTACGACGAAGCAACCGGAAAAATTGTTGTTATCATTCACGGCGCGAGATTCACTCGGATGTTGATAAAATCTCTTGTTCGAGCGTTGTCTTCAAAAAACGCAGGGGGGAAAGTCGGCGGCGTCGTTGTCGAAGATTTTCAAGAGAAGAAGATGGAGGACTCTGTCCCCGCGATAGACTTTCAATCCCAAACAGCCGTGTCACGCGCAGACGACACCCCATCAAAAGTTGTCAGCGACGAGGATGTCTTTTGCCTCCTGGCAAGAGTTGCAGAGATCGATCTCGGCGCCATCGCAAACGATGCTTCGCTTGCTGACCTGGGCATTGACTCCCTCTTGTCGAGTGAGGTGCTCAACGAAGTCAACGAAACCTTTTTGGTCGATTTGAGTGCGGAGGAGTATCAGAGTCTGCTCTCCGTAGGAGATTTGGTTCAATGCATACGTGCTCGCAGCCCGTCGTCCAACGCCATCAGGTTGATGACCAGTCCGCCTACCCGAGGCGCTTCCCCCACATTCAGTGAGGCCAACGACCCCGAAAGCACTGGTTCGTCAACGCCAACATCTACTTCGAGTGAGTTCGCAGTCATGAAGTTGGAGTCAAAAACACAAAGTTTCGACGATGTGGGGGGTTCAGAAAGTCTGCGCAGGGCATATGAAGTGTTCAAAGACATCAAGAATGGGTCCGATGACTATGCGAAGACCTACGGTTCAATCAGATTTTGGGACGACGTGTATCCCATTCAAGCTTCTCTGGTTACGCAATACGTGGTCGACGCTCTCCCGCAACTTGGATGCGATCTATCAGTCTTCAAGGCTGGGGATGAACTCCCAACCATTCAATATCTCCCGAAGTACGCTCTTCTTGCATCACAACTTTTCGAGATTCTGGAAGACGCAAGACTGGTCCGTCGAAAGGGAAATGTCTGGGTCCGCGCTGATACGCCTGTCCCTAAGCAGTCTGTGGTTGAACGGCTGCAGGAAGCCGTGCAACGATTCCCTCGACATGCATCCGAACACAAACTCCTCAACATCACGGGGAGCTCTTTGGCGGACTGCATGACTGGAGCAGCTGACCCTCTGACTCTGGTGTTCAGGAATAAGGAGAATGCCAATATCCTGGAAGATGTGTACACCAATGGCCCCTTCTATCTAGCAGCCAGCAAACAGCTTTGCTCTTTTCTCGAGAAAGCATTGAGTGCTCTGAAAAAAGGCAACGGACAACCAATTCATATTCTCGAGATTGGTGGTGGGACAGCATCGACTACGAAACACGTCCTTCGGATGTTGGGAGATGCCGGAATACCATTCGTCTACGCTTTCACAGACGTTTCTGCGGGACTGGTCGCTGGGGCCAAGAGAAAATTACCCGGCTTACTGAGTCAATCAATTGGACGGCTAGAGTTCCAGACTTTGAACGCCACAAAAAGTCCCCCTTCCGATATGACTGGAAAGTTTGACCTCGTCCTTTCAACCAACTGCATCCACGCCACTGCTGATTTATCCGTTTCACTCACAAATATTCGACAAATGTTAAAACCACACGGAATTGTCACGCTTGTTGAGTTCACTAAAAACCTGTTCTGGTTTGATCTTGTCTTCGGACGTGAGTTTGGTCCATTCTTTCTGTAGATCTCAAAAATGCTAACCGCTTTGCAGTCATGGATGGCTGGTGGTCGATGACGGATGGAAGAAAGCACGTTCTTGCCGACGAGTTCTTTTGGAAGAGAAGCTTCGAGCAGGCCGGGTTTGGGCACGTCGATTGGACCGGAGGCGAGCTGGCTGAGTCTAACATGCTTCGCATCATCACGGGATTCAAAACGCGCCCCGACGTTGGAGACATCATCCCGAAGAAACGTTTCGACATCCAAACGGTGATGTTCAAACAGACTGGACAGAATCGCCTATTTGCCGACGTATATCTTCCGCCTTCCGATGAGTTGATGTCACAAACATGGTCAGTCGGTAAGTGATTTTCCGTCCTGATATAGTCGAATAGACATCGGCTTGATTGTCACAAGATCCAGAGAGCTGAACATAAGTTTAGGCCTTCTCTTCCATGGGGGCGGTCACATCAGCCTCTCGCGCCATGACATCAATACCAAGCATGTCCAGCGTTTGCTTGACAACGGCATCTTACCAGTTGCGGTTGACTACAGGCTGTGTCCTGAGATGCCTCTTCCGGAGGGTGCCATGGCTGACGCATGCTCCGCTCTACAGTGGGCCCGTCATGAGTTACCCTTCATGAACTTGAACCGACCAGGTCTTCGCATTGGTCCCAAGGTTGTTGGGATTGGCTGGTCAAGTGGTGGTCACTTAGCCATGACTCTGGCGTGGACATCTTTGGAACAGAGGATCGAGCCGCCCAATGCGATTCTTGCATTCTACAGCCCTTCAAAATTGGAAGATGAGTGTAAGTCACCATAATCGGCGCATCGAGACGTACACCGCGCTCGTGTGTGCCATGTTGTCTGGGCTTAACGACTGACGCTCCTGTAGCATGGTTTCAACCAAACTTTCCTTCTGGCACCCAAAGCCTTGCCAAGCGGGGTTATGATTTGCTTGAAGCTGTTCAGAACTATCCAATCACCGAAAGCCGAGTGATGAAAAATGGAAGGCCAGTTGCGCCTGGTAAGTGGTTGGGCCAAGGGCCTTCAGGGACTAATCCTCGGACAACGATCATTTTGCATGGAAACTGGAAAGGTCAGCTCTTGCCTATATGGTTGGACGGACTACCCAGCAAAGGGCAGATTCCGCAGTCAGCGTCTGCGAGCGACTATGAGACGCTGCAAAGGCCGACTCGGGAGCGTATCATGGCCATTAGTCCACACGCCCAGGTCATTAACGGGACGTATCGCACACCTACATTCCTCGTTCACGGGACGGAAGACGACCTCGTTCCTGTCCAGCAAGCCAGAGACATGAGTGAGTCCCTTGCAGCGCACGGGGTTGAGTCAGGGATTGCGATCATTGATGGCGCGTCGCATTTGTTAGATCTTGATGAGGATTCAAATGGAAGTATTGCGGCAGAGGTAGAAAAGGGATTTGCGTTTTTACGCCATGCAGTGGCATAGGCAATTGAGACTGAAAGAGATTGCTGGGCCGCAAGATTGTCTAAATCAAACAATATCTGAAGTAATTAGATTGAATTGCCCTGTGTGATGCCTTTCTACTAAAAAAGGTGATATGGAACAGGTGTGCGTCTTATGTCCTTAGATAATAAGAGCACCTTAAGCTCTAATTGATTTATAAAGTAGATATGTCTCTATTATTCTACTTTTTAGAACTAAGGACTGCTATTAATAATAACTCTTATTTAGTGTTACAACCCGTTATGCAGGAATAACAGATAACCGACCCACTTAGGCATCGGGCGGCTAGGACAGGACATTTGTACTGCAGGATCATGGGAACAACAGGGACTCACTTGGTAACAGAAGAACTATAGTCTAAGTCACGTGACGATAAGATAACGATCATATTGGATCAATATGATCCAACACGACTTAGGGGCTAAACGATCATTCTGGATCGGAATGGTCCAGATCGACCTAAGGTATAAAGGAATATGTTCAGAATTGGACTTATATATAGTATAACCCTGAGCCTAGCTTATAGTCAGACTTCTATAGCTCTTCAGTAATTAACTTAGTATTTATCCTCATAGATACTCTTAGCTTACCTTCACTATAAATTATTTATTAAGCTTAAAACTGATCACCTTAGCCTCTAAAGTCTGATCTACTACCAGCCTATAACCTATTGTTACGGTCAGCTATCCGACAGTAGGGTCTGCTAACAGAAGCTGGGGATTGATACGTTCTAACAGTACACTGGGTCGTGGTCGTAGGTCGTAGTTCGTAGGCTGTAGTAGATCGGGTCTTCAGAGGCTAAGGTGATCAGTCTTAGACTCAACAAGTGATTCGCAGTGAAGGTAAGCTGAGAGTATCCGTGAGGATGAGTACTAAGTTGATTGCTGAAGAGCTATAGAAGTTTGACCATGAGCCAGGCTCAGTGTCATACTATATACAAGTCTAAGTAGTTTCTTTAAACTGAGGACCGATATCTTCCGAGCGGTCCCCGGGTGTGGACTGCTTTCTTCATGTCGGTCCTAGATCAGGACCGCTTATCTTTCGTCGGTCCTTCTTATCATCACGTGACCTGTACTATAGTTCTTCCGTCTCCGAGTGAGTCCCTGTTGTTCCTGTGATCCTGCAGTATAAATGTCTTATCCTAGCCGCCTGATGTCCAAGTGGGTCGGTCGACTGTTATCCACATATAACGGGTCGTAACACCTATAACCAGACTATAACCCTAGTATACTATTATAACATGTTAATCCCCAGCTTCTATTAGCAGACCTAACCTCACGTCCACGATGAACTTAAGTAGAGTTTATTAAAACGGCCAGCTAAATTAAAGTGGGCCGGCAAAAGCATGGGGTAGTAGCCCCCGCCCACGGCACCGGTCGGGGGGGGTTAGGGCTAGGACGGACAGACCCCGCGCGAGGCAGGTAAGGTTTTAGGTAGGTAGGTTTGTTTAGGTAGGCAGGGTGGGCAGGGCAGGTAGGTAAGTAGGTAGGAGCACATAGTAGTTCTTTATCATCTAGCTATTTAATTCATCATCTCCCTCCTGACTAATATAAGTAGAAAGCCCCGCGGGGCTTTTTATGTTTTCTTTTCCCCTATGGACAGACCGACCTCCCCACATTCAGCCGGAAGTCGTCCGCGCCTAGTCAATAAGCCCCGCGGGGCTTCTCTTCCGTCTTCTACAAGCCTAACAGTTAGGAGTCTAATCCCTAAACCAAATTTGGTTTGACAATTGGTTAGGATTGGTCGAAAAAATCTGCGCACGGTCCTGGTTTCTTATCAGAAAAGGTACAACACCAAAAAAATGGTTCGCCTATAGTAAAAACGGTCCTTGAGATACATTTCCTTCTCACAAGTGACCTTGTACGTAATCACACATTCATTTCTTAACTCGAATCACGCAATCCAGCACAGTAACCAGATTCCCACCTTAGAAACGGTTATAATACCCCTTCAGCCCAGGCATTAACAAGTCATTATGTACCTGCATAATAGCCCTAGATACATGTATCTATGTTCATGATAATTCCAATCGTATGAACTCCAGTACTCGACGTCCTGATGTCTGCGATGCACGCTTTTAGAGAGCTTCAGCTACATGATGACTACAAACTACATCTTCCATTGTTTTTTCTAGATTTTTTCCATCTATCTCATAATTGATATCGCACGAACTAGACCGACGCAGTAAGTCCAATATACTTACACAGAGATTGCCCACCTAAACTCCTCTACAGGTACTCATAGAACCTGTTAGCTACACCACAGTCCCATAATCCTTGTTCCCCTCACGTTCTCTAGGTATGTCTAACCAATAGTTGTGGTATTATTTGACCCACACTGAAACCCGCATAATCATTTTCGGTGTTGTGATCAAGTTACCGTTTTTATTGGCTAACCCACGTATGCGGTCTCCGTTCCGGATGTAAATCATCACACTAACCTAACCGTGGTCTCACCCTAGAAATCCGTGACTTTAAGCCTTGTATTGAATGGACTATCTCAAGTTCTACTGCCTTTATTTCTTCTATATAAAGTAGTACATTCCTCTGATGAAGATGTGATCCTAATTCCACATCAACCTTCACTTTTTTTATCAGTAATATCAAGCATCCCTTCCTAAATCCATACATCAACATCACCATGACAGGCACCTCAGAGGGGACGCTGAAGCGTGGCCGGGGTCGTCCGCGGAAGCATCCATTGAGGCCCGAAGATACGCCTCAGCCGAAGCGTGGACGTGGTCGGCCTCGAAAGCGTCCTCCGCTGGAGCAAACTGGTCATCATGTGAAGCTCCGACGCGGTCGGTCGCGGAAGCCTCAGGCTAGTCCTCCCACTGCGACCCCACCGTCTGGACAAAAACCACTTCCCAGAGTTTCACCAGACCCATCTTTCTCCCCCTCCCGTCACATTCGTCACCTATCCCTCGACTACATCTATCCAAAATATTCTTCTTTTTCCTCACCTGAACCCGAAACGCCTGTCGATAGTGCACGAAATGGCACCGGCACAGACTCCGGCCCTGGTTTATCGTTTTCGAAAGATATCTCCAAACCAGCCCCTGCAGGTCCCACGTCTCCTGCCGCCGGCGTAGGTCCCACTACTTCGCCATCTACTTTATCTCATCCCATCAACAAGATATCTTCGTCGACAATCCCTCACATTTACCCACCGTCCAGGGACAGCGAAGCTCTTCCTAGAGCAATGATGCAAATAAATGGTATGTGTAATGCATTCTTGCTATGTTTTTGTAACTCACATTAGAGTTCATATTAAAAATGGACTTGCTAACAGGTTAGGTAAAGCTCTTGACACTGCAGAATGCCCTTCCCTCCCTTTCCGAGAATGCGTCAAGGCCTCTCCTGAACTATTTTGCACCACTACCTCCTTTGCACAAGGCGATTGCCATTCACCTGGACCCGGGTCCTCGCAGTCGTCCGTCTCGTTCAAGTCACAGATTCCCATAACACCTGTACCTTACTCACCAGAGCTGTCATGTACGACCCCTACAGCAGGAGAAAGGGATTCGTGAGCATAGCAACCCTTCTATATGAAGTTGTAGTATAATATCGTTATTGTATAGACTTTGTCGATCATCAGAACCATCATGCTACAGTGATTGAAGACCCTCTTGAATGTAGCTTGCGATTGGTCGTGAGAAGAAGGACATAGGATATATCCAGATAGAGTTACTTCTTGTTTAATATGTAGATCTCGCCTAACAGTTATGCAACTACTATCTTAATACGTCACCTCATTAACAATCGAGTCAACCGAATATCATACAATGAATTTTCTACTGTTAACCTAGTGCCTAGGTCGAAAAGAACTTCGTTCTTACGATGAGGTAAGTTTACCTGTCCACAATATCAGGACACTAGAACGAGTTAGGGTGGCAGTAATATTCCACATCGCTAGCAACAACAGTGCCTGTCTGAAGGCCCTCTCTATCCGTCTATGTTATAATGTTCTATCGAAAAAGGTTAAGAATAGCGGTGTATTTAATCCGTTGGCTACGCAGTTAGTATGATAGGTGCGGCCCTATCCTCGTAGTATTCATCAAGCGACGCCCCAGCAGAGTTCCAATCGTTAAATTGAAATTCGCAACGCCGAAGAGGATTGAGGAATGTAGAGGAAGAGGGGTCTAGTGAGGAATCTCCGCAGTGTGGCGAGGTACATCAGGTCATCGCTATAGTATACTGAGAGGTTCATAGAGATTAGCAACCTGCTTTACGATAACCTCAGCACGCAGAGGATATGCGAAAAGCCATCCAAAAGCCCCAGATTGAAGCTAAGTAACGCCACCACACATATGTGCCGTAGTCTATTCTCACATACGCTTGAAACCGCGGAGAATGAGTTGGCAGCAGTGCATAGGTGTAGTGTATTATAGTAATTAATGGATAAAACTAGGATGAAGAACCATTTGCGAAAAGACGAGATGGATTAATTGGTGTTGAATATGGTGGCGTAGGTGTGCAGACCACCCCAAAAGAGCCGTGTCTTTCCACTTTTCTCTTCCTGAGATATGACCGAAATGATTGGCCCGAAATGGTTCCCAGTTATTGCTTTTGCTGCCCCTCCAGCCAAGCTCTCAGGGATCACTATCCCATGTTCACAATCTCCAACGTCTCAGCCGCAGCCGCTCCTTTTAACCATTTTCATTCGTCACGTACGGTTTTCGAAACCCACTCAATCAAACAACTCCCGACACCGTTCTGTTCCCGAAGGAGCCGACACCTTAACCGGATAAGAACCTTATGTAGCTGCGGTGGGTCGTGATACCATTCACACCATTTCGTGGCCAATGAAATCGGTAGAAACCGATCTACACTCATACGACGTCCTCACTCCCTACCACAGTCTTACACCTATACAGATTTGCAGCAAAAGACACGTCAATAATACCCAGAAGCATGCTAAGCCTGATCGCTACTTCTGGCTTATTTATTCTACCGTCGCTGAACATGACGTTTGCACTTTTCAGTCTGGGAACACTACCCTCAAACTGCATTCATTTTTGCCTTTCCAATCTCAGTACCCTCGTTCATGGAGTAACCACGTGCCCTTCTTCCTCCCCATATCTTGTTAATAATTTCTTCCACCCTTCTTCCCTATCTGTCGCATTAAAGCCACCATCTTGCTAGCATTCGCCGCCCATTGCAGCTCAATCCAGATATCGTCCGTTTGGAAACAGACCGAACAACCGTTGCGTTTCGTCTCAGCTGCGTCTATCGCAGTGTTGTTGTTGTTGTTGTTGTTGTTGTATTTAACGCCGTGGCGGCAAGGGCGCAGCCGCCCTTGCGGCCGACCTCCCGAGGGGTATATGGCGTGGAGGGCCGCAGGCTCAAGCTATATACTCTACAGTACACGCCTCTTCCTAACGTCCTCCAAATCTTGCCCATAGGCTACTATGTGTTCTATCCGTCCCTAGTTCCCGCTGGTTCCCTGGTTCCGTTATACTCGTCAGTTCCTCTACGAGGGGGGGGGGGTTCGTTACTAAGGCCTAGGTTCAGACCTAGGCCCTAGTACCGCGGGCAGATCTTCCGGAAGAAATCTGTCACGCAGAGAAAGGCCTGGAAGCCTTCATGATCAGTGATTAGCCCCTTGTAGTATCGATCCAGAGATCCTATTGGTCCTATAGGCTCCTGTGGACTAGAGGGGTGGAGGGTGGGCCACTGAAGCCTCCTCGCTAAGGTCTTTCGGCAGTAGACTAGGTGGTCTGCCTCCTTTGCCTCCCCACAGGAGCAGGTAAGCAGTGCTTCTGTATGGTTAAAGCGTTGATGGTATTGTTCGAAGTCTCCATGGCCTGACCGGGCTGCTAGGAGATGATGGAGTATAGCCCGTGGCAGGGCTAGTTCAGGGGGGCAGGCAAGGGAAGCCTTAAGCCCTAGTTGGGTATAGCGGGGTGTTGCATCTTGCTTCCACCATTTTCTATACTGGCGGCATATACGTTCTCTAGCTAGCCGTTTGATCCCTGACAGGGTGGCTAGTTGGCCCCTAGGGGCTGGCATGGTTGTGCCCTCCTTGGCTAGGCTGTCTGCTTCCTCGTTCCCTTTGATGCCTTCATGCCCTGGGGACCAATGGGTTCGTATGTCATACGTCCTAGCTGCCTCTTGGATCTCAAGGAAGGCCGCTTGTGAGGAGTCTGGGACCCTGCCTCGGATCCCCTGGATAACGCTGGTATTATCGATACAGATATGTATAGGCTGGCCCTGGGAGGTAAGGAGGGCCCGTCGGAGCCCTGCCCTCGCCCCCTCAGCCTCCCCATCAAACACTTCTGCTAAGCTGAGGCGGCCGCAGCCCTGGGCTATACGTTTGTTCTTACGGTATATAACAAAGCCAAACCCTGTAGCGCCATCAGGGGCCTTAGAGCCGTCTGAGTAGATAATAGTATGCTTATCTGGCACAGTCTTAAGCCAGGCCTGGAAGATCCTTGCTGCTGCTTCCTTCGTCTGTGTGACTATAGGGTGGTGAGACCCTAGGGGGTATTGCGGCTGTAGGAGTGCTGGCCTTGGGCACCTAGGTAAGAGGCCAGCTGTTCTTTGGAGCCTGGTCTGCTGCCGCCCTGGCTGTAGAAGCCTTGGGACCAAGGGATGTTGTTGGTCAACCTTCTGTAGGCGTGTAGCGAAGCGTAGTCGCGCTGCCTCAAGGGCCACCTCTGCTGTTGGTAGGCCAGCATCTCGGATGAGGGCACTGGTTGGTGTGGTCCTCCAGACAGGTAGGATAGCCCTTGCTGCTGCTGTAATAACTCTTCCGACTCTACAGGCTAAACCCTTCTGTCCTGTGCCGACTATACTGGTGCTGCTGTTCAGGGCTGGTCTGGTCAAGCCTGCATACCAGGTCTCAGCTCCATATAGGGCTATTGGGAGGGCGCAAGCAATAGCTGCTTTTCGAACTGCAGCTGCTGGGAGCCCCCCTTTTGTGTTTGTAAGGTGCTGTAGGAAATAGGCTACCTTCTTTGCTGCTGCTACTTTTATTCCTACATGGTGTTGGAAGGTGAGTCTCCTATCAAACCAGACCCCTAACCATCTTATAGGCTTTATTGAGGCCTTGATAGTTAGGCCTCTGGCTTGGATATCTGGTAGGTCTGTTGTCTGTTGATGTTTTCTGCTGAAGTGGATTGCCTCACACTTAGCTGGGTCAAAGGCGACTTTATTTTCTGTTCCCCAGCTGAGGATGCTACTGATCTCCTGGCCTAGGGCTGTAGCGTTCTCTTCTAGCGAGGGGCTAGTAGCTACTAAGCCTATATCATCTGCATAGCCAAACCGTAGCTTCCGATCATCAGCTAGGATATCAGCTATATAGAGCAGGAAGAGGATAGGGGATAGTGGAGAGCCTTGCGGTAGTCCACAGGATAGAGGGAAGTCCTCTGTAGTAGTATCCTCTAGCCTGACGCAGGCTGTTCGGCTAGAGGTGAAGGTGTAGATCAGTCTGATCAGGCTACTAGGCCAGCCCTGCTGTCGTAGCCTGACAATAAGTCGGTTTCGTAAGACGGAATCAAACGCCCCCTTGACGTCCATTGTTGCTAGCGTCGCAGTAAGCCCTGTATCTAGAGCCCTCTCAATCTCATGGGTTAGACAGGTTGTCAGGTCGACTGCAGCCCTCCCTGGTAGGGCTCCAACCTGCTGTGGGCTGGCAACCCCTTCTAGGATAGTAAGGTAGGCCATCCTCTTTGCTATCAGCCGCTCTAAGCCTTTGCCTAAGCAGGACAGCAGGGATATTGGGCGCCAAGACCCAGTCTTAGAGAAATCTGTTTTCCCTGGCTTCTGGGTCATGACAATTTCCGCATTGCGGAAGGGTCTAGGAAAATAGCCTACTTGAACGCAGGCCTGGAAGAGCTGTTGTATAGGCTTGGCTACTAATCCCCAGGTGCATTGTAGCAACTTTGTAGTAATCCTATCAGTCCCAGGGGTTGTAGCTTTTGTCAGAGTAGCCTGGCGTACTTCCTCTATGCTAACTGTATTCTGCCAGGGTATAATACGACTTACAACCACTGGGGTACTAAAAGGGTTCCCAGATAGGTCGTCTGTAGCACTAAATCGCTCAAGTAGAGCCTTTCGCAAGGCTTGGGCTTTATCGTGGGTATTGCTGATCGTCTGCCCTTCCACTATTAGAGGCGGAGCTTTAACTGCTAGGCTAGACTTCCGCCAGCCTATAATTTTATATAGGTCTTGGTCTGTCTTAGCCTCTTCGATCTTAGCAGTCCAGTAGGTGCGTTTCGCCCTTCTCACAGTTGTTAGGAAGACTTTTTGCTCCTCTAGGATAGGGGGAGGTATGACCAGCCCAGGTTCTTGGGCCTGTTGGCGCCTAGCCTTAATAGCAGCTTGGTGGGCTACTGAGCATTCTTCTGTCCACCAGGGGGCTCCCCTACCCTGATTAGTCCGTCTCTTGCCTACAGCTTGAATAGCTGTATGGAAGAGGCTGACCAGTTGGGCAGCTAGGGTGTCCAGCTCTGCTGGGTTGGGCAGTTCCCCTAGAGTAGGTAAGGCTGTAGCCCCAGCCTTTACTAGGTCGATCAGCCGTGGTAGGGCTGACTCCGGGACTGAGAGCTGGTTATCCTGGCGTCCCTGTTCCTGGGCCCTACTCATAGGGATAGTTGTTGTGATGGCTTCGTGGTCAGCCCCTGGGTGTAGGTGTGGGCGTAACACTGAGGGTGCTTGGAGGCATCTTTCCATTACCTCGAAGCTGCTAGTATTTACTACGAAGAGCTGGATTCTGTTAGCGTTAGCATCTGGTCTCGCTGTGGTAAGCGCCCTATTTCTTCTTGAAAATAAGTTAAGTATAAGGCAATAATACTAAGGGGAGCAGTAGACATAATTAGAGAGACTATCCATAGCTAAATCACCTCATATACTCATTCGATGCGGTACTAGAGTTATCCAAGGCCACTATGGCTTCACGTGCTAAGTCCTTAGTGTACTTGACTACTCTCTTCATCTCTTTAACTTATGATAGAGAGCATAGACAGACACTTGCTTTAATCATAGACACCCAAGATATTAATACTGACCTATCATGAGAATCAAGCCGGCCACATACAGAGGAAGGTAAAGGGGGCAAAAGCATATGAGAGGTTCAATATTAAAACGAAGAACAAGTAAATTATGCACATATTAACCAACCCCACGTAGTTGTAACGACTCTTCCGTTTTTCTTTTCTTTTCTTTTCTTTCTGTTGAGAGAATGGTGAGGGCTTGGTCAATTGGTTGGCTGGTTGGCTGGTGGCTTGGTTGGTTGGTTGCTTGGTTAGTAAGGTAGATTAGGAAACCGCGAAAGCAAATCAGCCAGGGGAGTGGAGGGGGAAAGAAGAAAGAAAGAACCATTATGCTTACAGCCTTTGATGCGATCAATAACTTTTACAATCTCATGATATACACGCTACGCTCTCATGGAAGCAGTACGTCACTGCATTAGCAAGACCAACAAACTGGCTGGAGACTTGCAGCGCTGCTGATACCGAGCTAAACGTCTTAGCTTCAGAAGTCTCTATGATTCCGCTCAACAGGCTGGGCATCCAGAGAATTATGTATAAGATAGGACAGGATTTCAGCAGTATCATGCGCTTAATGCGCCGCTCTGACGTCTGGGTCTGCTTTTTGGTAGAAAGATTAGCCATCATTGCAGCCGTGACGTTTGACGATACACCGTCTTTTGCGACGGTGGTGTCTCTGCTGGGGTTCCATCTGTACTCCAGGAGGCGGGAAGCTCCCCACGGTTGAGGAATACATGACTGGCTTGCAGTCCCACCTCCGCTGTTATATTCCGCAGTATCTTCTCCGTTGGTGAAATCTGAGCAGTCCCTGACTCTCTGAAGAAGCGTTGCTGTAAGTGCCTGTGTAGTTTGTAGAGGACGTCGTTCACCTAATGCCCTAACGTGTGTTTGTTGCTCCCTGGTGCCTAATCGACCAATGCCCGCCCCCCTCGGTCCGAATACCTGGCTCGTATCCGGACTGGTTTCGTTCTGCCGCGACGTCTCCGAGCGTACCGTCGTGTGTGGCTTCTTTTCCTTGTGGACTCTGGCCGCGGAAGGAGCACGCGGAGCCAACGGCCCAGCTTGCTGCCCACTTTGATCATCAGCAGCACTGCCGCATCTGCTATCCGATTCTCCTAAATACCTAGTTAGAGCGTACTCTGAGGCGCGGGAAAGGGAACACTTCGTACGTTTTGCCCGGCTGTCTTGCAAGCACCTCATAGGCGTACCCCACATAAGCCTGGTTGGTGTGAAGTTTCTTCCTCGTGGCTCGAGTATGGCCATTGTCGTCGGGCGTACTGTTAGTGATCCGGTATCGCACGAAAGCCAGGACGTACTAGCGGCGGGGCGAGGACGTTGGCTGAGATAGCACCAGACGAAAGTGTAGATGCAAACGGTAGTGGATATGATCCACAGACGCCAGACATAGGTGAGGCCAAGTCGAAGGTTGGGCCGGTCCCGCGCAATCCAGCAGCAGTTCCCGCCAACTGGCTCTATCACACCGATCCTAGCAGCCAAGGCACTAGTAGTAATCGGAATAAGCCATACGCAGCAGCAGATTGAGAATCTCTTAAGTGATGAGCTGTCCGCCATACTTGTTCTCTGCCATATCACCAGAAGCGTGGCTATAGCGATGGCGAGGATGGAGAAGTCGGATGCTTGCGTTGAGAGCTGACTAAACACGCCGTTCAAGACGCACGCTATTCCGCGTTGTAATTCCTGGTCCCTAACGTAGATGATCCCCGATATAGTGTTATTAGCTGAGTTAATGACTTCTTTGCGTTGATGGTCGTCTTGGTTAGTGTCTCATCCCGCTTAACATTGACGTTGATAGGAGAACACCTTACCAGCAACCATGAGGTTAAGGACGAGGGTGTGTCGTAGAGACCGGCGTCGAGTATGGTGAAGACCAATCAAGATTAAAGCGCTCGAGGTTGCTAGGAACGAAAGACTACTCCCTAGGAGGGCTAAGGACGCCACCAGTGAGTTGAAAGCCATTGTCAGCTGACGGGCCATACAGCTTCACCCCAGCACTAGCCAAGCTGCGCACGCATGATCTCCTCTCTCTCTCTCTTCCCTTTTTTTCCCCCTTTAGCCTGTGCGGGGACTCTCCCCGCTTTATCCTTTTCTTTCCCCTCCTTTTCCACACGACGTACGGATAGCAGCATCAAAGCTCAGGCGAGTCAAAGGCTATTAGTGAGATAATTAGGGTTGTGCGTGCGTTTGAGAAGGTTACCGGTGTGAATTCGAAACCCCCCCACCCCCCAACCAAGCAGTGATGACGCCTATACCGTAAACCTCCCGAGCCGATGCATGCTATTCCCTAACGCTTCGGCCTATGATGTCTCACTTGCCGACTATATCTCCACCTTCGACTCCCTCAAGCTTGACAGCCTAGGAGCCATATGTTACATGTTCTAAGTCTCGAACGAATACTACCACGGTACGATCGGGCTGTCCCCTCGGGAATATCGCTAGAAGAACATCGGGTATTCCATGCTAGCACGGAGCACGTCGGCGAGCCTCCCCAAGCTTTCCATCTCCCATCTGAGCAGCGCGGGTGGTGATATGGTGACACACCGAAGCCGCATAGCCACAGGATCAGGCTGAAGGAGATCTCCCAGCGAGGGCGCACAAGCCTCGAAGGAAGTGCGAAAGGCGTGTATGTTGGCCTACGACGGTGTGTGCTCGGCGTCGATGATATCCTCCCTGCGGAGAATCCTGAGGTTCGGGCACGCACGGGCGGGGCAGCCGGCTCACGCTTACCTCGCAGAGGTCAACCTTGCTCAGGACCAATTATTCTAGCGTAGTTGCCGACGGGGGCCGTCCGTCATAAGATACAAAGCACGGCGCCTACGCTGATGTGGAAGTCGAACCTGGCGGTGGTGCCTGCGGCCGGATAATGGCACGACAATCCGGCTAGCCGCCTCACGGTTTATAAGCCTGGCACTATTGGCCGAAAGTATCATCCGACGTAGGAGCAAGACTGTAAGGTCTCCGAGTGCTAGTGTCGTAGCCGGTCTATCACCCTGCTAATGCCCGGCCCGGTCGAAGGTCCGTATCTCAAGCGTCTCCAGAGCAGGAAGGCGCGACAATAGGACGGCAAAGGCGCCGGCGATGCCTCTTACATGCAGCTCGCCGACCGGCTGCCCGGAGACCCTGGTGTCCTCATGTGCCGGTGCCAGCTGCTTGCTGCCTCGCCTACGTGGCATCCGGCCGGGGGGGTGTTCCATACTCCGCTGCCGAGTGACGCAGCAAGGTCTCCGACCTTCATGCACTCCAGCGCTCACACACAGTACACACCAACGCGACGTACTATGTCGAGATGGTCAGGGCCACTCGGTAATTTGTAATGTGCGATGTGTCCCTAACGACGGCTGAAGGTGCTAGGGGCTGTGATAGGGACGGTCCAGCGCTTGTAAGCCATATGTTGAACTGGTCTCTGTCCCGTGAGACAGACTCTGGAAGGCTGGGCAAGTTGCTGACCCTTTCTCAATCAAGCCCGAGGTCTGCTAGGGCAGGACGGTGTCTATGATATTTCGTCGTTCCTATTCGTCTACCATAGGCATGCCGAGTTACTATATGTGACGTGGGGATTGAAATAAGGAAAGGAACCCATGGGTAGGATGAACGGGGTTAGAAATCAGATATCCCACAACGTAAGACGAGAGAGGCGGCCAGACGCAGCATGTCATGAAATCCCAATGCCGTAAAGCTTTTCTCCTAATACACTTGCGGTTTCTTGTTAGTCCCTCAGGTCGGTTTAGCCTATTCTGCGATCGGGAATGTGGAGCGGACGGGACCAGTCCCACTTTACAGCACCACGCAAGCATGGACTGAGAAAAGGGAAAATCCGCCCCTCTCCGTCTCTGAGGGTCAGCCCAAGGCCTCGCTAGGTCATCCACTGGTGCCAAACCAGCGTGGAGAGCTAGTATGAAGATGTTGGGAGCGGCATCAATCTCCCCCACTTTCTCCCTCTCTTTCCCTCTCCGTCTTCCGGTACTATATAGGGTAGAACTAGGTTGGGGGATCCCATACTGGTCTGACAAGACAGGCGTTGTAGACCTACGTTATAGATGAGAGAGACGCCCACGTTGATTGAGTGAGGCCCTCGAGTGTTATATTAGCAACTTATCACACAAGCCGCTCTATCTATAACATAACATTAGGCTTGGGAACGATACTTGGCGAGATAGGTATGAGACCGCAAAGCTAGGAGGCTACATCACTGGATGCGGTTCCAGCGCCTGTCCTTGGTTTCTTTAAGTGACAGACAGTGAACGTGAGATTCCAATGTGGATGTGGTTCAATCCTTCGCTGTCTTGCATGGTTCACAATGCTACAAATCCCAAACGTCCTGACACAGAACCGGGGGCTAGGCAGGATCTAATATATGATTCGCTAGCGTACATGTATACCAACACCCCGATATAGAGAAGTAGAGAAGAGTTCAAAAAAGCGCCTACTCTATGTCTCTTGCTGTACCTGGGTTCTATAGCTATACCTGCGTACTAGGAGCTACATCTAGTGAATAGTAAGTAGACATAGTTCAGTAGTGAACTGCGTGGACCCCTAGCGAGGACTTTCATCTCGGCATACAACATGTTGCTCAGCAATCGCGCACCCTCCGTAGCTAGATTCACTTGAAACATTGCTTTAATCATACTCCATGGTACGTACTGCGTAAGTGTAAAGGTATTTAGGGGCTACGGGCCACGGTTAGGTCAAACTGATAGAAGCAGAACCTAAAAGGTATGTATGGTATTGCTGCGCTATTTTTGCTTGCTTCTTCGAGGATTCGCTTTTTCCAGCCTTCAACGAGTACTCGCCAAGTCCTCTCTGTGGATGGTTCTGTGCCCTGACCCGCAGGCCTCTCCGGCCCTCCGGCCTCCGTTGGCCGAGCTGCTCCCGGGCTTCTCCGTTCCGTCTACCCAATCCCTTATAGTAAGCATGGAAACATCGCCCAAGTGATGTGTAGCTATGTTGTTAAGGCATTATCGACAAGCATCCAAGCTCAATTACCACATCAAGCATATCCACATGGTGTGTGTTGGGGGGGGGGGGGGGGGGGGGGGGGGGGGAGGGTTTCAGAGAGAAAAGAGAGAAAGAAATGGGTCTTTGTATAGAATGCACGCCAAGCTTCTGCCTACTTATAGAGTGACTCTTGAGGTAACAAGATAGTGACGTCACATGCCACCCCAAGGGTCCGACTTGCGATCCTCGACATGTCCCTCATGATTTCTGTGGACGCAACATACATCCCAGCAATACTCACGTGACGTCGGCTATCACCGAAAGGATCGTTGTGCGCGTCGGCGTTGGCGTCAGGGTGTGTGATCTGTCGCCGGGTCTATTTCAGCGAAGGTGATTTGCTGTTGCGGCGGCGGTGAGCCGAATATACCTGTGGCTTCTTTGGGCCTAAGCTAGCCAGTCTGAACTTTGAAGTCCCTCTCCCACATGGGGCATTCTAAGGTCTACTAGGTGAATGCGTCAACGTTTTCTGTGTTGGAATACCTGTATACCCTGCGCATATGATCGTGCTTTGCGGACACCCCGTCCGTCCGTTGGGCGTAGAAGCCGGGGTCTACCGCCCTGTATCGTGCATTCCGAAGGATAATGAACACCTACAAGCATCACTGAGTGTCATCTAGTTCATAGGGTCTGGTTGTGAGTTATAGTTATCTGGTCGACCTAAATTCTCGCGGGCGAGATAAGTCAGGCGAAGTGCATATGAAAGCAATGCCGAGTCCGATCCATCAACCCGGGCAGACGGGCTGTAGCAGAGACCGCAGTCCATACCCGTCTTTCAAGTAGAGAGCGACGCGCGAGGCGACGGTAGCCGTCGACTCAACTGCTACTTACACTGAGCTCGACTTGTCGCAAGCTCCATGCAGCGTATGTATCTCATCCGTCTTTCTGTTCGCTTTGCGCGGCCCCTAGTCACTTGACAGTTGAGGTGTTCCTTAGAAGCCAAACAGACCGCCAACGAGCAAGACCCCTGCTTGACTACCTAGTGTAGCGGCGTTTTAGTATTGACCCTACCAAGCAGGTCAGGCAACCCTAGCCCTACGACCAACCGGCGTTAATCTTGCGGAACGCCTGGCAGCCCTGGACTTCCTGCTCATTGTAGAGTTATCCGAACGGATGAAAACTGGTGTTCGTGCGGCCACGCCACAACTTTGTGCGTAGGCTAGCCACGGTACCAGGCCCATACTAGGTGCCCCACACGGGCGGCCGATACCACCCACGGCGCGCCCGTTGCACGCCGACCGAAGAAGAATGTCTTTAAACCGGGCGCAAAATTCGAAGAAAAGTCGCATAAATACGCGGATTAATTCAGAGTGGTTTTGGCTAAGAAGATATACGTTTTCGGGCTGGTGGGGGTTAGTTGAAGATTAGGCTTCGGGGTAAGTTATGGTTAATGGTCAGAGGCTCGGGGATGTGATCATTTGGGCTCTGAGAAGGTACGTTCGCTGAGGTTGTTTTGAGGGATGAGGTCGGAGGAGGGGAACCGTACGACGTTTGCTTAGCCGCCTCGCCTTCATACATACATATGTGTAAGCATATATAAATACATATATTTATATATATTCATATAAGTATATGTAACCATATATCCGACGTCAATACGCCAAGCCTTGTCCGACCTTCTACTCTACAGCAGCTTTCGTTGTGTGGTGATCGTATTAAGGTACGTACAGTGGTCAGATCAGGGCGCCCGCAGCGGCAAGGTCCGAACTGTTGTCAACGACGGCCTCACGATCGACAAGGATCGTATAGGCCGAGAAAGTCAACAGACGCCCGTCTGAAACATTTGTGGGGCAGTGTGCCGGGTACGAATCCCCAGGCGGCCCTGTCCAAGCTCGGGCAATCCTTGCCCAGGTTGCAATGCGACTAGCCCGCCGAGAGGCTAACCTGTGCATGGATATCCCGTTCGCTCCGGGCTGTAGGTCCGGCTCGGACGCTTGGGGCGTTGACAGCTAGATGATACGGACACGACCTTGAGTATCCAGGACGGATCGAACGGACAGGGTTGCCGGGGATCCGTACGGCTACGCCGCGGCCGCGGCCTGTGTGCGGGCAGCTACGGCACCAGCCCCCGACTCTCAATGCCAACACTCACTACCCGTGCCTATACTCTATGCACGCCGACCCGAAGAACAATGGATTCCAGGGTGTCGGGCGCCAGAGGCCCAGAAAAAATTGCATCCATGCGCGGGGCCATTCAGAGGGCTCCCGGGTGGGCAAAGATAGGTCCTTCGGGTAGTGAGGGCTGGTCTACGGATAAAGTTAATGGGTCGCATCAGGTTTGACGGCAGGCGTGATGGCCAGCAGGATAGAGGAATGGGACTTGGTGCTGCCAAGGACCCCTTGGTATCTCGCTCGCGCCGCAGGTTTCCTGCATCGTCGAACCATCTCAGTCTTTCGGGTAAATGCTCGCTGGACGCCGCCACGAGCTCATCTCTTGTATGGGGTCGCAGGTTCAGTTAGCCGCAGGTAATTATACAGGAGAATGGGTCTCATGGAGCTATGGGTGCTACCAGCCGCCGACCCAGCTAGCTTAACTACTTACCAGTCCACATACTATGTATAGCTCTTCATGTATCCGTACAGTGGAGGCTAGTCCCCATGTCGCTTGGCAGGGACCGCCGGCATGGACCGCCGGCAGGGGAGGGGCCCCATGAGGCAGGGGGTCCAGCATCACCACACTTCACACGCTGGAAAAAGCTTCGCGCGACATAAGGCGCGCGGCGGGCCTTTAGCAATCCGATTTAGCAGAGGACATCGCCGTCAGTTTCCATCATCATCATCATCATCATCAGCAGCAGCAGCAGCAGCAGACACGCACAGGAGCAAAGCGGACTATTCTGTCGTTATTACCTCCGTATCCACTCCTACCTCAACTACGGTGTCTGTTAGGAAGCTCGTTTAGACTGGGCTCCCCCTATCCTCTCGAGGGCCAGCTCTCCCTTCCGGGGCCTTACTTCCCCAGCTGCGCTTCTCTGTTAGCTGAAAGGTATATGGTGTTCTGATCCTGTGATTGAGGTTATCTCGATTGTATCTGACATATCTAAGCAGGGCCGCTGAGTCGGGAGGCTCCTCGCTATCGCCGACTTCGAACGCGGCAGCTCAACCGCCGAGACCGTCTGGCCTGGACCATCTCTTATGTGCGCATTGCCCCGTCGCTAAGGAGAAGCGAGGGTCGGGTGTAGGGAGACCGGGCTGGGCATCCGCGGTTTGCTGGATGGGAATCAGCCTACTGCCCAGACCGACACACAGCTCACGTTCAGCCACTGCTACCTCACCTTAACGATAGATAACCCGCTACCAATGTTCGAATTCAACCGCGGGACCGCCGGCATGCTAACACACGGCCGTATTGATCCCGGATCTCGGGAGCAGAACGAACGCGAGTCACTGGAGCAGGAGCGGAACACTTGGTTCGCCACCTTGGACAGCAACAGGCTGCAGTTCAAGGAGGCAAGAGAACGTATTAGGGCCGCCTGCGATCGCGCGCAGCAGAGCGTTCGAATCGACCTGGCAAACCAGGCCCAATTCATCAGCCGTCAGGTGTTGCCCTCAGATGTCGTCGAACTATTATGCCGTTATCAAGGTGAGATCCGGCACGGGCGTCTCGAACAGATCCAACTGGATCGCGACCGGTCATTAGAGACTGTCGATTGGCAGGAGAGAGAGGTGTTCTTACACCACCACCGGCGATTCCCATTATCGAGCAAGATCATGCCGATAGTCGGCTTGGGGTGGGGCGAAGGCGTCCCGGAACGCAAACCTCCCGCCCGAGCGACAGGTCGGGCGAGCGACCTTCAGTTTGGGGGAGGATCCGATGTTGCCGCACCCCACAATGCCGTCGCGCCCCGGACACACTCGCTTCCTGCCGCGGTCGGAGGGCTGACTATGAGACCGTCGGCCGCTGTATGTCGATCCCCGCCGGAGGACGGGGCTCGGCCCCCCCCGGACGGTCCGCCCGGGACATCCACAGCGGCCTCGGGAGCCTTCCATGAAGTCGCGCCCGGTTCCGTCGTCGTGCTGCCATCTCCGCAGGTCCAGCAGGCCTGCCAGAGTACTGGCCGTGACAGACACCGCTTCGCGTGCCTAGGCCATGAGACGGCCTCGACCTATCTCGTCGGGAGTGTGACAAACGCGTCAGAAGGGCTGGCTCGGCAGTGTGGGCGGAGTGCGGCGAAGCGCAGGCAGCCTTCAGCCGCGAACGTCGCGCCGAAGCGCGCGCGACTCACCGCCCAGAGGGCCGAGGCTCGAACGACCACCATCGACGAGGTTCGCCGCTATAATGCCGCCGGGGCCAAGAGCATGATCATCAAGTTTAATGGACTCTTCTACATCATCAGGTACGTTCCCTATGAGCTAGCGGCCGATGCGGCGGAACCAGGTCCGAGGGGGGAATATTGACGCGTGTTAGCTGCGACGAACACGGCATTCGCTTCAGACAACACGCCCTCGCCGAGGCTGCAAAGCATCTACAAGGTGCTTGCCATGGATATCCCACGGTCACAAACAGGCTCATTATCCAGAGCTTCGGCGTTCGTGTCGTTGACTGCACCGATGCCCTTGCGTTGATGAACAACGCCTGCGTAACAGAAGTTCCCGCCAGCGGATATAAGCCGACTAGCCGGGCCAGAGGCTGCGGCCGTCGCCGAAAATTCGTCCAGTACATGCCCAGAGCTGTATCAGGCCCCCGCTCCTGGCGGGCTGCAGAAGAAGAGGAGTCTCTATAGGGCTGTTGGCCTCTACTGGTTTGCACTTTGGCGCCGCGCCTCCAGTAGCTCGTTGATTGGCTTCCGGTGGAAGCAACCGGGCAAGCGGCTAGGTGTTATATTTCCACCCAATCCGGAGCCCGCGTCCCTATTCCACTTAATAGGGATGTGTGACCGTCGTGGTTTAAGTCGGTTCAGGGCCAGGCTTAGAGGTAGATGCTGTCCAGGGTCGGCCCCTACGGACCTAAATCGTGGATGTGAGCTTGTCCTTGAAATGGGACGTCCCTGTTGAGGAAAGATCCCACCGCGTCGAAGTCGCAGTCCAGACGATCGCAGAAGCTGTGCATCTTCTCGGCCCCTGGGATACATGTCCAGCGGCCGCCACCAAACAAGGAATCATCTCCTCCGCCGAATCCACACATAGGGGCAGATGTCGGGTCTTAGAGGGAACGAGGTGGTCAAAGTGACGACGGGCACGGCTTGATAGTGGCTCGAAGTGTCTTTGAACAAACGACCTGCGAAATCCGGTGCTAATGATCCATTGTGAGCGGACGCCATTATGGCGGCGGGGCACTGTAGGTACTAAAGCAGTCGGGTGCTCTCCTACCCACAACCGTGAGACGACTAGAGGCACTAACAGAGCTGTGGTTTGTAGCTCAATCAACACACACACTGTCCATAGTGCCCTAACTGATCCGCAATAGACTATCGCCGCCGCGCCGTTTCTAAAACAACTACTATGCCTTCGCTCCCCGTAGTCTCTGGCCGTACACATAGACGGCCAGGCATTCTTCTACGTTTCTGTGAATATAGACTTGCGCCTTGCGCACTGAGCTCGCTTCTATCTAACCTTGGCTTTATGTTATGTCAGTTCTGCCTTAGGCCCGGTCTGTATGATGTCTAACTGTTTTAAGGCCTATTCTGAAGAGACTATCAGGCTGCATTGGCACCGGAAGGCGCAGCTTACATACACGTCTCATGGTTCCGACATTGACACAGAACGTAACTATAACGATCATCGCGATGAATGAGGCGATTGAAGATAGGATGAGAGTTTTACTCATGAGCCCGTTCAAGGAACCCAAGACGGAAAAAACACAGAAAAAAAAAAGGGAAAAAAAAAAAAGAGCAAAAGGGGGATGGAAGAAAAGAGAGAAGAGTGGGCTGCCTAGTCGGCGTGATGAACTGATAGATTTGGGTTGGTCGTAATAGTGAGTGCTGTAAAGGGTTGTAAAGCAATTTTGGACTGGTTTGGAAGAAGATACCCTTCAAGTAGTCTTTCGGTTAGCGCAGACTCCTGCCCAACGTGTCTACCATAGCCTAAACGATCATTGGCAGAGACCTGGTCGCCGCGGAGACCTTTTCTCGTCCTGTTCACGCCATTGCCTGTCGTCGTAGAACCACGCCCGAGCCTGCCAGCAGACTGTTAAGACTCATACGTATGTATGTATATACGTATGTATGTTATATACGTATGTATGTATATGCGTACATATAGACGTGCAATTAACTAGGGTATGTAGCGTAGTCTTACATATCAACCTGCATCAATTCAGCTGTACTAAACAACCCCCTAGAGAGACCTTGTTCTTCACGCGAGGTTCCAAGAGAAGGCAAGGTCGCGTCATCCCCCCCAGACCAACACTGATGCCAGATCTAGAGACAACAGTTGCAATAACTTTGGAGATGGATGTTTCCTTTGCGGACGGTACTTCTCCGCAACTGCTACGTGCATCAGCACGACCCACCTTGTCGCGCGACATAATAGACTCTCCAATGGCTGGATTCGACGTTTATCACTATCGTCGGAAACGCAACGGAGTAGGCGACGACGACCGGGTATTAAAGAGGATGCGAAACCCTCCTGTCAAATACCGGATAACTTAGATGACCCGGACAACAACGCTGATGCGATAGCTAGAGCGCCGGACCGCAGCAGACAGCAAGCGGATGGTTTTCAACGCAGCTCCACCGGCGAAGCGATGCAGAGATCCATGAACTAATTGTTTTCGTGTTCGTGGTCAGGGTCAGACATGCGCTTGACTATCTTCCGAAGGCCTCTTCTATGTCGGCAGAGGGCCCGGTACCCCGAAATGATGTAATTTGGTGGCGATCACGCCCCCAGAAGTGATATCTACATGCCAGCGGCTCCCAAAACCCAAGGCGGATCAGTACGCAAGCCCTCTGACGTGCGGACACTGTGCTAGGATGGGCCACCGCTAACCCAATCGCTCTGAGATGGTTGTGAAATATGTGTCTTATAGTGGATCTTGTGAGTCTACCAGTAGTAGTAACCAGGAGGTTTATCTGCCTGCCCACGAGCGGTAAGGTCAAGGCCTTTCGGTCAACGGTGACACATCGCCGTCATTGCGGTGTAGGAACCGTTGGCGTGGAAGATAGAAAGTCAGGTAGTAACTCTCTCTGCAGGACAAGACAGATGAGGGAGTCTAGTGCCCACGGAGTAGAATGCAGAGGCAGAGAAAGGCAGTGCCCTCAGATATCGTAGCGGTTATAAGTAGGATTCTGGATAGAAGACTACTACTAGCAGAATCGGTATTCATGCTGATCAACCCAGAGCGTGGATAGGCTAACCTCGGGGCGTGTTCGCTATCGCTGCAAGCCACCACAAATGTATAAGAGAGGGGGGCTCCCTCGCGTCCTGCAGGACTACTAAGGAGGGTCGTACGATGCGCTCTGAACAAGACAGGCTATCTTCTCCATAACTGAGACATGTCCCTTTAGTGCCCGCCTCTCACTCGCCAATAGAATCATGTAATCTCTCCCAAAATACTTCAAACTGCTACTTTCGTCTGTAAATCTCCAGTGGAGGGGGAAGCATTTATAGGGCCGCTAACAGGGACGTGTCTCAGGCATTAAGAGATGGGACAGACCATGGGGCTAAGACGGAGAGGAGAGCTAGTGTAGGTTAATTGGTGGGTTTTTATACAGCCCTACTAGGCATTATAGAAGCTGCATCCGCCCGCTTTAAGCTCGCAGCGCCAAGCTAACATATCACTATATTTCCAATACACTAGCGCCGAGCGTTGTGAAGCGTAAGGGGTAATTCAGAGCAATCTTTGTTGCAAGAGCAATGACGTCCAGCTAGCGCACATCTGGATCTTCTGTTGCTTCTGCAGCGCGAGACGTTAAGAGAACCTTGAAGGATCCTGGATGAGATGGAAGGAATCTTTCCACGCACATATATAGATACGCGCCTAGTTAGCTGCGTCCCGACCAAGACATTCAGGACTCAGACCAGTATCGATATAGTCTCCACTATTCTTTTCACATCTTTGTGTTCTGCCCCCTGAAAGGCCTTATTGTTAGTGTTGTCTCCGTGTCTATATATATCACTACCTACCTCGCAGCGTCTCAGCGTTGCTGTTGCTTATAGGGCTAGTAGCAGACCATGTCGAGGTCCTTCCTCTAAGCTTTCGTCGTTATTTGGTGTATGGATATATGTTTACCGCCGTTTCAGTGCGGGCTGATATACGCTTCCAGCTCCTTCGTGTTTTTTTCACTCCTTTTTTTTTTCCAGTTTTCTTTTCTTTTTCTTTTTTTTTTTTCTCCCTCTCCTTTCCCCCTTCATTCTCTGGTTTTTGTTTTAATTAACAATGCCTACACAAGGCAACTAGTCCTTCGGGTTGGAGGCCCCCTTTTTCCTCAGAGAATGTGATTAGAGTCCCGTCTCCGTGTTTCCCTTTGGCGAATCAATCGGGACTGCCGTGCCGTCTAGCAATAAAAAGAGAAAACGCACCGTTTCTCCCGCTTGTCCCTAGGTACACTCCGATGAAGCAGATACTCTACTCTGGTGTAAGTCCCAATTCAGCCTTCCCTTTCCGGTGTGTGTAGCTGCGCTAGGACTATAGCTCCTTTCTGAGATAATCCGTATCATAGTTTACGTATGTGTCTTCTTGGAAGGGCTGCGTTGATCTCCCTGGAATCTTTATTCTTGGACGAAGCTCCATGTGCCCATTGCCCGTCCCTATCTCGTTCTTCATCGTGCGAAGGTCCCTTGTAATTAACTTTGTGATAATCTCTACGCTGTTGTCTTCCTGTCCTGCGTTTCCGCATTTCTTCCACGTATTATATACAATCCCGATAGCCATATATAAGGACCTTGTTTCTGCTGCGCTACCGACAGGAGTAGCTGCTTGCCGTCCTCTTCGCCTGTCATGGCTTGCTCATTGGCCGCGCCAGCATCTTTGGTGAAGCGGTCACTTGCCTACACACTATTCGCAGCAGTCTTTATTCTGCGACCCATTGCGTGCTTGTCGATTTCCTGGTAGCCAGCTCTGATACAGCCGCATGCTTTGCTGCCTTTAGGTCTGTTTTAATCCCCCATCATCTAGCTCATAAAAAGGAAGGCCAAGTGTTCTTGCGCCGCTCGCTCATTTCCCTTCTATTATCTGATACTCCGTTTTTTTTTTTGAATCAATGTGTGTTACAGTCTCGGTCTGCCTATATGAACTAGACCAGCTATCGCACTTTTTCAACAGGTTTAGTATATGCCTAACCCTGTCTCACAGCGGACTACCGGTTCAGGCTAAGAGCCGGAAAATATTCTAACCTATACACCACCACGACTGATGCCGTGACCTCTATGTCCACACGGCTCGCTTCCTCGTATCGTCTACAGGCGGTAGTACACTGAGCCCGTTACAACCTCCTCTAGTCTAACATCATACTTGGTCGATAGGTCCATCCGTACGGGACTGCTAGTGTGGCCGAGTAGGTGGTTGTCTAGCTCGTGTCGGCCGGGATGGCTGCCCCACTCTAGTTGGCCGGCTGCCTTGGGCAGGGCGCGGACGGGTAGCGGGGATTATGCTGATCTGCTTCTTCGTGAATGTGGGGAATGGCCTCGGAAGGCCCAAGTTAGCATTTCTCGCCGGCTTCCGCGCCACGGTAATGCCTTCGTTCGCCATGAACTGCTTGCATCCCCAAGTGAGCAAACCCTTATCATTGACAGATTCACCACCACCGCAGGCATTTTGTGCTATGTCAAATCTCATCAGCATCATATCGACTGCACTGCCCACCACAGAATGTGAGACGGGTGTAATACTCACGTCCTAGGGAGCCACTTATGCCTGCTTTTCCAAAGGCCACAATGCGCGTGGCTGGGGGCCGTCTCCGCGCCTCCTGCGACACCTCATCATCCAAGTTATACTGAAACGGCGTAGTAAGAGTAAGCATCTAGGCAGACCCACCATTCGACATGGTGTGGCCAACCTGCAGTAGGATAGACTTACCTGGTGAACTGTGAAGACTTCCGCACAGCTCGCTCGGGTCTGGTGCTCTTTATTGACGGGGACTTTTTAGAAGCTTGTAGCTGTGCCTGGCATTGCTCAAGAGCAAGTCGGACCTCCGGCTTGGAACGCGAATCGGCGAACTTGTTATACACGAACCAGCCACCCTTTAAACTGGAGGATAGGTAGATGTCCTTCCCGAGAGCCATAGCGGCCATCATGCTGGGCTGAAGGTTTTGATCGATACCGTCGGCCCGGAACTTGGACTGCATTTGCGTGTGGGCCAGATGGCAAGCCCATAGAGTTGGTCGTCTGTGAAGAGCGTAGCAGTGTCTGCTGTGAACGTGAGTTTAGACGAGTAGATAACGCGCTGGGCGTTCTCATAGGCGCTTTTGTCGAGCTTAATGCCGAGGTCCTGAGCCAGGACGCTTGTAACTATGGTGAACAGCACAAGCAGGCCCGAGAAGCTGGCCGTCCAGCCGTGGGACATGGCAGACCGCATCGAAGCTTTGATCAGTCGGGGGGGAGGAGGTGAAAAAATGTTAGGGT